>NC_081240.1:4211681-4534181 GCF_902713425.1 Acipenser ruthenus | reverse complement strand
TGCTTTAATTTCCAAAATTAGATTTTGTTGCCTGAAAGCTACAGCATGCAGTTTGCTCAAAAGTACATATTGATCATGCATTGCTTGAAAGCTACATCATGCAAAGAGAGGTCATTTCTAACCAATATAAATCTTTCTATAGATAATCGTTTCATAATCTTTTCAATAAATAATAAAATAAAAGAAGGGACGATACAAGCAATGAGGTTGCAAAGGCATTCAGAGTGAATAATCCCAGCGTAATAATCCAGGTTATAAGTATAAAATGAATGGCATACCAGTCTAGAGAGGTTAGGCTAAGATTATACAAAGCCCTAGGTAGACCCCACCCAGAATAATGTGTGCAGTTTTGGTCACCTCACTACAAAAAAATATATCATTGCACTCAAAAAGGTATAGAGAAAGGCAACTAGGCTGATCCCAGGACTGAATGAAATGAGCTATGAGGACAGGTCAAAACAATTAAATATCTTCATCCTAAAAAAAAGAAGAGAAACAGGGGACTTGATTGAAGTCTTTAAAATCATAACTGGTATAGATAAAGTTAACACAGGACACTACTTCAAATTTAGCACAGAAAGAAGAACAAGGGGGCATAAATGGAAGACGAGTAAAAGTAAGTTTAGAACAGAAGGTAGGAAGCACTTTTTTACACAGAGAGTTATAAATGCATGCAATAGCCTACCAGGTGAAGTAGGAGGCTTGTAAACTGGGAACATTTGAAAAAGACTAGACTATGTGCTTTTAAATGAGTTCACCCCCAGTAGGGGATAATGGTGTGATAACAAGAGATGAGCGTTGATGGGCCGAATGGCCTTTTCTCATTCCTAAACATTTCTTAAGTACTCAAAGTGCAGTATGTATGTCTTCTTCACACCAGAAAGCAATTGCTTTCTAGAGTTCCTCATCAATTGAAATAACAAATATAGGGATGGTTGAATCAGACTAATTACTGCCCAAGAGATACAGTATAAGTAAATATCTTTGATTTACATAAGTTTTAGAATTGAGAACATGTACAAACAAATTATTCATGTTCAACTTTTTGATAGTTATTTTGTTTATTATAAATATTGAACACGAAAGCCATTAATTTCTATAAACATACTGTTATTATAAACTTTCTAGTTAGATTTTACCTATGAAATAAAGCACTAAAACTAGCTGTGTGTGCTTTGTTTTTACTGCCTTAACTGCACAGTGTTGCCTCTGGGCAACAAAATTTATGAATGACAAGGAGGGGGGTGAACGTTCAAAAAAAAATAACAACTAGAATTATATTCAGAATGCCTTAAATAAAAAGAAACAAAAAATCATTCAGTAGAGGGTTTAATCAGAAAACACATCTGAAAACAAAACAAACACAGACTTGCCTGTCAGTTTCTGTTGGGATGGAGTTGTCATATATTCTGTCGGAATATAAACAACAACAATGAGAAACTAAAGCTGAGGTGGCAGTTTCTCTAATAAATAATTCAGACCAACAATTATTAAACCAAGGGATTTTGATGATCTCTTCAGATTCACGAACTGCATGGAAATTGATCTTTGCAACACTTCAAAGCAGTTTCATGTCTAACTGAAACTACATGAGAGACACAATAGTTAACATGTCATCAAGCAGACAAACATTAAAGGAGATTCAGTTCTATCTTCCACCCCCATACCAGCTTTAGAATATATTAGAGACTATTTAATGCTCATCTTTGCAGTGTTGTACAGCAAATATTGAAACTAGTAAATATTAAAAAATGTAAATTACAGTAATGAGTAAGTAATAGGAACAGGCTAATTATTTTTACAGACTGTGCTGTGATATTTTTCTTTTCTAAATGGCAAACCATTTTTATTATATTTAGTTTACTATACCATATGCCCCAAATGTATTTTTTTATTTTAATCTTTACCATTGTAGTATAGCCCCACGTGGGATATTTGTTGTTAGTTTCACCTTACTAAAAATATTGTACAGAAGACTCACAAACACCTTTACAGATGTTGGTTTTCACAAAGTCCCCTCAGCTGATGACTAAAAGGGCAGCTGTATGTGCCACTGTTTAGATCAATTGAATAGACCCCAGTGTGTCACAAGTATAACGTTTTCAATAATTAATAAATACATCAATTAATCAGGTTTATTCATTTGATCTAAACCGTGGCAAATCTAAATACCGAGATAATTCAAACATTGTAAAACGGGCTAAACCTGAACACAATAAGACTATAAATCAGGGATGCCCAAACTGTGGCCAATACTTGGTTTGGCCCGCAGAAGGGTTCCATACAAATTCATTACAAAAAAAAGCACATTCAAAACTACATGTTGTTTAGTTTCCGCTTTGAAAGTGTATGACAAAAAGTGTTTAAAATGTTTTTTTTTTAATATTTAAAAAAGTGAAACATTGTTTTGAGTTATTTAAATTATATCACCATTTCAAGACAAAGCCATTGCTGTAATGAAGGTGTACAATGTGCGACAACATTATGAAATAAAACATGCATCGTCATACTCCAAATATAAAGGCACCGCACGAAAAGAGAAAGCCAACAAACTAAACAAGAAGTTATGTGCCTGTGGCGGAGTGTCCCGCCCCTATTTATTATTATTTGTATTTTTGTTTGCGGCGCGGGTAAAAGCGCCGCGTCTTTTATTGTTATATTTAAAAACCCCGTGAGGATGCATGGCTGATCAGCTACTGATTATTTAACTAGCTGACAGTCATGCATCCTTACCAAACGCGTGCAGACTCTGGCCGGGGGATAATAAGATAATTACCAACTAGTTAAATCCCTCGGCCAGAGTATATAAACCAGCAGCACTCTGCACTCGGGGTTGAGAGTGTAGAGGAGAGTACGGGAGAGCGGAGAGAGAAAATAACATTTAAAAAAACAAATAATAATAAATAGGGGCGGGACACTCCGCCACAGTGCCCAACAATGTGTGCTTACAAGAGCTTCTCAAATACAGGAAAATGTCACCTGTGTGAGCTATGGCATTGCAAAGTTAATTTGCAAGAGCAGTAAACTGTTGGCCACTGATGAATTTATAAAACAATGTCTAACACTGGCTGCTGAAAATGTACGCCCAGCAAAGAAAGAAAGAAAACTGTTCTCTAGCCTTTCAATAAACATGATAACATCACATTGACATTTCTCTGTAAAAAAGCTAAAGATTTTTCTGTGTATGCTGCATTCATCAGAGACCTGTTGCAGGAGTTCAGACATCATTTTTCAGATTTTCGTGACAGTGAATATGATTTTTTTTTTCATTATTTTCACACCCATTTTCTAGCAAAGTGGACGATGAGCCAAATGCAGCTAATTGAATTTCAACGTTACTCAGGTTTTAAAAGAAAATACAGCACTGTTCCTCTCCAAGACTTCTACAAACATGTACATTTGGACAAATATCCAGGAATAAGAAAGCATGCTCAGAGTATGCTCTCTCTTTTAGGAGGTACATATATATGTGAACAAACTTTTAGCTTTATGAAACTCAACAAGTCCCAACTCAGAGGGAACCTTAGCGGTCCCCACTTGAAGGATGTATTGCAGTTGTCAGTTAGCCAGCTGCATCCAGATGTGGAGAAAATCATGAGATCTAAGGAACAGATTCATAAATCTCACTGAGTTGGCCAAGGGGTCATGGGTGACGTTATAAAAAGGGGACGTAGTGATGTGATCTGTTCCTTTGTGAATGGTTACATTAAATGACCAGAAGGAGAACCTGTGCTGTGAAACATGAGTGTTTTGTTTGTTTCTGTTTGTCATTAATAATACTGTTTGTAATTATTTGGACGGCTAACACGATCTGGAGCTGTCGCCAAAGGCCAGCACTGCACTTTTGTTGTCACTAAAGAACTGTATTCACCACTAGCACTAGAGCACGCACTGTGGACTGGTGTTTGTGTTTGTGTATGTGTTACGTGAGGGTGAACTGAAACGGGACTGTTATTATGTTGGGGCAAACCCGCAGATTATAAATAAGAAATACACGCCGCTGTATTGCTTCATTAACATTGTTATTGTTTATTGCTGTTAGCCACCAGGCATTGGATTATACAATTAAACCTTCACTGCACCTGGATTATCGTTGTTTGTCTGATTGATCACCTGCACCTGCACACTGTTAACCACTTTGCCACAGGTGCCTTAAGTTGTTATCTTCATTACTTAAATGTCTTGCGGAATTTACACTGAAGCAAAAGCTTAACAGTGTAAATGTATAGTGTTTCACCTGCAAATGACAGTAGTAGTAATTTTAAACCTAGTGAATTAAGATTGGTATGATAAGTTGGTGAAGTATTTGGCCCTTCGGCTTCAGTGTAGACTGGTAAATGGCCCACTGGGTATTAAAGTTTGGGCATCCCTGCTCTAAAAAGACACACACTGGTTTTCACAAAGTTCCATCACTCTTTCGATCAATTAAATCGACCCCACTGTGACACAAAGTATTCAGCTCAGTCCTTACCTGTCACATGAAGATAGACTGGGCGACTGCGTTTGCTGTTTGTCGAGTTTACAAACATCTCTTTTCCATACACACAGGTGTAGTTTCCAGTGTCACTCCTCTTAACCTTTTTAATGGAAAACGTGGCACCTGGTAAGCCTTTGGGATCGGCTTGTGAATCGACACGGCTGCCATTTTTATATAGATAGAAAAAAAACTCTTTTCCTGCTGCTTCTCTGAGTCCATCTGGTATCATACATTTAAATGATACATCCATTCCTTCCATTGGTTTGTGCTTGTCTAGCTGAAGTGTGAGCTGATAGTTTAACTCTGAAAATACAGTTGAACTTGTTAAAAATATGCCTTCAGAACGCAGCTAAAATATGAAATAACAAATAGTAGATTCTTGCAAATCCAAACCCCTGTTCAGATTGATCGTAATCTCTACCATATTCAAAACACCTTCTCTAGTCTTATGTTTGATATTTTTGTAAGTTATAGTTGATGATAAATCTGTCATAACCATTTTAATTAATCATTCAGAGACAGCTATTTTATACATTCTCACATAATTATAAGATTGAACTTTCTCGAGCCGATATCAGCAAGCATTTAATTGTCATAGCATGGTTTGGATTAGTGTGAGTCTAGTGTATGGGAAATTTAGCTTAAATATTTTAATATAATAAGACTAATTTAAAAAAATCACCAATTGACTGAAGTAGTATTCTATTAATATTATGTTAATATATATATATTCTTACCTTTTACATTGAGATAAACTGAAGAACCATGGCTGATGTTTTTCACATCTCCTCGATTCTCTTTTCCATACATGCAGGTATAGTTTCCAGCATCATTCTTTCTGATGTCTTGTTTTATATATGTAACAGCTGCCCTTCCTCTGACCTCTGGCAGTGATCTCATCTTCTCTCTGTTTTTATAAAAATGGAACCAATTCATCTCCTTGTTCTCTGGTTGTTCTCCGTGCACAGCTGACATTATACATTTGAATTCAACCTTTTCACCTTCCACTACAGTTGGTTTGCGAATTTTAATTATTGCTGTGCGAAGTGGCTCTGTAATGATTATAAGAGAGAGAACAATTTGTTAAGCAAATAAGAACATATGAAAATTGTCTTATTGAAGTATGGGATTAACCACTAATCATAGTTTTAGCATATCCACTGCATTTATATTATACTGTAGGTGGTAAGTACTGTAATAATACTGATAATATATACTAGAAATACAGCTTAGTAAAATATGTATGCTGAGGTATAACATGAAACCACACAGCTTTCCACGAGCAATATCACTAGAAATGGTAATAAACTATAATCCCCCTATAATAATCATCAACGCCTTAATAACATGTTAATAGATGTTTCATATGCACTGTGCTTGTTCTTTCAGAAATAATGGTGCTGAAAACACTTCAGAGTAAACGACCTTGTGAATTTCACCCTAAATGTTATTCATTCATAATGTAATCAAGCATTAAATCACTGTATCTTATTATGTGAACGTGTCAGAGACACACATACCTGTCGAAACCAGCAGCACGTCTCCAAGTGCAAAAACTGAAAAACAAATGAATCATTTTACAAATAAGAAAATTAACATGTCACATTTACTGACATAAAAAAGTTATCAAAGAAATAATACTTACATAACATGACAAATTTTACATTCCAAGGCATATTAGAATGATGTTCACAATCTCTGAAACTAACACTGTACAGTTCCTCAATCTATAACTCAACTAGATGTAACAGTGCACACTGTGAGATTATAATACAGCAATGAAAACTCATGCGCAATAGAAATGTGTGTTTCCGTTACGCATAATCAAACGAATATCAATGTGGTAACAAAAGACCAAGACTGATAAACAAATAGTTTGAGCCCTTCACACTCTGTCATTGGCATCATCTAAACACTGCAACTAAAAATATTGTTCATGTCTTAATAAAAGGCAGTGAAACTGTGCCACTGGACACATTGTAAGCCCACACATGTGGCAATCAATGTATAACATGTAGGCCTGGATTTACACAATGTGAGGGTGATGGCTCTTAATGTGTGGGAGGAACTATGTTGTAATTTATATCTTTTTATATTTGACTATTTTTATTTCAACAGAATTTCTTATAAGGCTGTATTAGGTGGGGGTGAGGGAGTTTTCTTAAATCTATTAACATATTTATGAATGTGTATGTGAATGAATTCATGTTAGTAGTTTAATATTGATGTCATGTTATTTATTGACAATTCATAAAAAAAAATAAAAAAGAAAGATGACAAGCAGCAACGGTGTGTAAACAGGATCAGTAAACTCAGATACACAATATCTAGCACATCATATACACTGATAATTCAAGACGGTTTTGAAGTGGAGTCAGTTTACACTCTTGGTTCGCAGGTATAGCAGTAAAAATGTCAGTGTCCCGGATGAGAAGAAAATAATCTTCCAATCAGCTTTTAAAACAAACAATGCAGACGTTAATTCTCATTGATTGGTACCCAATTGTAAACGTAAGCGAAGGGCGGGTTTTCTTGTTTTGAAATCAACACATTAATGAATGGGTTTATTGAATACCTGCTGATAAATACTTCTTAAAAGCAATCCCGAGAACGAGTACCAGCACAGCCCTAGAAATGAATAGAGATGGAAGTCTGCACGAGGAGGCCTGAGGCCCGGAATGAGTTCCAGGAGGTCAGCTGTAGAGAGCTGATATCCACCATGGAGCAGCAGCATTCTCACACAGTGCCTTGTCATATGGGCGTGTGTCTTCCTGAGCAGACCTGATGGGAAAACTGCCACATCCCAAACACTCAAATGTGCACGCCACAAAAAACAACATTAAAATCCAAATAACTGTAAAGCCACAAATCCAGTCAAATTCTAACCACCATAGGGAATGAAGTCAGCAGACACTGCTGTCTCAGTACTGAGTACTATAGCTGTAGCTAGTACAGTTTTTCTTCCAGATCTGCTGAAAGATGACATTATCCTACTGAAAGAGTGCTTAAAGATTTAAAGAGACAATGTCCCAAAGTGTTCATGTTTGAAAGGACGCCACTCTACCCTCTACCAATGTCGAGATACTAATGTTGGAGTTTAAAAAAGAAATGATGTTGAAATCACATGGCCACTAGGGGCTGTAGAGCAACAAAATCCAGCTGTGTGACCCTCCACAAGTTTAGACACAGTTTGATGCTTAGTTGTATGTATTTTTAACAAATGCGCTCTACAGGAGCTATTGTGTATGTTTCTAGAAGGAATGCAAACATCATTAGATCAAAAGTAGGTTGCTATTTTTCTTTTGTATTTTTGTAATCTAATTTAATCTAAATTTTTGTAATGTAATGTTTCTGTACCATCCTTTGGTATATAGTTAACCTTACACTTGTGGATCTTACTGATCATTGCAATGTATTTAAAGTTGCACGATTGGATCGTATTGGTCCTTGTAATACATTTAAATTCACATGACTGGATACACTCATTGTGTTCTGAGTAAGTTCTAAATTGAGATACAGTATGCAATATATTTGCCTGATTGGATACCATTTCATTCTTAAAACCATTTGGAATCTTTAAGAGTTTTGCATCAATGAAAGAGTTTTAAAGGCATTCACTTTGTCAACTCCATTTTTTTTGTTTTTGTTTAATGAAACTCATGAGTAGCACATCCTGATCTGGTCCTGAGTGCTGGTCCTCTCTGGTATTTTACATTAACATACTTGTACAAACAATTCTGCAGGTGAAAAACAGTGTTATAGGCCGACTGGGCAAGTAGGAATAATACTAATGAGACAACTTAGATCAAAATATTTATTATGCACAACAAAATAAACATAACCAAAAGAAATGCCATTTTCATCTACATAATAAAGAGTGTGTGTGTGTGACTAATGAAGCTAACAGTAACCCTGTAATGTCAGCAGCACACTGCAGCTCTGTGCTGTAAGTTCAGTGTGCAAGATGGAAATCATAACAAATCTCATTGACATTGATGTATGAATTATGAATCACCCTGCAGTGTATCAAGTTCATGCTCCCTCTTGTCATAATGCTAATTTCCTGTTCCCAGAACTCATCACTCATTCAGAGCACCAGCTTTGTTACAAGCAGGAGCCTGATCTGGATACACTGTGATGATTTTAAGAGAAATTATCTTCTCCTGATAAACACTCCTGAGAAATGTATTTCCATGAGGTGTGAAAAAAACACGAATAAATTGAAGAAGGTATGAAAAACAGATACAGCAAAAGCAAAGTATTGGATTTCTTGTAAGCACTGCAGGGTGTTCAGTAACACTTTATACAATCAGCAATGTTGAATTCAGAAACTTGTTAAAAAACAACTCAATGTCTCACAGTCTTACAATAAGCTTGTACATGCTATCAGAGAACACAAGAGAGCAACACTTTTACTTTGCTTTCACAAAGTGGTGCTTTTTGTAGCTCTCTCCTTTTCCTCGCAGGATATTTCTTTGTAACTTGTGAGTTGTTTGTGTCGTATTACAAGATGTGTTACACCTGCACTGCAGATCAAAGGACAGCGTTGAAGGATGGGCCGGTTTATTGTCCATTGGTGTCTGTAAGAGAGCAGCATTTCATTAGGTACAAATAGAACCATCTTCAGCAAACCCAGCTAATTGCATCCACACAGTTCATTTTTTCCTTTTAAAAACTCATTGGCAGTGTACAGCATGCTGATTGTATAATTGAGGTTATTTAACATAGTTTTTTTTTTCTTTTTGGGAATTCAGATGGTGCAGTGGGGTGCACTTCACACTGAAGGTTGATTAAGCAAGGTTCCACTGTATATTACAATATATTTGATAATACAGTCTAATATATTGATTCAACAGTATATTACGATATATTTTGGATAACCAAATATATTGCATATAATACATATTTCATCATATTTTAAAAATACATTGGAAATGTAATTGTTTTTCTGAAAGGAGAATCCGCCCCCTAATCTAATATGTAATCATCGAATCACATATATGTTAGGACCCCAACCTGAAATACGCCCCCATCTAGATCGGGTCGACCACATCGGGTCGGGGTTAATTAAAATGAAATTTTTCGTGCTCGGGGTGGGGTTGACCGAAAATTCACTTCAACCGGATCTGATCGGCAGAATCTTCTAACTCAAGAGGTGAGCAGCAATGTCACAGTGCTCATAAGAACATAAGAAAGTTTAGAAACGAGAGGAGGCCATTCGGCCCATCTTGCTCGTTTGGTTGTTAGTAGCTTATTGATCCCAGAATCTCATCAAGCAGCTTCTTGAAGGATCGCAGGGTGTCAGCTTCAACAACATTACTGGGGAGTTGGTTCCAGACCCTCACAATTCTCTGTGTAAAAATGTGCCTCCTATTTTCTGTTCTGAATGCCCCTTTATCTAATCTCCATTTGTGACCCCTGTTCCTTGTTTCTTTTTTGAGGTCGAAAAAGTCCCCTGGGTTGACATTGTCAATACCTTTTAGGATTTTGAATACTTGAATCAAATCACCGCGTAGTCTTCTTTGTTCAAGACTGAATAGATTCAATTCTTTTAGCCTGTCTGCATACGACATGCATTTTAAACCCGGGATAATTCTGGTTTTTCTTCTTTGCACTCTTTCAAAAGCAGAAATATCCTTTTTGTAACGAGGTGACCAGAACAGAACACAATATTCTAGGTGAGGTCTTGCTAATGCATTGTAAAGTTTTAACATTACTTCCCTTGATTTATATTCAACACAATACACAATATAATCCACAATACACAATATATCCGAACATCTTGTTGGCCTTTCTTTATAGCTTCCCCACATTGTCTAGATGAAGACATTTCTGACTCAACATAAACTCCTACGTCTTTTTCATAGTTCCCTGAGTTTAGCTGAGTGTCAGGGGGCGTTTGATAGTATTAAGCGTAGACCTTGCTAGGCCCACACTCTTATCACATCGGCTTTCACCAAGAGATTCATCCTTCACACCATTGCGTCGGATGTGGGTTTGGGTGCTGTCTTGTCTCAAAAGGTAGATGGAGTAGAACACCCGATACTGTATCTCAGCGAAAAGATGCTACCTTGGGAGCATAACGAAAAAGAGTGTTTGGCCATTAAATGGGCTACTCACTCTTTACAATACTACCTGCTGGGACACTCATTTGATCTTGTCACAGACCATGCCCCACTCAAGTGGTTAAGCACAATGAAGGACAGCAATGCCCGTATAACTCAGTGGTATCTGGCATTGCAGCCCTTCATGTACCACATGGTACACCGTGCAGGGAAAGACCATCAAAATGCTGATTCAGCCGAGTGTTCCTTCGACTCCACTCTGAGCAGTGGGATATGTGACGACCTGTAAGGGCACCAAGCAGCATAAGGGAAAGGCTTTGGACGGGCTAGCCTGACAGTTCTTTCCCCGGCCGGGAAGTCGGTCAGACTGGAAGAAGGCGAGACTCTGTTGCAGGAACGTATTGACCCGTAAGGGAAACGATGTAGCAGTTGCAGACAGTAGAGACAGATGCAATCGGTTACCAGGGGTCATGCATGATAGCATAAAGGGGCTGGAGGATCGTAAATCTTTTCCTTCGCTTGGTTTCAGAACCAGATATGGAACTGGAAGGAACGGGAGAGATTCCCTGTGAATTATTGTGAAAAGTATTTGTGAGTGTTTTGTTTGTTTTTGTCGCTGTTAGTAATTGTCTTTTGTTTTGAAAATTCACTAAATGGCTAACACATCTCCAGAGCTGTCGCCTTGGGCCAGCACTACCCGGAACAACACTGCACTACAGTCACTGTTTAAATTGTTATCACCCACCACCAACACTACTGCACGCACCTGGACTGGTGTATTGTATTGTATTGTGGGGCGGGTAACGTGTACTATTATTTTGTTTGCAAAACCAGTTATTATTGTTCCTGCCGTGCTCTACACATTGGTGTGTATTGCCGGGGGATTATTGTTTGGTCGCCAGACCAGGAGTTTTAAAAATAAAAAAAACCCTTTTCCAAACCAGATTACAGTTTTCTCTGAGTGATTATTCCTGCACTGCATCACCTCTATGCCTGTTTCTACTCAGCAGCCACTTTGCCACAGGGCTACACATGAATAAACAAACATTTGAACAGAATGGGCTTCAGTCAAATGTGTGTATATACAATTATATAATGTACATAAAAAATGTACAACTGAAACAATGTAAATAAGTATCACATTTTTTAAATAAACATAACAGAGTGCAACCAAAGCTATGCGTTTATATACAGACATACTATAATCGAAATGAATAAATAAACATTTGAACAGAATGGGCTTCATTTGCAATTGTTTACAAAGTCTAAGTGCTGGCACAAATCACACAGATACTGCTTTTCAAAATATGCAGTGCACTTACTGCATTGTCCATCTTTGCTGCATCAGAATCTTGTTTGGTAAAATATGCAGTAATTCCAAACACCCTTTTCTGTCCTGCTTCTTTAGCAATTCATTTGCAGTGTGTATTGGGGTAACATTGAATTGCGTAGAAAAACGTGTGACTTGTAGTAACCAGTTCAGACAGACAACCTGAAACTGTGAGCTGTCAAGGCTGACTGATGGGCTGTCAGAGGCTCATTGAAACAATAGTAATGTCAACAGACAGCTCACCTGAGGAATGCAAACTGATACGGTTGCAAGTCACGACTGATAAACACAAATAATACCGCAACATTTAATTGTCATAATATGTTTTATACGTATAAGTCAATTTGACTGCGCCTGATCGGAATAGGTATAACAGTATTTTTTCTGACTAATTTTTGCAGCTACGAGATACTTTCTTTGTCAGGTGAATTAGTACATATATTGAGAAGAGACAGGACAGGGATAAAAGTATTAGGATTTTTTTATGGACAGATTCCGTTATGGAATGTAACTGGGAGGGCCTGGTGGATAAAGTGAGAGGGTGGCTTCAGAGTTGGTGAGAGTTGCTGTCCAGACTGTCCTTAAAGTTCAGATAGGCAGAAGCAGGGAAAAAAAGAAACTTTGTCAAACACAACCACCAGAAATCCAAACATCCAACAAATCTGAGCCACTTTAACATTTAGATGACCAAAACCAACATCAAGAGAATGAAAGAAACAACACCCAGGACCCTATAAACAGTGCTGGCCAGGCAGCAAAAAGAAGGGAGGTCATGATTGTTGGGGACTCCATACTGAGAAACACAGCAAGTTCAGTTCGCAGTTTGGACCCCTTTACTACAACAGTGTGCTGCCTTCCAGGAGCCTCAGTCAAGCACATCACTGAGAATGTGGACAGGCTTCTAGAACGAACAGGAGACGACCCGGTAGTAGTCGTCCACATCGGTACAAACAACACTGAAAAAGACAGACCAAGATCCCTGCAAAACAAATTCAGAGAGCTAGGAAGGAAATTAAAAGACAAGACCAAAACTGTGGTATTTTCTGGGATACTGATGGCACCTTGCAAAGGACCATATGGACAGCTGGAAATACAAAATCAAAATGCATGGCTGAAATCGTGGTGCACACAGGAAGGCTTCACCTTTCTTGAACATTGGAGCACATTCTACAACAAGGACTATCTATATAGATGGGACGGACTGCACTTAAACAGAAAGGGAACCAATCTACTCAGAGAAAGGATCCTTGAGGAGGTCCAGAAGCATTTAAACTAGAAAGGAAGGGGGGAGAAAACAAAAACCAGAAGGGAGACCACATCAAAACAAGGGCAACAACTCAGGTAAGACAGCTATTAAATGAATCTATCTTAATGCTAGAAGTCTCAGAAACAAAATGTTAGAACTTGAAGCTACTGCACTAACAAGTAAGTACGATGTGATAGGTGTTACAGAAACTTGGTTGTCTGAGAGTGATGGAGACGAATATAATATTAGTGGGTACACACTGTAAAGGAAAGACAGGCAGGACAGAAGAGGCGGAGGGGTATTTATACATAAAAAATAGTCTTGAAGCCCAGGTGTTAAACCAGGACAAAGAAAACAATGCAGAATCAATATGGGTCAGAATAATGGACAAAAAATCAAAGGGCATAATAATAGGAGCATGATATACACCGCCAAATTCAGACGCCGAGCAAAATAATCTGTTATACAATGACATTCGAAATGCGTGTAGAAAAGGAGAAGCCATACTAATGGGGGATTTCAACTTCCCCCGTATAAAATAGGAGAACCCGGTGGGGAGCACGACGGACGAAATTGAAATGGTGGAAATGAGAAATGACTGCTAACGCAATTTGTCAAGGCACTGACTAGAGGGGAGGCATACCTTGATTTAATCTTTTCAAATAATGAAGACAGAATAACTAAAACAGAGGTCGGAGAGCCATTGGCAAACTCAGACCACAACATGGTCTCATTTGAAGTATTTTTTAAAAACCCAAAAGTAATGACTAAAGCTAAGGTTTACAATTTTAGAAAAGCAAACTATGAAGGTATGAAACAGAGACTAACAGAAGTAGATTGGAGTAAAATAGAGAAAACATCCACAGAAAAAGTATGGCTGTTTTTTCAAAAATGTAGTACTACATGCGCAAAACAATTACATCCCAAAAGTAGACAAATCTAAATCTAAAACAAAATGACCAGAATGGTTTAATAGATCAATTAAAAAAAAATATTCAGCTAAAAAAGGTACTTTACAGAGCGTTTAAAAGGGACCAAAAACAAAGTACACAGAAAGAGTACTTGGAACTGCAAACACAAGTCAAAAAAGAAGTTAGAAAGGCCAAGAGAGAGATAGAAATCAATATTGCTAAGGGGCTAAAACCAATTCCAAAATGTTTTTTCCAATATTATAACAGCAAGAGAACATTCAAAGAGGAGGTTAAATGTCTAAGAGACACAAACGGCAAAATCATAGATGAAGAAAAAAAATAGCAAATATATTAAATGATAACTTTTCACAGGTTTTTACAAAGGAGGACACGAACAACATGCCCCACATGTCAACCTGTTCCTATCCAATTTTAAATAACTTTAGCATAACAGAGGCAGAAGTGTTAAAGGGACTAGGAGCTCTTAAAATAAGCAAATCCCCTGGGCCGGATGAGAGCCTCCCAATAGTACTCAAAGAAATGAAAGAAATTATTTACAAACCGCTAACCAAGATCATGCAACAGTCTCTTGACACAGTGGTTGTACCGACAGACTGGAATACAGCAAACGTAATACCGATCCACAAAAAGGGAGACAAAACTGAACCAGGTAACTACAGACCAATAAGCCTGACTTCTATTATATGTAAACTTATGGAAACTATAATAAGATCTAAAATGGAAAATTACCTATATGGCAACAATATCCTGGGAGACAGTCAGCATGGTCTAACTACCCTGCTTGACTTTTTTGAGGATGCAACATTGACAATTGATAATTGCAAAGCATATGACATGGTTTATTTAGATATCCAGAAAGCTTTTGACAAAGTCCCGCATAGAAGATTAATTCTCAAACTGAACGCAGTAGGGATTCAAGGAAATGCATGCACATGGATTAGGGAGTGGTTAACATGTAGAAAATAGAAAGTACTGATTAGAGGAGAAACCTCAAAATGGAGCGAGGTAACCAGTGGTGTACCACAGGGATCAGTATTAGGTCCTCTGCTATTCGTAATCTACATTAATGATTTAGAATCTGGTACAGTAAGCAAACTTGTTAAATTTGCAGTTGACACAATTATTGCGTTTATGCATGACCCCTTGTTAAACTATTACAGCTGACTCTATTGCTTGCAGCTGCTACCTCGTTTACCTTCCAGGTCAATATGTTCCCGCATCGGAGTCTCGTCTTTTTCCAGGCTGACTGACCTCCCGACCCAGAGAATAAACTGTCAGACCAACCTGCCCAAAACTTTTCCCTTTCATTACTTAGTATCCTCACAGGTCGACAGGGAGATTTACAACCAGAACTCATTATATTTCCGTCACAGGGACATGTCCTCATCACTTTTTCAATGACAGGAAAATGTCCCCCTCACATTGCAGGAGTACTAAAACTTTTATTTCAAGGTAATTTATTGGTATAATCACTTGTCAGTATATAAGTCAATGGGAAGAAAAACTGGATCTGTTCCGGGATCACTGGAGCCAGATCATCAGATCATAGTTTAACTATGAGGATCAAGGTCAGGCGCCACTGATCCGTAATGTTGATCCGATTCTGGAGCTGCACACACCTTAACTAGGGAAATTGACCAATGAGGCACATAGTTTAAAGACCCTGGCAGACAAATTTGTATACAGCCTGACACACAGGGGTGTAGTGGAGCCGGAGCGGGGCGGAGCGGCGCTCCGGCACTTTTTCAATCCATGTTTTTCAATTGCAAATGTTCACATTTATAAATACATATATTTAAAATATTTTCGTGTTCGAATTTTGTCTAAACACTTGTAGTAAGCATTGCCTGCGGCTCTGTGCCAGCTGTGCGAATTTGCGACAGACAGACAGCTAGCTATACGTTTAATAAAGACAAGCTGTCGGCTAAAACATCAAGTAATCTGAAAAACGATGTCACCACAATAAGCAGCACAGTTGCTGCTTTTGATTGGTCCATTATTATGCCATTAAAATATGCTGTCATTCCAGTTTTTTTTTTTTAGCAAATCAATTTTGAAAGTGATGTTGCTGACAACCAATCAGAGAAGGAGGCGGTTCGTTCCTTGGCCGTAACTGAGGTGATGATATTAGTAACGGTATTAATAATAATAAAAAACAACTCGCAAATCAAAAATGTCTGGTCTCGGAGGTAGTAAACGAACTCGTCAAGAGACTTTGATACAATATTTTGGCAATAGTAGTAAAAAACAGAAGATCGTTTGTTGTACGGCAGAAGCAGAACCTACAGTGGAACCAGAACCTACAGCAGTTGAAGAAAAAAGCGCGGAGAAACAGCCATGGCCAAACATCTGGAGTTCTGAGGTATGGGAAGAAAAGAAACAACTTTACACTTTCCTTGACTGTGCGGATGGTAATCTGGGCTGTCGTGTTTGTAGACGTGTTTCTGCGCTGTCAGTTTTGAAAAGTCAGGGTGTTTCTCTGTCTTCTGAGTGGAAAAATTACAGTGTTGGGTACAATGGAAAAACTCGAGAGCAACAGCTACGATCTTTGAGAAAAAAGATAGCTGAACACAAGAAATCCAGCGCTCATAACAAGGCCACTGCATTGTTACAGCAGAACACAGAGGACATTATTGGGAAATGTGTTGACAGTGCAAAAAGGCGAGATCACGAAACTACCTGTAAAATATTTTCTACTGCTTACTACCTTGCAAAACAAAATCGACCCTATTCTGATCATCAGGCCTTACTGGAACTGCAAGAAATAAATGGTGTTAATGTGGGAACTGGTCTTCATTCCAGATACAGCGCCACTCAAATTATCAACCACGTTTCTGATGAAATGGTCAAAAAGGCCTGTGAGAGAATAATACACATCGATGGAAAAATTGCTGTGTTAATTGATGAATCAACAGCTCTGAATGGTTCCCCAGCACTTATTGTGCATCTCAAATGCGAGACAGACAAGACACGTGACCCTCACTTCATGTTTTTGGAGTTAGTTGAACTTTTTGATCAGTCAGCTGAGTCCATAGTGTTAGCGCTTACTAAGTGTCTTCAAAAACACGGGTTTGACCATGCATACTTACAGAAGAATCTTGTTGCATTTGCAAGTGACGGTGCAAGTGTAATGCTTGGGAAAAAATCTGGTGTGGCAAAACGAATTTCAGACATGTACCCCAACATTGTTGTCTGGCACTGTCTAAATCACAGACTCGAACTTGCAGTTGCCGATAGTGTTTCTGAGACTACTGGCATGAACCATTTTCATTCTTTCATGGACAAGCTATACTCAGTCTACAGTAGATCAGCACTAAATCAGCAAGAACTCCGAAATTGTGCGAAGGAACTGGATGCTGTCTTGAGGAAAATTGGTCGTGTACTGGATGTGAGATGGGTTTCCAGTTCGTTCAGGACTGTCTCCGCTGTGTGGGAAAGTTTTGAAGTTCTGTCGACTCATTTTAAAGCTGCCGTAAGCTCTAAGCGGACTTCTGCTGAAAGAGCGACATACAGCGGTCTACTGAAAAGGCTGTGCTCGCCAGAATTTCTCATTGACCTCGGAGTTATGTACGATGCCTTATACGAACTTTCACTGCTGTCAGAGATTCTCCAGAAACGGACTACTACATTGGTTTATGCAGATAAAATGGCACGTAGAACAGTAAGGATTTTTGAATCCATGAATGAGAATGTAGGTACAAAGACTCTTGAAGCGCAGATAGCTGCCATGGAAGGAACATTTAAATCTACAGTGCTGACGTCGAATCCCAAACATGTAAAAATAAATCATAAACAATTCCTTACCAAACTCGCCAATCATATGAAAGAACGACTTTTTACAACCACTGCATCAAATGAGAAGGTATGTTCATAAACCTTGTACAGATTTTTTTAATTTTAATAGCTAGCCTAATTGTTTGCAATTAACGAGCAGAGGGGGGCGTTAATTTCAGTTTCATGTGTAGTATAAAACTGCAACTGAGAAGTATATACAAATAAATTATAAACATCTGCACTCCTGTCAGTCTCATCGCAGGTGCATAGACTAATGTAAATATAAGAATAGAAAAACACTCCCGCACAGTATATGTATTCTGCAAAATCTCACTTTTATTATTTACTTTATTTAATCCTACTCAAAACTACAAAACGCATATATATATATATATATATATATATATATATATATATATATATATATATATATACACAGTTAAGGTTTCGAAAATACATTTTAGAAATGCTACCATTAATTTCAAATAGCTTATTCTTTCAGGCTTCTTCCGAGGTGAATTGCCAAAAATATGAAAGTCTTCTTTCTGAGCTCTTGGTCCTGGATCCACACCACTGGCCTGCAGAACTACCCCAGGGTTATGGCGAAAATGAAGTTGAAAGATTGTGTCGGCGCTTTCAGCTAAATGAACGTATTATCAAAAATGCATTTCGAGATTTTAAGGAGAACAACGGAAGAATTCCAGATGATTTAGCTCCACTTATTAACTGCACACGTGTGATCCCGTGCAGTACTGCTGAATGTGAAAGGGGATTCAGCCAAATGAACTTAATTATAACTGATCAGCGTTCCAAAATTTTAATCAAACATGCTTCAGCCTTAATGTTTATCAAGCTTCATGGACCCCCTTTGAGACAGTGGAATCCAAGCCCTTATGTGACCACTTGGTTGCGACACAATCATCGATCCGCAGATGACAGCCGTACACGGGTGGCAGCTCCAATTTCCAGCGACTCCCCTGACGCTCTGTGGCAGTTCCTATAGTTGACTAAAAACAACCTGTGATTGGTAAGTGCAACTTTTAATTTTCTATAGAGAGGGGAGATTTTACAGAAATTTGTTAAGTAAAATATGTGTTATATTATTATTAAAAAAACCCCGATTAAATCGCGTTAAATGGAAAGTGGGCGTAACTGTTAATACCTCGTTAACTATTTAATTGATTCTCATTGGGACCGCTCCGCTACTTTTTTTTTTACCACTACACCACTGCTGACACAGTAATGTTGGGGAAAAAAAGGCAAATGGATGGACAAAGATAGAGCAGGATGCACTATGTTGCTGTAATGGTTTAAGTTTGTAATTCACCAGCGCTTTTTATTTTAAATTGAAACAGTAAATTTAAAACAGCAAAATGAACCATGTGCAAATACATATAGACATCAATAAAAACTGAATACATTACCAATAACTTTTTACACAATTATTATACTAAATTAATCACAATACATTACCGATTCTAAATTATTTTGCATGTTTAAATACATCGCACAGACGCTCGCATCTCTATTTATCAGCGTTCTAAAAACTCACTCTTGCTCACATTTTACTAAACATTTTTAAATTATTATTATTTTATTATTATTTACTTATTTAGCAGACTCCTTTATCTAAGGAGACCTACAAATGAATAATTACCATAATGAACATTACCGTATTTACTGTAGTAGAGTTGAGTTCTTACCTGTAAACAGGAACACATTTAAAGTTTGAAACTCATTGTCTGGAGCTTGGTGTTATTCACATTATCATTGATACACTGCAGTTTGAGGTTCAAGCTACCTCTGCATATTTTAAGTGGATGGAAGCTGAAAATACTTTTTAAAAACACCCTTTTCTTATACCAACACAGTACGAGCATCATTTTAAGAGCACAACTGTATTTATCTAAAGTATTTCAATTGTGGGGAAACCTCAATGTTTCTAGCAATATATTTCAAGGGTAATTCTCATCCCTCTCATTAAATCTGCATGATGCCACACTCGCTCTAGTGCTCAGCGCTGCCTCAGGGGTCAGTTGTACTAAAGGGATCTGATTCTGGATTCTGAATCCAGGCTGCGATCTGAGCGGAGCTTCAGTGCTCTTCGAAGACTAATTCCATGACTCAGAAGCGACTGAATAATATAGCTATTTTCCACGATGTATTGTTCTGAATGATTGCGCAGGAATGTCTTTGGTTATACTTGTTTGTACAATATTGTATTATTTCAGACAGAATAATCTTCATGCATGCACCAGCTACAGAAACTGCCCCCCCCCCCCCCCACTCTTTTGAAACCAGAGTTACACCACTGGGTCAAACCATAGCTACCGCACCCCTATAATATATATACACACTGCACTCTATTCATCCAGTTTGACTTCTTGCTGTATGTATATATGAATGACTTGTGATCAGTCAGAAAATGGTATGTACTCCATAAGGGAAGCCTCCTTACCATCCCCATGGTGCTTCCTCTGTCTGCTCCTGAAGTCTTCCCCCACAATAACTGAGAGCACAAGAAGGATCCCCAGGGATAGGAAGATTCTGATGTCATTCCCCAGCCCGT
The DNA here is from genome assembly GCF_902713425.1 of Acipenser ruthenus. NCBI lineage: Eukaryota > Metazoa > Chordata > Actinopteri > Acipenseriformes > Acipenseridae > Acipenser > Acipenser ruthenus. The sequence goes on along the minus strand of NC_081240.1, from coordinate 4,513,788 downwards.
ATGACTCTGCATTGAGGAGAAAACAGAATTAGTGGTTGCACAGGCTGTGTGGGGACATAAGACAGGGAATAAGATATATAATATACATATACTGTATATAAAACTGCAGTGTACAAAATTGAAGGCATATGAAATAAAAGGTTTTTAAAAAATGTACACAAAAGGTTTAAAAGATTTAAAAATATATATATTTTCAGGACATTTCGGGCAAAAGCCCTTCTTCAGCTGTTAAAAAAGAAAACTAAACACAGTGCAGTAAAATTGTTGTTATTCAATTCAAATTGTAATTATACAAAAATTCTATGGATGGTGTCATGGTTATTAGAATAAAATGTCCATTCCCAGAGAATGAACTGGAAACTTTGGAACCTTCCACTATATATCCAATGTAATCCAATCCTGTTTTTACAGTGCCTTGATCTTGCAGTATGTGAATAGGGTACATACAGTATGCTCCACGTGAAGTCATACATTGTTGGTTTTTGAGTAGGTACACCAAACACACAATAATCACATTTTCCAGAAAGCCTAGTTTTTGGAATTGGTTTAATCTGCTATGAAATTGTCCATATGTACCACCAATAATCAGAGCTGTGACCATTCTGATTCATTTATAATTGAAATATATAATTGTAAATCAATAAGTGCCTTTATTATTAACAAGTTAGGAACTTACTTTGCTTTCTAAAACTTAGGACAACTTTAAAAAGTGATTTTAAAAAGTTCAAATAAACTATATATATATAAGTTGCACACTTGCCTATTCCATTTGTCTGTTGGGTCTTGATAGATGTGTTTGGAGTTGTCATATCTCCTGCGGGAACATAAGCAACAATTTGTAGTAAATTATCACCATTGGGCTAAAAAGGCGGCCAGCTGTTTAATGTTATTAATTCAGACCATGTGGTGGAGTGTTTATTTATTTATTATGATTTGTTTATTACGGTGAAAGACGATTTTGTTATTTGTTATTTATATTTTAAACACCTTGTGAGGATGCGTGGCTGATCAGCTACTGATTATTTAACTAGCTGACAGTCACGCACCCTTACTAAACTCGTGCAGACTGTGGCCGAGGGGTAATAAGATAACTAACAGCTAGTTAACCCCTCGGCCAGAGTATAAGAACCTGCAGCTGTCCGTGCTGCGGGGTTGAGTGTACAGAGGAGAGCACGGGGAGCAGAGAGAGCGAGGCGAATAAGAGAAACAACTACTAAGTATCTGCTTATTTGTTTATTTTGTTTGGCCAATGTGCCCTTTTGTTTTGTAGTGTTTTGTTGTTTGTTTAAATCTTTTGTTTTTGTTTAATTGTTTACTAAAATCAGCTGAACGCCGTAGTGTTTCAGCTCTTGCCCGTACTTTCTGAGTCTGTGTTTCTGGTCTGTGACGCCACCACACCTCACCACTGCAAGCCATTCTTCACAGACCAACATTAACTTCATGATTGTGTGTTCTTTGTAATGATGTGGATAGTGGAGATCTAAATACCACCTCTATAATGTATAAACCTGATCTTGTGCAGACCTCATTCCACTGTAGTCATGTTAAAAAGGGTTTCAATGCATCAATATGGGGGAAACATCAGAGGGAGTCATTTTGAATCCACGGCTGTTCTCCAGTACGCAGTTCTATCTACTTCCATCTAATCCTGTCACCATGCCTTCAATTAAAAATATTTGGCTTTAACGTCAAAGGCATGGCTGATTGAATTTTCCCTAGGAGGGCATAGTATTGCCAAAATGGGATCACTGGACTGTATAGCAAGGGTTACGTAGTGTAGATGGTTCCTGGAGCAGGACGCCTCATTTATAAGGCTAGCACTCGCCCTGTGTGGCACCTTTTATTTGTAGTTTTTGTACTGTGTTTTATTTTGCCTTTTGTATGGCTTGCTGTATGTGTCCTCTGTGTGTTACAATGGCTGGTAACATCACACGAACCCTTTGTTAATTTACTTTTGTATTAATAAATCCTGCGCGCCTGTGCTGGCGTTTCAACTCCACCTCCCATGTCGCTCTGTATTGCCTAAACAGCGGTTACGCACACATGTGACACGAGCCACTGATTTCTGTAAATATACTGCTTTTATAAACTTTCTGGTTAGATCATTCCTATGAAATTCTCAGAAACAGAAAGTCATGCAGTAGAGGGTTTAATCAGGAAACATAATTGAAAGCAAAATAAACATGACTTGCCTGTCGGTTTCTGTTGGGATGGAGTTGTCATATATTCTGTGGGAATATAAACAACAACAATTAGAAACTAAAGCTGAGGTGGCAGTTTCTCTAATAAATAATTCAGACCAACAATTAGTAAACCGAGGGATTCTGATGATCTCTTCAGATTCATGAACTGCATGGAAATTGATCTTTGCCACACTTCAAAGCAGTTTCATGTCTAATTGAAACCACATGAGAGACACAATAGTTAACGTGTCATGAAGCAGACAAACATTAAAGGAGATTCAGTTCTATCCTCCATCCCCATACCAGACCTATTTAATGCTGGTCTTTTCAGTGTTGTACAGCACACGTTGAATCAAGTAAATAATTTTAAAAAATGCAAATTACAGTGATGAGTAAGTAATAGGAACAGGTTAATTATTTTGCTTTTCTATATGGCAAACCATATTTTATTATATTTAGTTTACTATACCGTATGTCCCAAATGTATTTTTTTTATTTTAATTTTTATAATTGTAGTACACTCCCACGTGGGATATTTAGATCTCCTGATTTTCCATTCTTGGGAATGGCAAATTCCATTTTTCAAAATGACCAATTCCGTTTTTTCCGTTTTTACCAATTTATTAAGAATTCACAACTTAATTTCAACATAAATAACATTTTACATTAAAAATCTATTTAATTAATTTTTTAAAAAACATTTAAGTTCCTGAGATACTGTAGTTTTCAGGAAAAATATTTCTTAAAGCAGTCCACTAGTACCGTACTGTAGGTCAGTGTGACGGAAATATAATGAGTTCTGGTTGTAAATCTCCCTCTCGACCTGTGAGGGTACTAAGTAGCGAAAGGGAAAGGCTTTGGACAGGTTGTTCTGACAGTTTATTCCCTGGGTCGGGTAGTCAGTCAGCCTGGAAAAAGACGGGACTCCGATGCGAGAACGTATTGACCTGTAAGGTAAACGAGGTAGCAGCTGCAAGCAATAGAGTCAGCTGTAATCGTTTACCAAGGGGTCATGCATAAATGCATAAAAGGGGCCGGAGAATTGTAAATCTTTTCCTTCGCTTGGGTTTCAAGCGAAGGACCGGGAGATATCCCCAAAATAAAATAAAGAGTTTGTGAGTGTTTTGTTGGTGTTTTCTGTTTAGTAACTGTCTGTGTTTGTTTCGTTAAATAGCACTAGACGGCTAAACAAATCCGGAGCTGTTGCCAGTGGCCAGCACAAAGCCGGATCACCACAGCACTTGTTTTCACCAATAACTACTGACACACCATCATTGCACAATAAAAACATTGGCTTTGCATTCGATACAGTTGCTAAAGTAAAGAAGTATTTATTGGTCAACTCATTGTTGAATCTACAATTTTCACCATTTTCTGTTCTTACTACAGTAGCTAGAGTATTATTATTATTATTATTATTTATTTCTTAGCAGACGCCCTTATCCAGGGCGACTTACAATTGATACAAGATATCACATTATTTTTACATACAATTACCCATTTATACAGTTGGGTTTTTACTGGAGCAACTTAGGTAAAGTACCTTGCTCAAGGGTACAGCAGCAGTGTCCCCTACCAGGGATTGAACCCACAACCCTCCGGTCAAGAGTCCAGAGCCCTAACCACTACTCCACATGGTAGAGAGAGCCATGTTATAGCAACATGAGTAAAACAACTTGTATGTGTATTATTAAGGAGTTAATGATACATTAGAAATAATAAGTTGTAAAACTAAAGGTTTCACCTCAACCACGAGCCGTTTCCTTGTGTTGAGCGGGTGACGGAGTAACGGATTTGCGATAATAAATAAATAAATGAATACATAAATTAAATTACGTTTTTTTAGTCGGGGGGGTTGACGATCGTTTTTTTCAGGTACTTTTCACTTTTCTGTATATACAACTCCAACATTATTCCACAGGATAGAACTCTCACAAAACAACTAGTTGCTTTTTTAAACAACTCAAATCACACAGCAGACAAAGCACGTACATGCACAAATGAATCAGGTCTATTCAATTGATCTATACCGAGATCATTCTAATAATGTAAAATGTGCTAAACCTGAACACAGTTCACTCTAAAGAGACTCACACACATATACTGATTTCACAAAGTTCCACCACTCTTTGGATCAATTGAATCGACCCCACTGTGACACAAAGTATTCAGCTCAGTCCTTACCTGTCACATGAAGATAGACTGGGCGACTGCGTTTGCTGTTTGCTGAGTTCACAAGCTTCTCTTTTCCATACACACAGGTGTAGTTTCCAGTATCATTCCTCTTAACCTTTTTAATGGAAAACGTGACACCTGGTACGTCTTTGGGATGGGGTTGTGAATCGACATGGCTGCCATTTTTATATAGATGGAAAAAAACCTCTTTTCCTGTTGCTTCTCTGAGTTCAGCTGGTATCATACATTTAAATGATACATCCATTTCTTCCATTGGGTTGTGTTTGTCTAGGTGAAGTGTGAGCTGATAGCCTGACTCTGAAAATACAGTTGAACTTGTTAAAAATATGCCTTGAGAATGCAGCTAAAATATGAAATAGCAAACAGTAGATTCTTGCAAATCCAAACCCCTGTTCAGATTGATCGTACACTGTACATCTCATCTATTCTTATGTTTGATATTTTTGTAAGTTATAGCTGATGATAAATCAAAACCATTTGAATAAAACATTTAGAGACAGCTATTTTATACATTCTCACATAATTATAATATTAAACTTTTTCCAGCCAAGATCAATAAGCATTTAATTACCATAGGTTCGGATTAGTGGGAGTTTAGTGAAATTTAGTTTAAATATTTTAATACAATTTCAGACTAATTAAAAAAATCACCAATTGACTGAAGGAGTATTGCATTACATATATATATATATATATATATATATATATATATATATATATATATATATATATATATATATATATTAATCATTTGTTAAATATTAATCATTTGTAAAATAACATTAGCTGAATGATTTAGGATCTAAAATTAGTTGTATCGTTGCTTTTTCTTCAGTATGTCACAGTAGTTTTTGTTTGAGCAGGTTCATTGTGAGTGGGCAATATCATTGTTTGGATCTGTACCAGCCTTTGAGATAGATTTAACCTTGCACTACTGGATCTTACTGATCATTGCAATGTATTTAAAGTTGCACGATTGGATGTTATTGGTTGTAATAGATTTAACTTCATATGACTGGACACATTTATTGTGTTCTGAATAAGTTCTAATTTGCTTCTAAATTGAGATACAGTATTCAATGTTTGCCTACTTTATTGTCTTGTGTGATTGGATACCATTTCATTCTTAAAACTATTTTGTATCTTTAAGTGTTTTTTATCAATAGTTTTAAAGGCATTAACTTTGACAACTCAATGTTTTTGTTGTTTAATGAAACTCACTAGAAGCACATTTTGATCTGGTCCTGAGTGCTGGTCCTCATTAACATACTTGTACAAACAAAAATTCCAAACTCTTAGGGCCTCATTTACTAAGCGGCAGTAATTTGGCTAGAATTGCAGGAGGAAAACTGAGATGACTGCGCATGGTATTTCCAAAGTATCAAGCCCTATTTACTAACTAATTAAAAGCAAAAATACTGGTCTGAAAAATTCTAATTAGCATACAAATTGCGGGTGTCAACAGGTCTGAAGTTGCTCATGATATTTATTCTACTGACAACAGGTGAAGGAGCTTACTTACTGGTAGTGGCAGGGATAAAAATATGAGAGACAGATAAAAGAAAATATGATGAAATAAAATAATATTTTACTATATACGCGTCCTACAACAATGTGAAGCCTACAATGCATCAGCATGGTTTGTTTTTTTATTACATGTAGGATAGATTAAAACAAAGCCTCTTAGGTATTCATTTAATGTTACTACTGTACTGTTTAAGCCTATTATACATAACTATATTTGTACATACTGTAATGTAATGTGTACAAACAAATTCAATTTATTTTAATATTACCTCATATGTATTAGGCTATTTTGTTTTCTTTTTTTTCCTAAAATACATACATTGATTGAAAATGTACTAATTAATGTTGACATAAATATAGATACAAATATATGAATAACGAGCTCACTAAAATACAGATAAATGCACTTGGTGTTGGCAAACGTAATGTAGAAACAATTAAAAGGCGCTGGTGGTGGGTGGGTGTTTTGGTTCCAGTAAAAACACTGTATAAATAGATACTAGAATTTGAACTCAATTTAACTGTTTGACACAATGTTACAAGATTCATCAAGATTAATTGTTACAACATAACCTCCCAACTTTGTTAAAGTCAGAAATAACCTGCAGACATATATTGTAAAATGGGCTAAACCACAATGGTCCACCAATCTTTGGATCAATTGAATTGACCCCACTATGAAACAAAGTATTCAGCTCAGTCCTTACCTGTCACATGAAGGTAGACTGGGCGACTGCGTTTGCTGTTTGCTGAGTTCACAAGCTTCTCTTTTCCATACACACAGGTGTAGTTTCCAGTATCACTCCTCTTAACCTTTTTAACGGAAAACGTGACAGCTGGTACGCCTTTGGGATATGCTTGTGAATTGACAAGGCTTCCATTTTTATATAGATGGAAAAAACCCTCTTTTCCTGTTGCTTCTCTGAGTTCAGCTGGTATCATACATTTAAATGATACGTCCATTCCTTCCTTTGGGTTGTGTTTTTCTAGCTGAAGCGTGAGCTGATAGCTTAACTCTGAAAATACAGTTTAACTTGTTAAATATATGCCTTCAGAACACAGCTAAAATATGAAATAACAAACAGTAGATTCTTGCAAATCCAAACCCTCTTCAGATTGATCATAATCTCTACAATATTCAAAACACCTTCTCTAGTCTTATGTTTGATATGTTTTGTTATAGTTGATGATAAGTCAGTAATAACCATTAGAATAAAACATTCAGAGACAGCTATTTTATACATTCTCACATAATTATAAGATTTAACTTTCTTCAGCTGATATCAGCAAGCATTTAATTACCAGAGCATGGTTCAGATTAGTGGGAGTATTGTGCATGAGAAATTAAGTTAAATATTTTAATACAATAGTTTAAGAGTCATTTAAATAAAAGGAGTATTGTATTATTTATATATGCTACACATTTAGCTGAATGATTTGGGATCTAAAAGAAATCTTTTTAAGTAAATATTTTAAAAGTAATCCACCCATTAATGAACAAAGCCAAGCATTTTCAAATGTGTTTTTGTTCTTTTTTATATTAAAATCAGTTACTTGCCTTAACAAAAAGTTACATCCTGGTGTTTCCTCATTGTTTAATGCTGTACTTACCTTGTACACTGAGATAAACTGAAGAACCATGGCTGATGTTTGTCACATCTCCTGGATTCTCATTTCCATACATGCAGGTATAGTCTCCAGCGTCATTCTTTCTGATGTCTTGTTTTATAAATGTGACAGCTGCCATCCCTCTGGGCTCTGGCAGTGAGCTGATCTTCTCTCTGTTTTTATATAAATGGAACCAATTCTCCTTGTTCTCTGGTTGTTCTCCATGCACAGCCGCTATTACACATTTGAATTCAACCTTCTCCCCTTCCACTGCAGGTGTTTTCATTATTTGAAGTATCGCTGCACGAAGTGGCTCTGTAATCATGTGGGTAACAAATGAACAAAATTACACCTAAGAGAAAACAATCTGTTTAGCAAATAAAAACATGGACATTGTAGAACTGAAATGTGTGATTAACCACAGATTATAATTTTAGCATACATTATACAATGTGATTAATAATAATAATAATAATAATAATAATAATAATAATAATAATAATAATAATAATAATACATGTGCATGTGTTCAACCTTTATTAAACATGCTGATATCAGAACACTAAATAAGACACATGACTTGGAATGGTTGGTCCAGTAGGAATATTATTATTTGTACGGTTAACACTTTCACAAGCACAGGTGTACATAAAGCACTTTATTTAATATACATTGAAAAATAAACTGTATGCTCTTGTTACACTCTGATGAGGGCTATGCTATATAATATGAATGTCTGTGTTGTATGTTTGTTTTTTGAAAAATTTAAAGGCATTTACCTTTTTAATAAAAAAGCTCAACATTTCAAAACAATGTTTATTCAATAAATAATTGGTTAAATAATAATATTAACCAGGTTTCTGTAGTTAAAAAAACATACATTTTTAAGTAACCACGTTTATGTATTTTAATTTTCCTGATGAAGGATTCAAACTCAACTTGAAGTTATTTGAGTAAAGACTGGTGTCTTTATCGGTATGATATGAAGATACAAGCCAAAGCCTTTGTCTTCTTGACTTTGTTTCTCCATAGTTTCATCTTTACGGCAGAAAATAAATATTAAAAGGTTTAGATGGCAATGTGGGGTATGTTATTTGGAAGAAAAACAGAAGGGGTGAAAATTGCAAAGCTTTTAAACCAAGTGATTATTTGTATATTTTTTTCTGAAAAGAGAAAGGCATCCATTAATGTGTGTGTTTATTCTTTCAGGACAAATGGTGAGAAAGACACTTCAGAGTAAACAGCCTTGTGAATTTCACCCTAAATGTTATTCATTTCTAATGTAATCAAGCATTAATCATTGTATCTTATTATGTGAATGTGTCAGAGACACACATACCTGTCGAAACCAGCAGCATGTCTCCAAGTGCAAAAACTGAAAAACAAATTAATTGTTTTACAAATAAGTAAATTAACAAGTCAAATTTACTGACATAAACAAGTTAACAAATAAATAATACTTACACAACATGATTGAATTAATAACCCAAGGCATATTGGTAAACTGTCCAATTAATTTCTGAAACTACCAGTATGAAGTTCCTCTGTTTGTAACACAACTAAACATGACAGTGAAAATGATGAGATCAATACAGTAATGCACATACGACAGCACCCTCCTTCACTGAACAAGTGTTTCCGTTACACATGCAAAAGTTGACTATTAAGTAACCAAAGATCAAGAGCAATACACAAACAGTATTGGTCCATCAAAGTCTCTCATTTAGGTCGTCATCTAAAGACCAGGTAATTGTATTTTCTTTATAGCCTCAATGTATTGTTCATCTGCATCTGCTGAAAGAGAGTGAACTTATTGAGGCTGTGTGGACCAGTGGTTAAAGAAATGGACTTGTAACCAGGAGATCTTCAGTTCAAATCCCACCTCAGCCACTGACTCATTGTGTGACCCTGAGCAAGTCACTTAACCTCCTTGTGCTCCATCTTTCGGGTGAGACGTAGTTGTAAGTGACTCTGCAGCTGATGCATAGTTCACACACCCTAGTCTCTGTAAGTTGCCTTGGATAAAGGTGTCTGCTAAATAAACAAATAATAATAATAATAATTGTAAAGAATTAATGAACAGATACTAATAATTTAAATGATAAGGAATAACGTACAGCAGCCTCTAAATAACTGCCTGTAATTCGATCAAGGGTCTGGGGAACCAGAGATTAATTTCACAGTTTTGAACAACAGTCTATCATTAATGATGTTGTCATTATTTTGTTTTACCCATCTTTAGGATTTAAACTGACCTGCTATAAGTCTTGTTATAAGACCTATGAGACATTTTCTACCTCGTCAGTCAAATTGCAAAGGATCTTATCCTGAGAGACTCTGCCTTTGCACTTTTTCACATTCCACTTTCTGCTCCCACACGGTCCCTGTTGAGTTTATGCCATCTTCGTTTCCATGTGGCTCTTTCCATCAACTCAACAGCACATTGTATGGCTATTTTTGAGCAGACATGGCTGCTCCTGTGATGTGGGGCATTCCCAAGGTGTCTCCTTGAGTCTCCCTCACAATGTGCAGTGACCATTTTTAGTGAAAGCAGTTTGAAGCTGGTGTGTTTGAGTAGCCTTATTTATTGATGCAAGCACAATTACTCAACACAATTTATTACAGATTATACAGCATTAACAAAAATAACACAGCTAATCTTCCTTTTCTCTATTTGTTCTTTTTAAATTTTCTTTCTTCTTTACTTTTTCTCTGGGAAATCCCCCACCCATACACCTCTTCCCCACACACACCATAAACAGACTAATCACAGTGATGGGTGCTAGATCAGAGCTCTAACAGAGATGCACTAACCCTGCCTATGTGCAACGCCACATAGGCACCAGGATATGCACAATTGTATCAGAAAATGGTTAGCATTAGGGTTAGGGTTAGGAATAGGGTTAGGGATAGGGTCAGGGATAGGGTTATATCGTGCAAAAATATTTACACATAAAGTACATTGTAACTATGCATAATAGCATTGTAATTATATGTAAGTACACATGTATTTACTAAGTAACTACAATGTAAATACAGAGTAATCAGACAAATTTAATGTAAAGTGTTACCATGATTTGACATGGTGTTGGATCCTTTTTGTAATTCCTATACTGTATAACTGTAATGGATTTCGAAAACATCATTATGCTGTATAGCAGGGTGGCCAACCCTCGTCCTGGAGAGACGCAGGGTCTTCTGGTTTTAGTTCTACCTGAGTTCTCAATTATTTAACTGAACCCATTATTTTCTGAATTGGTCAACACTAACATTTCTTGCAGGTCTTTAGCTATTGGCGATTTAAAGATACCCAGAAAACCTGCAGAATTGTGGCTCCCCTGAACCAGGGTTGGCTGCCCCTGCTGTACAGTGTGAGCACAACATGATTGAGTTCACAGAACAAATGTAAGGGGTGTTTCAGTTTGTACACAGAATACTGGAGGACACTTCAGTGGTTGAATGTTCCCTGCTGTGAAATAATATATTTCAAAGTGGCTAATAGATTGAGTCAAGGCATGCTGGGGCCTGTGTCTAGAAGAGCAATATGTTTGAGTAAGATGGTGACCAGTATTAGGATTCTCAGAGCAGCAGAATACACAGTGGTTTATGGGAGGAAGTGCTGACTCGTGCAGTCTACAACAGTACAGGTTCTTGGCTATTAAAGAGACATAAATTAAACCAACTGCACTGTACTGGATAGAGGGATTAGAATGTTGGTTTACAGTAAGTGTCGACTTTGATTAACTGGAGAACGACTTTAAGAGACCATGGAGAATATTCAACTGATCGGAACTGCAGTGGATTTAAATACCACCACTTTCAAAAAATGAATAAAGGGCAACAGTGCATGTTAGTGTCTTTAGTTCTTTTTATGTGTGTAGAAATATTTAAATGAGTAAGATTCATATTTTTAATGATTTAAATGGTGGTGGCATTGAGATACACAGCTGATTAGGTCAATTCAAAAGATCTTCATGGGCCTTATTTTGAAGCACTAAAATTTCAAGTTAGCCGCATGCCAAGATCCTTTTCTTTAATGAGAACAAGACAGCCATTTGATGTAGCCAGGAAAACAGGATAGAGGCTTTTCATACAAGTACAGCACTATGTAATAAATCAACAGTCAGCATGCAGGCTGCGCTCCAAAAGAAACAAGGACCAGGGGTCACAAATGGAGATTAGATAAAGGGGCATTAAAAACAGAAAATAGGAGGCATTTTTTTACACAGAGAATTGTGAGAGTCTGGAACCAACTCCCCAGTAATGTTGTTGAAGCTGACACCCTGGGATCCTTCAAGAAGCTACTTGATGAGATTCTGGGATCAATAAGCTACTAACAACCAAACGAGCAAGATGGGCTGAATGGCCTCCTCTCATGTGTAAACTGTCTTATGTTCTTATGTTCTTAACACTGTGGCAGCCAGTCAACAGTTATTTATGAGCTTATGCCTAAATTTGATTCCTCCCCAAACTTAATTCAAAGTAAAGACATTGCATAACAGCAGCGAAAGAGTAAACCGTGGATATTCACCTTCACTTATTATAAATCATTGAAACAAAAGCTTTGAAAACTACAAACAATACCAACAGGAATACAAATACAGTTTTATTTATTTAAAAGCATTTATAAGGGATTTTTAAACATTAGCATTTAATACAGTTTCACAATTTACAAATCAATCCTAATCCTCTGATGTTAGCTGTGCCACAATGACCTCAAGACATATTTTGTGAGACAGTGTGTAAGGGGCAGCTGGAATGCTTGAGATAACATAGCAGACATAACAACCGGGGAGTCCATGCTATGCGTGCAGCTAAGCGTATTGCATGGAAACCCATCAGAACCCGGGGACTGGGACTCTTCAAGAGCATGAGCCAGTGCTGCTCATAGTCTGGCTGTGCGAGACGTGTACAGAGTTCATTTTAGCAAGCTTAGAAAGGTGCTTAAAACACTGCTTCAGCAAACCACAAGATTTAAAATAGAAATGTTAAGAGGCCATCAACACACAACATGTCATTTGGTGGTTACAGTGTGCCCTGATGAAAAGAAGCGAATATGTAATGTGTGTGAGATAATAGACCCAACAGTGTTATTTATTTGCAGTTTGGTAACTTTATTGGTTGTGTATTTGTTTCTATCAAATGAGGAAAGAAGTGCCTTTTTGCTTATTATTGTCCCTGATTAAGTTTGCAGCACTTTATTATTATTATTGTAGCGTGGTCTTTGGAATAATTATCAGGCGCAATATATACAGTCAAATCTCAGAGAGGTAAGTTTATTTATTTTTCTTCTTGATACAGCAGTCGTGTAGATTTAGCAGGGCAGACTTGAAACCGAGAACATGGCCGCTTGTTTATCTCTCGTTCGCTTACAGCGTATGTATATATATATATATATATATATATAATTATTTAGTAAACAAACTACACTCACAAACTCCTGATGTAGACAGGCTTCGGTAAGGAAGATGATGGTTTCTTGTTGTTTACTGTTTCTGCCTAACCCGTGGCTATTTATTTCAAACCCACAGTATTACGAGAGTGAATGAGCTTCTCGTTAACTAGTGTCTGACGTCACCTTCTTCTTCCTCACTAACTTCCCGTCTACCCCCGAAATCTAGAGTCTCTAAACGGCCAAAATGCTACATATAGAATTAAACACAAATGAACTGAAATATACTGCTTACATTTTTCCAGTTATAGTAATAATAAGTCCTGCGTTAACCTAAAGTTTATTATATTGTTAATTCCCAACTTATATATATATATATATATATATATAATAATAATTCTGCTGTTTTTAATTCTACATTTCTTTCCCTCCCTGTAGAAGAAACGTCCTCGTTTCAACAAAATATATTTTCAACAAAACATACATAACAAGTTATCTAACAAGTAACAAGTTTTTTTTTTCTCTACTTCTTGAACAGTTTAAATTCTTTTAAGTACTCAGGTGGTTTAACAGTCCTGCCAGTCTTTGTGGTATAAGCAGGTGTGACGCTCCTGGACCCTGCAGAAATACCATCTTCAGGTTGGCCAACTGGTGGTTCACTGTTGTCTCCTGTTGGAACTGGAATAGCTGGTTCTGGGACAGCAGTATCATTGAACTCATCAGAAGGCTGTGTTGAGACTGGGTCAGCTGTCATCAGGGATTGAGGCAAAAGTGATCTGAAGTCAGGTATGAGAATAGCTGGAGGTTCATCTGGAACTGTATTTTCAGTCCCCTGTGTTGAAGGCATATGTGGAGCTGGTGCTACAGGAACTTCAGCTCTCTTGGATAAAGCATGCAAAGGATTGAAAACACGATGGTGGTCCAAAGGTGGAGGAATAAACAGTTGGACTGGTCCTGAGTTTTGGGGAGACATGTCCGGTGATCTGGGACATGGAGTCACAGAGCTATTAGGTTTGGTGATATATGGTTTGAGCCGATTATAGTGTACAACCGTACTGAGTTTTTGTGGGTCATGTGGGTCAGTCACTTCATAGGTGACTCCATGGTGATGAGCTTGGCTAGGAATGCAACGGACAACTCTGAATGGTCCTTTCCATCTTGCAGCCAGTTTGTGTCGTTGGTGAACTGGATCATTCATCCAAACCAGGTCGTTGGGCTGGTAAGTAACATGTCGTACCTTCTGGTCATAGTACTGTTTTTGACGAGCCCTTTGATATTCAGCTTCTTGTTCAGTGGAGCGAAAAGCTTCAGAGAGTTTGCGTTGGAGACTTGTGATGTATGCTGCTGGTGTGCCAGGAGTAGCAACTGATGGCAATTTCGGGGCTGCCAAAAAGAAGTTCACAGGTAATTTAGCTTCTCTTCCATGAACAAGGAAGAATGGGGTGTAACCCGTGCTGCTGTGTACACTGGTGTTATAAGCTAGTTGAACCTGTCCTAGATGTTCATCCCATTCAGTTCCTTTCTGGTATAAAATTTTCGCCAACTGATCTTTAAGTGTACGATTAAATCGTTCCACTAATCCATCTCCTTGGGGGTGGTATGCTGTGGTTCGAGTTTTGATTATGCCAAAAAGAGTACAGAGTTGCTGAATGAGGTCTGCTTCAAATTGACGGCCCTGATCTGTATGGATCATTTCTGGTAGTCCATGTTCCTGTACATACCGCTCAAAGAGACATACAGCAATTGTAGAAGCTCGTTGATCTTGCAGTGGATATAAATTAACATATTTTGAGAAGTAGTCTTGCACAACAAGAACATAGCGGTAACCTCTAGCAGTGAGTGGTAGTTCGGTTATATCTGCCGCTATTTTCTCAAAAGGATGCTTAGCTGTTATAGTCTGCATGGGCGCTCGCATTAGAGGGTTAGGCTTAGCTCTAGCTTGGCATGGCAGACACGTGGTGCAGTGAGTTGTGAGGTCCTTGGCCATGGTGGGCCAATAGCACACATCCCATGCTCGCTTCAGAGTTCTCTGAATACCAAGATGTCCTGTCGTGGTGTGACCATGCAATTGTGTCATAGCTTCTTCTTTCAAAGATTCCGGCACAACTACTAGTAGTGCACTTCCTTTTCCAGGTTGTCTCTTTGCTTTCTTGTAAAGAATGTTGCATGAGATTACTAATTGCGGATAGACACGCCATAGCTTTTTGAGCGCTGGTGACTCATGCTTTATTTCCCTGTATGCAGGCCGTTGTCTTTGGCGTTTCCACTGGAACACGTAGCAAAGAAGGGGATCATGCTGCTGCTTGTGAGCGATATCCATCTGTGCGTTTCCAAACAGTTCCACAAGTAAAACATCAGAAGTAACTGTATTGATATCACTGGTTGATGTTGATATGTCACGGGTGTCTACTGGGACTGAATGCATTATTGGGTCAGATGTAGGTGTTTCTGGTTTTGAGGGTCGACGAGACATTGAATCAGCATTATTGTGGTCCCTGCCTTGTCGGTACTGAATTTCCCACTGGAACAAGTCAAGTTCAATAGCCCATCTCGCACGTCGACCTGTAGGATCATCCTCTACAGGTAGTTTCTTGAGACCCATAAGAGGTTTGTGATCGGTGATAATTACAAACATGTTCCCTCGCAGATAATGCCGAAAGTGGCGCACTGACCAGACAATAGCCCACAGCTCTCTGTCATAGGTGGACCAGTTGCGTTCCGCCTGGGTCAGGACGTGGCTGGCATAGGCAATTACTTGCTCTTTACCCTTCTGCTTCTGGGTAAGCACAGAGCCAATGGCTTGAAGAGATGCATCTGTATAAAGGGTAAACTGCTGTTGAAAGTCTGGAACAGCCATAATAGGGGGACTGGTCAAAGCCTTTTTAAAGTACTGAAAGGCTTCTTCACATTCAGAAGACCACTTAAATGGAACATTCTTCTGGGTGAGCTGGTGAAGTGGGGCAGCATGATGTGCAAAGCGAAGCACAAACCGTCTGTAATATGAGCAAAGGCCTAGGAAGGCACGAACTTCCGTCACCGATTTAGGTGTAGGCCAATTCTGAACACGTGCTGTTGATTTGGGATCCGGCTGGATGCCCTCAGCTGATACCTGATGACCTAAGAACACAACAGAGCCACGGAAGAACTGGCACTTCTCTGATTTTAACTTTAATCCCGCCTCTCGGAAGCGACTGAAGAGCTCCCTAAGGTTGGAGATGTGCTCAGTGAAGTTACGTCCAAAAACAATAACATCATCTAAATACACAACACATTTTTGCCAGTGCATACCTCTCAAGACGAGCTCCATGAGCCTCTGAAACGTAGGTGGTGCATTACAGAGTCCCATAGGCATCACTTTGAAGTGGTAGAGGCCATCTCCAGTAATGAAGGCTGTCTTTTCCTGATCTTCCTCGGACACCTGAACTTGCCAATATCCACTACAAAGGTCTATGGTGCTGAAAAGTGTGGCTCCTGCTAACACATCCAAGGTGTCATCCACCCGGGGTAATGGATGAGAATCTCTGATGGTAACTGCGTTGAGTTTGCGGTAATCAACGCAAAATCTATAACTCCCATCCTTTTTGCGAACAAGAACAACTGGAGAAGACCAAGGACTGCAACTGGGCTCGATGACATCTTGGGCTATAAGCTGCTCAACTTGCTGCTGGATCTCTTTTCGCAGGGCTGGCGGTGTTCTGTAGGCTCTTTGTCGAATGGGAGGCACATCATGCGTTCGTATAGAATGTTTTACTAGGTTGGTTCTTCCTAAGTCACCAGAATGTTTACTGAAGAGATCCTGATATTGCGAAAGTAGCTGTTTAGCTAACTGCTGCTGTTCCACAGTAAGGGGGGTCTGGCTCAGGTCAACTGGAACATCTAATGTGGCTGATCCATCTGTGTGAATATGATTGACAGATGCCTCAACAATCTCATATTCACCTTCTCCTACAGGAAAGAACTGTCCCAGTGAATGAGTGGGTTGGAGCTCCAAATCAGCTCTTGTGGAATTAAGGATTCTGATCACGGTTAGTCCATTGTCTACAGCAGATACAGTTCTGGCTACCATCAATCCATCTGGAAGTGAAGTTGAGGGTTCTAATATCCCAAAGTAACCATGTGGAGGGACAGCATACTGGTCATAGTTCTCAATCTTGGCAGTGCTGACAACTTCCGTTAAGGCAGGCACTATTACAGGTGAGTAAACAGAAAGGTTACAGCAAGCTGGCACAAGCTGACGGGATCGCTGCAATGGTATGGCTTGGTCTCCCAGTCGAATTTGACCCTTATGGGCATCAATTGTGAGTCCATGCTTCTCAATAAAGTCCCATCCAAGCAGTACAGGTTTGTTGACATTGCGAACAACCCAGAAAGTATGATGTGTAGTAGCATTCCCAAGTCTAAGCTGCAACTGGACAGAACCTAGAGTGTCAATTGGATCTCCCGTTACAGCTCGAACAACAATGTAATCTTTGAACAGAGGTCTCTGTTTCAGTGCTGGTACTTCTTTCCGAAAGGTTTCACTAATCAATGAAATGCTAGCACCTGTATCAATCATTGCACTTACTTCTCTGCCTTCAATGATCAGCTGCACAAAAGTAGTGGGTGGATCTTCAGCTAAGTCACACATGTCCTCCACTTGTCCATCTCTCTTTGGGGCCAATGTTGTAAGGGTAGGAGCTAAGGAGTGACCCTCCTTCTCAGCTCCTAATAGTTTCCCCGACGCAAAGCGAACTCGGTTTTGATGTTCTATGGAACCTGGAGAAGAATTGCGTTTTTCTGCATAGTTGCAATCATCTGGTGGGGCAGGAGAATGATCTCTCCTATGATGACAACAGCAGGGGCTGGAACTGCGCTGTTGCTCATAAGACCTTGATGCATATGGGGGCCTTTCCCTATAGGTGGAGTAACGAGAAGGGCTGCATTCCCTGTAGGTCTTGTAAGCACGCTCCTGTGATCTCCCTCTCTGATCAGTTCGGTATGTTGGTTGATAGTCCTGATGTGATCTGTAGAAGCCTGGCTCATAGCGGTGTGCTCTCTCATCACGAGCTGGCGAATGTGGTCTAGCACCCCTTGTGTGGTCATGAGTGTGAGGAGAACTTGATGCGTATGAAGCAGTTGGATATCTGTGGTATGGCGTTTCAGAGCCTCTTGGATCTCTGTTATCATAATGGCTCCTCTGGTATCGGGTAGTTTCCACATTCATCCTTAACATTGCTACTTCATTTGTTAGATGATCCACTTTCTGCATTAAGTCACGATATTCAGCTCCTCTCTCTATGCCCTGGACACTGAGAGCAACTGGGGTCACTGAGGATGGAGTTTGACTGGCCATTGGTGTCACAGCTGGTATTGCAGGATTAGTACATAAAGGGTTAATGATGTTCAGTGCCCGCTGTGCCCTTTCACACTGGCTGGCAACACGAATTGCATCTTCAATTGTATCAGCTCCAAATTCTTGTACTTTCATCTGAAGTGTTGGCTCAAGTCCAGCAAGGAATCTACGAAATACTTCTCCATTTATAGCTTCCCTGCCATATCCTGGGAAGGCATGCAGTACAAGTGTGCGGAGCTCTGCTGCATAAACTTCAAGTTGTTCACCTGCTTTGCGTGGTCTTGCATTGAGAAATGTTTTAAAAGTCTGCAAATATTGATCTTGTGTGAATACATTTTGTAGGTGGCGTTTAGCAGCTTCATAATCTAATTTAACCTGGTCTGAAAGACTATCCCAATATCTAAAAGCTGGGCCTGCAAGTCTGGATGGTAATATTTTAACTAAGAGTTCAGGTCTCATACTAGTCGCAGTCTCACATCCTACTTCAAACCTCCTTATCCACTGACTGAAGCTTTCATTGTTTTCTCCTGTAAAACATGGAGGCAGTTCTGTTTTAAATGGTAATGGTAAGATCCCAGTATCTTCTTCCGCCATTGCTGACAAGCAAGTCTCAGTCTCTTTTTTTTTTTTTTTTTCTTCAAAGCGCACGGGCGGCAATGTTAAACGTGGTAGGGTTTTTTTATTTTTTTTTTCAAAGCGCACGGGCGGCAATGTTAAACGCGGTAGGTTTTTTTTTTTTTTTTTATTTTATTTTTTTTATTTTTTTATTTTTTTACTGCTCGGCAATAAAAACAAGGGGATAAAACATCTCCATCCGCTGCCACCAAATCTCTGTAGCGTGGTCTTTGGAATAATTATCAGGCGCAATATATACAGTCAAATCTCAGAGAGGTAAGTTTATTTATTTTTCTTCTTGATACAGCAGTCGTGTAGATTTAGCAGGGCAGACTTGAAACCGAGAACATGGCCGCTTGTTTATCTCTCGTTCGCTTACAGCGTATGTAAATATATATATATATATATATATAATTATTTAGTAAACAAACTACACTCACAAACTCCTGATGTAGACAGGCTTCGGTAAGGAAGATGATGGTTTCTTGTTGTTTACTGTTTCTGCCTAACCCGTGGCTATTTATTTCAAACCCACAGTATTACGAGAGTGAATGAGCTTCTCGTTAACTAGTGTCTGACGTCACCTTCTTCTTCCTCACTAACTTCCCGTCTACCCCCGAAATCTAGAGTCTCTAAACGGCCAAAATGCTACATATAGAATTAAACACAAATGAACTGAAATATACTGCTTACATTTTTCCAGTTATAGTAATAATAAGTCCTGCGTTAACCTAAAGTTTATTATATTGTTAATTCCCAACTTATATATATATATATATATAATAATAATTCTGCTGTTTTTAATTCTACATTATTTTTTTATTGGTGGACTTGTGTGACAGACGCTTCCTGCACCTAGAAATAACTTGTATTGTGATGTGATGAGTAGCATCCCATCAGAGAAGCTAAACTCTCAAATTCCAAAGAACAGATTGCCGAGCACAGCATGTATTAAAAACAAAGAATCGAGCAGCACTTTGAACACATGGATCTGAGAGCAGGTGATCAGAAACTTAGCACTTTTAAAATTTTTGTACATAGTCATTTTGACTTCACGTCAGTACAAAATAACTGTGAAATCAAAAAGTAGATTGTATCAACAGTAAAATCACAGGTCATTTTAAATGTAAAAATCTGTAATATGGAACAGAAAAAAAAAAAAAAAAACATTAGTAACTGTGGCAGAATGTGCCGTGTGGTGTGTGACAAGACCAGGAAGCAGT
The DNA here is from genome assembly GCF_902713425.1 of Acipenser ruthenus. Lineage (NCBI taxonomy): Eukaryota > Metazoa > Chordata > Actinopteri > Acipenseriformes > Acipenseridae > Acipenser > Acipenser ruthenus. The sequence continues at coordinate 4,493,712 of NC_081240.1, read as the reverse complement.
ACACAGAACTCTGAAGTGAGGAGCTGAACACTGTCACAGCAGTATGGTTATTAAATACAAACACAAGACATTTCAAACTAAATAAAACACTCTTAAAAACACAAAACAAAAGGGCACGTGAGCCAAAACAAAAGGGTCACAAAACCAAATACAAAAAGTCTAATCAAATGAGTACCTTTGTAACAACTTCACAAAAATTAGTAGCAATTGTCTGTTTGGAGCTCTGTCGCTGTGAGTCTCTCTGCTTCTCCAACCACCCCCTTAGAGCCCAGAGTGGGTCCTTATATACTGTGGCTGGAGCCTTAACTACCCATCAGTTCAAGCAATTACCTCATTAAGGCTCCAGCTACATTCTTCTCAAGGTTTTAATGGATGGAGAATTCACCCTATCCTTGCCACAATACACAATTCAAAATAATAATGTACCCTGTCACAGTAACAGACACATTGAATAGACAGTATTTATTAAAAAAAGTGTTTTTATGAATGAAAAACAAACACGTATTGGGCAATACACAGATAAATGTGTCATTACAGTACATTGGTTATTCATTGTCTTTTTAACATCATTAGCTTTACTGTTTTACAGAGTTTGCAACCATCACTCTAATTCTGAGCAGTTTTGAGTTCTATTGCTCCAGCTGCTTGATGAGATTCTGGGATCAATAAGCTACTAACAACCAGACGAGCAAGATGGGCTGAATGGCCTCATCTCATTTGTAAACTTTCTTATGTATGTTCTTATGTTCTTATGAACTGGAACATTTATAATGATATTGAAACATGAACACTTAACCACACTTCAGAATCAGAATCATTCAGACACACGTTCCTTTCAATGTCTTTACTTATTTACTTCTGTTATGAAGGGAACAAATACAAATGTATGGCTAGTGGATACAATACAATTTTACATTTTTTTGTCTATAACAATCCTTTGTCACTAGGTTTAGCTGCGGGACAATGACCAGGACTTAGTGACAGTTTGAGGAACAGGCGGATCACATGAGCAACATAACAACAGTTAGGTACATGCTGTGCATGCAGCTCAGCATATAGCAATGAAACCAGATGCTGAGTTCAGCACCCCTGACTCTGAAAGCACAAAGCAGGCAATGCGTGGCTCAGGTGAAATTGAAATGACAAATATGAAGTTATAAACATAAATTAATTATTTTTAGACACTAGACAGAAGAATGAGAAAGCCAATGCTACTCACAGCTTCATTGTGCAAGGCATATGCAGTGTTTAATTTTAGCATGTGTAGCGAGGTGACAAGAATGACAGAGAAGCTCGCTTAAGCAAACCACAGTATTTAAAACAGAAATGATAAAAGACCATCAATACAAAACATGTCCACTGGTAGTGGCCCTGATGAAAACAAAACAGTGAGTTGAGATCATAGATAACAGACAACACAACCACACAAATGCATATTGTACACTTTATAACAATGAAGTTAAATACATACAGAGTCATGCTGAAGTGACTGTAGCTCAGAGATGTGGCTGATTGAACAGACCCACATGAGCACTAATCATGGACTGCCTGTGTACCTTAGGTAAGGTAACTTAGCACTGCTGCTAAATGGGGTCTGTGTAACCCACTGCTGGTTATTCAAATACATCTTATTGTTTTACAGTATGAACAGAAAACACATGAAAAACAGTAAATAAGAATTATTACTGACTTTCATTCATAACACAACAGATTAGGTTCTCAAAGCTTTTATCAAGTTCTTTTGAAAGGAATGAATAAAATTATTCTGAACAATTTACAAGCTGGGCATTCAGTCCTGGGCCTCTCTCGAGCACACTGGCAGTTCTACAGAATTGCTTGATAATGAATGCTTATAGAGGATAAGGTTGAGCCCACCAAACTTCACATACATTTACACACACTCAGTATAAAATTATAGAGCAGGAATGATTCAAGATCTTCTTTCAACAGTTTTAAAAGGTTAATAATAGTTGCACTTTAATTTTGCTGTTTCTAATTCTTTTCCCATTCCTATGCTATGAATTAACGTCAGATTACCATTGCTATGTGTTTTACTATACTGAACTTTACTGTTTGGTTTACCACTGTGTATTGTCGTAAAAGTGAAAAGAATTGAACTTGATTCATTTTACTGAACTAGTTTTGCTTTAAAAATATTAAACATTTTAGGACCTTTTCAGATATGGTTTGTTGCAAAATTAACCTAATTTTAGACCCTTTTGCATTCACACCACACCTCAGTGCAAACTAAATCACTTCATTGAGAATTCAGAACTGATCTTGCTTTCAAACAATAATGAAATGATAATCCCGCTCTCTTTGTCATTTGGAGTAAGTGAGGCTGGCATAGTTGAAAGGTCATGTTGTCACATGATTTGTCATTTAGAGTACCGTTAAGTCGGGCTGGCATGAGGCAGGTTGTTCAGTCCTGGATCCTCGAAGCCAGGTGAGATTTACAGAGAAATTATTAGAATGTAATATTGGAGCAACAGAAACCCAGAACCACCCAGAATGATTGACCATAAGAAATGCATTGTGTGTTAGCTTTCATTAAGAAATGCATTGTGTGTTAGCTTTGATTAAGAATCCCACACTCCTACAGGGAAACACACAGTATGCTACTAGCTCTTTAAACACTAGAACCTGTGCAGAAGGTTTCATAGAAATGTTTGCCTCCCAGCATTGATGGAAGTGCTATCAATGTGTCTTCTATTGTTTGACACATTCCACCTCAGTCTCCTAGATAATTTATATCTCCAATGGTGTGTCAGTTCTGCGACAAGAACTAAAGTGCCTCCCTCTGACCGGACTCTGGTAGGTATGAAAGTAGAGAGTACGTAGATAAAAGGGAAAGACCATTTTGATTGAATATTCAGGTATTTTTCAAAACAACATTCATTTTCCCCAGTGGTTTTCAGTATGTGGAAGTTTTAACTGCTGCGTATGTTACATTGTCTTCATCAGGTGCAGAGCTGGGTTTCTTCTTGGTGACACGGGCAGTGTTTATTTCTGAGTAGGTGAGTGTGTCTTCCTGTTGCTTTGAAGGCTGCTTAGGCTTACTCTGCAATAAATTATCAGATTGGAGAGAGATCAGGGTGGCTAAACGGTACTAAACAAACTGTCCAAACAAAGAGATACAACCTAATAAAAGTAAACCGCCTTTTATCCATCTGTAAATATATACCAGTAGTTGCACAATATCTTCTTGTTATACCCTATCCACATTACTAAAAACAATACCTAAACAATGCGCAATGTGTTGAAACCATGTCATTATCATTCACTTTGTTCACTGTCGTGTTTAAGCATGTGATTATCATGCATTATTTAGGTTGTGTGAATGAGGCATTAGACACTCTCAACGTTCCTCTACTCCATACCTGCTGTAAGGTTCCAATACAATCTCAACTAAGAGTTTTCACCTACAGCCTATTTACAGGGCAAATGTAGCCATTAGTCAATGGAACCCAAAGATGTCAAAATACCCTTTCCTGGAGCAAATTCAAATCACTCAACTCATTACATAAGGTCTAAATGAACTTTACAAAACAGTAATAATAACAGTACCTGGATTATTATCAGAGATTCTGTATATCCAATGTTTTATGTGTGTTTTTATAACTTTGCATGATCTTATAAACCTATATTGTTCACACAGCGATGGTAAATACTGAAATAACATGTATCAGTCAGTCCGCCTTGCAGAATTTAGTTGTCAAGTTTGATGTGTCTCCAGCAGTATATTTTCCTTGAATAAAATGATAAATGATTGAACTGTATCCATTTAAATAAGAAAGAACCTGGAAATGTACAAGCAAATTGTGTGAGAGACATGTAACATATAATACTTACCACCGTGGTGTATACAGGATCAGTCTGGACAGCAGGGTCTGGAATTGCATTGTATCAAATAGATTAGTTTCCTAGTTTGAATGGGATGGAAACAGCTAATGACACACTATGCATTAGTAACATCAAGATATATTTTTGCACCAACGGCTGAACAATGGAAGACTGCAGTAAACACTCACCCAGGAATCATGATTTAATATAGAATTGAATATGATTGAGGGACACAATAAATTGACTCAGCAAGATGAAGAAGTCCCCATCATTTAAACATACTTCATTTGTATCCATTGTGGTGAAGAATGCTGTGCCCTACCTCGTTTGGATTGCAGCCACTTCAGCACTCCTCCTATCAGCAGTAACAGCAGCACAAGGACCCCAGATCCTACCCCTGCACCCAGGTACAGAGCTGGAACAGATCCTGGGGGATCCACATACAAATGGGATTCATTGGAAGATCCAATTAAATATGTGTAAACAGATTCTATAATTCACTAATAACCTATTAACATAAAAGCCTGATCAAGATGGGTTGAAAACAAATATAATCCAATCCTGTTTTTACAGTGCCTTGATATTGCAGCATGTGAATAGGGTACATACAGTGTGCTCCACAGTGAAGTCATACATTGTTGGTTTTTGAGCAGGTACACCAAACACACAATAAACAATTTCCAGAAAGCCTGATTTTTGGAGTTGATTTAAGCTGGCATAAAGTTGCTCATATGTACCAGCAATAATCAGAGCTGTGACCATTCTGATTCAATTATAATTTCTGATAAGAACATAAGAACCTAAGAAAGTTTACAAACGAGAGGAGGCTATTCCGCCCATCTTGCTCGTTTGGTTGTTAGTAGCTTATTGATCCCAGAATCTCATCAAGCAGCTTCTTGAAGGATCCCAGGGTGTCAGCTTCAACAACATTACTGGGGAGCTGGTTCCAGACCCTCACAATTATCTGTGTAAAAAAGTGCCTCCCTTTTTCACTTCTGAATGGACCTGCATCTAATCTCCATTGACCTCTGGTCCTTGTTTCTTTTTTCAGGTCGAAAAAGTCCCCTGGGTCGACATTGTCAATACCTTTTAGAATTCTGAATGCTTGAATCAGATCACCGCATAGTCTTCTTTGTTCAAGACTGAATAGATTCTATTCTTTTAGCCTGTCTGGATAAGACATTCCTTTTAAAAACGGGATAATTCTGGTCGCTCTTCTTTGCACTCTTTCTAGAGCAGCAATATCCTTTTTTGTAATGAGGTGACCAGAACTGATCACAAAATTCTAGATGAGGTCTTACTAATGCATTGTAAAGTTTTAACATTATTTCCCTTGATTTAAATTCAACACTTTTCACAATATATCCGAGCATCTTGTTGGTCTTTTTTATAGCTTCCCCACATTGTAGATGAAGACATTTCTGAGTCAACATAAACTCCTAGGTCTTTTTCATAGATTCCTTCTTCAATTTCAGTATCTCTCATATAATATTTATAATGCACATTTTTATTGCCTGCGTGCAGTACCTTACACTTTTCTCTATGAAATGTCATTTGCCATGTGTCTGCCCAGTTCTGAATGCTGTCTAGATCATTTTGAATGACCTTTGTCATTCAAAATAAGTGTTTGCCACTCCTCCTATATCTGTCGTCTGCAAATTTAACAAGTTTGTTTACTATACCAGAATCTAAATCATTAATGTAGATTAGGAATAGCAGAGGACCTAATACTGATCCCTGTGGTACACCACTGGTTACTTCGCTCCATTTTGAGGTTTCTCCTCTAATCAGTACTTTCTGTTTTCTATATGTTAATCTCTCCCTAATCCACGTGTATGCATTTCCTTGAATCCCTACTGCGTTCAGTTTGAGAATGAATCTTTGTCAAAAGCTTTCTAGAAATCTAAATAAACCATGTCGTATGCTTTGCAAGTATCCATTGTCGATTTTTCATCCTCAAAAAAATCAAGCAGGTTAGTTAGACACGATCTCCCTTTCCTAAAACCATGCTGACTGTCTCCCAGGATACTGTTACCATATAGGTAATTTTCCATTTTGGATCTTATTATAGTTTCCATAAGTTTCTATATAATAGAAGTCAGGCTTATTGGTCTGTAGTTACCTGGATCGGTTTTGTCTCCCTTTTTGTGGATCGGTATTACGTTTGCAATTTTCCAGTCTGTCGGTACAACCCCTATATATTAGTTATTTACTGCCTTGATTACTAACACCTTAAGAACTTACTTTTCTTTCTAAAACTTGGACTAATTTAAAATAAGTTATAGGTTTACTTATAAAAAATGAAGTTATTCACACTTGCCTATCCCATCTGTCTGTTGGCTCTTGATAGATGTGATTGGAGTTGTCATATCTCCTGTGGAAACATAAACAACAGTATGAAGCAAATTATCACCATTAGACTAAAAATGTAGCCAGCTCTTTAATAATTTTAATAATTCACTTATATTAATGTGATGATAATGTGTTCCTTTTGATGCTGTGAATAATCAGAGATATCAATACCACCCATATAATGTATAAACCTGATCTTGTGCGGACCTCATTCCACTGATTATCTGTAGACATTTTTAAAATGGTTTCAATGAAGCAATCTGGGGAAAACATCAGAGGGAGTCATTTTGAGTGTTTTGTTTTTATACTTGTATTTAATTCTGTAAGAGTGTGGTTCAGATTATAGGTCAGCTCTACTGGGGTTAATATTAGCGTACTGTACTTCATCGTGAGTCCTGTCAGAATGGTTTCTTTTGAAGAAGCTACCCCTACTGTATGCAATGATGGTTTACTCCAAGTCAATCATTCCAAATGTGAAATAGACACATATGACATATACATTTTGTTGTAAACTTGAATTTAACTCTCTACCGCATGCTTTTGCCTTAATAAGGCAACAAAATATATCTTAATCAAGGTTCAATATGATGCAATGTGAGAATAAAGGTATTCACACTTGCCTATCCCATCTGTCTGTTGGATCTTGATAGATGTGGTTGGAGATGTCATATCTCCTGTGGAAACATAAACAACATTATAAAGCAAATTATCACCTATTAGACTAAAAATGTAGCCAGCTCATTAATAATTTTAATAATTCAGAACAACATTAATGTGATGATAATGTGTTCTCTGTAATGCTCTGAATAATTAGTTATCAATACCACCCTTATAATGCATAAACCTGATCTTGTGCGGACCTCATTCCACTGATTATCTGTAGACATGTTAAAAAGGGTTACAATGAATCAATCTGGGGGAAACATCAGAGGGAGTCATTTTGAGTGTTTACATGAATTAAAATGCACCACAATCTGTCTTGAAGATGTTTGCATTTCTATTCATTGCTATGTGTTGCCCTTCTATTGTAGCCTTGTCATGGTTCAGGGGCAGGAGCAGGAGCAGGGACTCCTCTCACTGTCAAGCAGCTAGCTGTTTAAACCCTGTTCACCCCCCTTGTTTCCTCCTCTCAGTCACGCCATCTCTGCAACTGTGTTCTATCTGGCGGCAAGTGAAGCTCACTTCCCAGCCTTGGAGCTCCGGCAGCTTCAGACTCCCTTCAGCTGATCACTGCTCTCCACTGAGACTGAGGAGAGCTCTTCATTCAAGCTTATTTCACTCATTCTCTCCCACTCTGGGTGTAAACGAAGCTCGTTCCCCAGCCGGAGGTTTGACTGCACTGGCCTCACTTCAGAGAGGATGGCTCTCCATTGAGACAGAGGGAGAGATAATCTACCTCTTCCTAGCCTCCTAGCCTTCTCTTCCATTGCGTCTGTCCCGTGAATCAGGCTAGTTAATGGCATGGCATGTTAGTTATGGGTGCTACATTTCATATATATTTTCTTGTGATGGTGTATCAATAAAGAAGAGAAGTTATTTAAATGAGTCTGGAGTTCTACTTCTATCTAATTTTGTCACCACACCTTCAATCGAAAATATTTGACCTTAAAATCAAAAGCATGGCTGATTGAATTTCCCTTAGGAGGACATAGTATTGCCAAAATGAGCATCATAATATTAGCCATACTAATGATGTCAGCCCAGTCTTTATTTTGTTTTTATACTTGTATTTAATTCTGTAAAAGTGTGGTTCAGATTATAGGTCAGCTCTACTGGGGTTAATATTAGCATACTGTACTTCATGGTGAGTCCTGTCAGAATGGTTTCATTTAAAGAGGCTACCCCTACTGTATGCAATGATGGTTAACTCCAAATCAATCATTCTAATTGTGAAATAGACACATTTTTTACTATTTTGTCTTGAATTTAACCCTCTTACGGATGCTGTTGCCATAATAAGGCAACAAAATATATCTTAATCAGGGTTCAATGTGATGCAATGTGAGGAGGTGGGGCAGCCCTTCAGGAAGCTGCACTTGTAAAGGGAATGTATGCAAATGAGTTAAGAAACTTTCCTCTTTGTCTATAAAATAGTGTTATGCTTTTAAATCACCAGTGGTTTTTGAGAATTTTAATGGCGCCTTCTGCTTTAATTTCCAAAATTAGATTTTGTATCCTGAAAGCTACAGCATGCAGTTTGCTCAAAAGTACATATTGATCATGCATTGCTTGAAAGCTACATCATGCAAAGAGAGGTCATTTCTAACCAATATAAATCTTTCTATAGATAATCGTTTCATAATCTTTTCAATAAATAATTAAATAAAAGAAGGGATGATACAAGCAATGAGGTTGCAAAGGCATTCAGAGTGAATAATCCCAGCGTAATAATCCAGGTTATAAGTATAAAATGAATGGCATACCAGTCTAGAGAGGTTAGGCTAAGATTATACAAAGCCCTAGGTAGACCCCACCCAGAATAATGTGTGCAGTTTTGGTCACCTCACTACAAAAAAATATATCATTGCACTCAAAAAGGTACAGAGAAGGCAACTAGGCTGATCCCAGGACTGAATGAAATGAGCTATGAGGACAGGTCAAAACAATTAAATATCTTAATCCTAAAAAAAAGAAGAGAAACAGGGGACTTGATTGAAGTCTTTAAAATCATAACTGGTATAGATAAAGTTAACACAGGACACTACTTCAAATTTAGCACAGAAAGAAGAACAAGGGGGCATAAATGGAAGACGAGTAAAAGTAAGTTTAGAACAGAAGGTAGGAAGCACTTTTTTACACAGAGAGTTTTAAATGCATGGAATAGCCTACCAGGTGAAGTAGTAGGCTTGTAAACACTGGGAACATTTGAAAAAGACTAGACTATGTGCTTTTAAATGAGTTCACCCCCAGTAGGGGATAATGGTGTGATAACAAGAGATGAGCGTTGATGGGCCGAATGGCCTTTTCTCATTCCTAAACATTTCTTAAGTACTCAAAGTGCAGTATGTATGTCTTCTTCACACCAGAAAGCAATTGCTTTCTAGAGTTCCTCATCAATTAAAATAACAAATATAGGGATGGTTGAATCAGACTAATTACTGCCCAAGAGATACAGTATAAGTAAATATCTTTGATTTACAGAAGTTTTAGAATTGAGAACATGTACAAACAAATTATTCATGTTCAGCTTTTTGATAGTTATTTTGTTTATTATAAATATTGAACACGAAAGCCATTAATTTCTATAAACATACTGTTATTATAAACTTTCTAGTTAGATTTTTCCTATGAAATAAAGCACTAAAACTAGCTGTGTGTGCTTTGTTTTTACTGCCTTAACTGCACAGTGTTGCCTCTGGGCAACAAAATTTATGAATGACAAGGAGGGGGGTGAACATTAAAAAAAAAATCAAACTATAATTATATTCAGAATGCCTTAAATAAAAAGAAACAAAAAGTCATGCAGTAAAGGGTTTAATCAGAAAACATAATTGAAAACAAAACAAACACAGACTTGCCTGTCAGTTTCTGTTGGGATGGAGTTGTCATATATTCTGTGGGAATATAAACAACAACAATTAGAAACTAAAGCTGAGGTGGCAGTTTCTCTTCTAAATAATTCAGACCAACAATTATTAAACCGAGGGATTTTGATGATCTCTTCAGATTCATGAACTGCATGGAAATTGATCTTTGCAAGACTTCAAAGCAGTTTCATGTCTAATTGAAACCCCATGAGAGACACAATAGTTAACATGTCATCAAGCAGACAAACATTAAAGGAGATTCAGTTCTATCCTCCATCCCCATACCAGCTTTAGAATACTGTATATCATAAACTATTTAATGATGGTCTTTGCAGTGCTGTACAGCAAACATTGAAACAAGTAAATAAATAAAAAAAAAGACTGTGCTGTGCTGTTTTGCTTTTCTATATGGCAAACCATATTTTATTATATTTAGTTTACTATACCATATGCCCCAAATGTATTTTTTTATTTTAATCTTTACCATTGTAGTAAACCCCCACGTGGGATATTTGTTGTTAGTTTCACCTTAATAACAATACTGTACAGAAGACTCACAAAACTTTTACAGATGTTGGTTTTCACAAAGTCCCCTCAGCTGATGACTAAAAGGGCAGCTGTATGTGCTACTTTTTAGATCAATTGAATTGACCCCAGTGTGTCACAAATATAAAGTTTCCAATAATTAATAAACACATACATACATACACACATTAATCAGGTCTATTCAATTTATCTAAACCGTGGCAAATCTAAATACAGAGATCATTCTGTTATTGTCAAATGTGCTAAACCTGAACATAGATACTCACACACACACACACACACACACACACACGCACATGCACACACACACACACACACACACACACACACACACACTACTTTCACAAAGTTCCACCAGTGTTTGGATCAATTGAATCGACCCCACTGTGTCACAAAGTATTCAGCTCAGTCCTTACCTGTCACATGAAGGTAGACTGGGCGACTGCGTTTGCTGTTTGCAAGCTTCTCTTTTCCATAGACACAGGTGTAGTTTCCAGTATCACTCCTCTTAACATTTCTTATAGAAAACGTGACACCTGGTACGCCTTTGGGATCAGCTTGTGAATCGACACGGCTGCCATTTTTATATAGATGGAACAAACCCTCTTTTCCTGCTGCTTCTCTGAGTTCAGCTGGTATCATACATTTAAATGATACAGCCATTCCTTCCATTGGGTTGTGTTTGTCTAGCTGAAGTGTGAGCTGATAGTTTAACTCTGAAAATACAGTTTAACTTATTAAAAACATGCCTTCAGAACGCAACTAAAATATGAAAAAACAGTAGATTCTTGCAAATCCAAACCCTGTTCAGATTGAGTTATAGTTATAGTTGATGATAAATCTGTCATAACCATTTGAATAAAACATTCAGAGACAGCTAATTTATACATTCTCACATAATTATATGATTGAACTTTCTTCAGCTGATATCAGTAAGCATTTAATTACCAGAGCATGGTTCGAATTAATGGGAGTATTGTGCATGGGAAATTTAGTTTAAATATTTTAATACAATTTCAAGACAAATTTTAAAAAAATATCACCAATTGACTGAAGTATTGTATTATGTACTGTATATATGCTACACATTTGTAAAATAACATTAGCTGAATGATTTAGGATCTAAAAGCACTTTATTGTCTTGCATGATTGGATATCATTTCATTCTTAAAACAATTTTGTATCTTTAAGTGTTTTGTATCAATAGTTTTAAAGGCATTAACTTTGTCAACTCCATGTTTTTGTTGTTTAATGAAACTCACTAGTAGCACATTTTGATCTGGTCCTGAGTGCTGGTCCTACATTAACATACTTGTACAAACAAAAATTCCAAACTCTTAGGGCCTCATTTACTAAGCGGCGGTAATTTGGCTAGAATTGCAGGAGGAAAACTGAGATGACTGCGCATGGTATTTCCAAAGTGTCAAGCCCTATTTACTAACTAATTAAAAGCAAAAATACTGGTCTGAAAAATTCTAATTAGCATACAAATTGCAGGTGTCAACAGGTCTGAAGTTGCTCATGATATTTATTCTACTGACAACAGGTGAAGGAGCTTACTTACTGGTAGTGGCAGGGATAAAAATATGAGAGACAGATAAAAGAAAATATGATGAAATAAAATAATATTTTACTATATATGCGTCCTACAACAATGTGAAGCCTACAAACCATCAGCATGGTTTGTTTTTTTATTACATGTAGGATAAATTAAAACAAAGCCTCTTAGGTATTCATTTAATGTTACTACTGTACTGTTTAAGCCTATTGTACATAACTATATTTGTACATACTGTAATGTAATGTGTAAAATCACATTAATGTTATTTTAATATGACCTCATATGTATTAGGCTATTAATTTTTTCTTTTTTTTCTAAAATACATAAATCGATTGAAAATGTATTAATTAATGTTGACATAAATATAGATACAAATATATGAATAATGAGCTAACTAAAATACAGATAAATGCACTTGGGGTCGAATCAATTCAACTGTTTGACACAATGGTACAAGATTAATCAAGATTAATTGTTACAACGTAACCTCCCAACTTTGTTAAAGTCAGAAATAACCTGCAGAAATATATTGTAAAATGGGCTAAACCTCAACACAATTCAATCTAAAGAGACTCACACACACACAGTTTTCACAATGGTCCACCACTCTTTGGATCAATTGAATCGACTCCACTGTGTCACAAAGTATTCAGCTCAGTCTTTACCTGTCACATGAAGGTAGACTAGGCGACTGCGTTTGCTGTTTGTCGAGTTTACAAGCTTCTCTTTTCCATACACACAGGTATAGTTTCCAGTATCACTCCTCTTAACATTTTTTATGGAAAACGTGACACCTGGTATGCCTTTGGGATCAGCTTGTGAATCTACATGACTGCCATTTTTATATAGATGGAACAAACCCTCTTTTCCTGCTGGTTCTCTGAGTTCAGCTGGTATCATACATTTCAATGATACATCCATTCCTTCCATTGGGTTGTGTTTGTCTAGCTGAAGTGTGAGCTGATAGCTTAACTCTGAAAATACAGTTTAACTTGTTAAAAACATGCCTTCAAAACGCAGCTAAAATATGAAATAACAAAACAGTAGATTCTTGCAAATCCAAACCCCATTCAGATTCATCATAATCTGTACCATATTCAAAACACTTTATCTATTCTTATGTTTGATATTTTTGTAAGTTATAGTTGATCATAAATCAGAACCATTTGAATAAGCATGGTTCGGATTAGTGGGAGTCTTGTGCATGGGAAATTTAGTTTAAATATTTTAATATATTTTCAAGACTAATTAAAAAAATCACTGCTAAAAAATCACTGCTAATAATATCAAGCACTAGAAATACAGCTTTGTAAAACATGTGTCCTGAGGCATAACATGAAATCCCACAGCTTTCCACAAGCAGTATCACTAGAAATGGTAATAAACTATAATCCCTCGATAATAATCAACAACACCTTAATAAGATGTTAATAGATGCTTCATATACACTGTGCTTGTTTTTTCAGAAATAATGATGTTGAAGACACTTCAGAGTAAACGGCCTTCTGAATTTCACTCTAAAGGTTATTAATTTCTAATGTAATGAAGCATTAAATCATTGTATCTTATTATGCAAAGTGTCAGAGACACACATACCTGTCAAAACCAGCAGCAAGTCTCCAAGTGCAAAAACTGAAAAACAAATTAACCATTTTACAAATAAGAAAATTAACAAGTCAAATTTACTGACATAAAAAAGTTATCAAAGAAATAATACTTACGTATCATGACTAATTTTACATTCCAAGGCATATTAGAATGCTGTTCACTTAATCTCTGAAACAAACACTGTACTGTTCCTCAATCTGTAACACAACTAAATGTAACAGTGCATATCATGAGATTATAATACAGCAATGGAAACTCATGCGCAATAGAAATGTGTGTTTCCGTTACGCATAATCAAATGAATATCAATGTGGCAACAAAAGATCAAGAGTGAAATAGTTTGAGTCCTTCACACTCTCTCATTGGGGTATTCTAAACACTGCAACTAAAAATATTGTTCATGTCTTAATAAATGGCAGTGAAACTATTCCATTGCACACACTGTAAGCCCACACATCTGGCAATCAATGTATAACATGTAGGCCTGGATTTACACAATGTGGGTTTATATTTGACTATTTTTATTTTCGACATTATTTCTTATAAGGCTGTATCAGGTGGGGTTGAGGGAGTTGAATCTATTAACATATTTATGAATGTTAATGTGAATTAATTCATGTCAGCAATTTAATACTGATGTCATGTTATTTGTAGAAAATTAATTTAAAAAAAGAAAGATAACGGGCAGCAGCAGTGTGTAAACAGGATCAGTAAACTCAGATACACAATATCTAGCACATCATATACACTGATAATTGAAGGCGGTTTTGAAGTGGAGTCGGTTTACACTCTTGGTTCGCAGGTATGGCAGTACAAATGTCAGCATCCCGGATCAGAGGAAAATAATCTTCCAATCAGTTTTTAAAACACGCAATGCAGAAGTTAATTCTCATTGATTGGTACCCAATTGTAAACGTGAGCGAAGGGCAGGTTTTCTTGTTTTGAAATCAACACGTTAATGAATGGGTTTATTGAATACCTGCTGATAAATACTTCTTAAAAGCAATTCCGAGTAGGAGTATCAGCACAGCCCTAGAAATGAATAGGGATGGAAGTCTGCACCGGGAAGCCTGCGGCCCGGAATGAGTTCCAAGAGGTCAGCCACAGAGAGCTGATATCCACCATGGAGTGGCAGCATTCTCACACAGTGCCTTGTGTTATGAAGGGCGTGTGTCTTTCTGAGCAGACCTGATGGAAGAACTGCCACCTCCCGAACACTCAAATGTGCACGCCACAAAAACCAACATGAAAATCTAAATAACTGTAAAGCCACAAATCCAATCAAATTGTAACCACCATAGGGAATGAAGTCTGCACACACTGCTGTCTCAGTGCTGAGCACTATAGCTGTAGCTAGTACAGTTTTTCCTCCAGATCTGCTGAGAAATTACATTATAATTCAGATTGTAGATTGGACATATTAACATTTTAACCCCTCTTTTACCTTTTGAATCCTACTGAAAGAGTGTTTAAAGATTTAAAGAGACAATGTCACAGTGTTCATGATTGAAAGGACGTCACTTTACCCTCTAACACTGTGGAGATATTAATGGTTGAAAATTGGAATTTAAAAAAGAAATGACATTGAAACCACATGGCCACTAGGGGCTGTAGAGCAACAGAATCCAGCTGTGTGACTCTCCCCAGGTTTAGACAAAGTTTGATGCTTAGTTGTGTGTATTTATTACAAATGTGCTCTACAGAAGCTACTGTGTATGTTTCTAGAAGGAATGCAAACATCATTTAATAAGTTAATTATTAAGATGAATTATATAGAAAAATAGGGGCTATTTTTATTTTGTATTTTTGTAATCTAATGTATTTTTGTTGTTTACAGAAATACTTTAATTGCATCATTGTTTTTTCTTCATTTAGTTTTTGGTTTTGTGTGTTTATTAATATCAGCTTGCTGTCTCAGGTTCATTGTGAGTGGACAATATCATTGTTTGGATCTGTACCAGCCTTTGGGATAGATTTAATCTTGGACTACTGGATCTTACTCATCATTGCAATGTATTTAAAGTTGCACGATTGAATCTTATTGGTTGTAATACATTTAAACTCACATAACAGGACACATGTATTGCTTCTAAATTGAGATACAGTATTCAATGTATTTGCCTACTTTACTGGCTTGCGTGATTGGATATCATTTCATTCTTAAAACCATTTTGTATCTTTAAGTGTTTTGTATCAATAGTTTTAAAGGCATCAGCTTTGTCAACTCCATTTTTTTGTTTGTTTTTTGTTTAATGAAATTCACGACTCATGAGTAGCATATTCTGATCTGGTCCTGAGTGCTTGTCCTCTCTGGCATTTTACATTAACATACTGTGGCAAAGTGGTGAATACGTGCAGGTGAGTGCAGTGCAGAGCGGAGTAATCACCCAGACAACGTATTGTACAGGTGCAAGGGTGTTTATTAATGTTCATAATGTCCAGAGCCTTGTGGCAACAACCTGTAAACAATAATAACGATGGAAGTGGTACAGCGGCGTGTATCACTCCGTTTGTAAAAATCCCACGGGTTTGACCCGCAACCAAAAAGTCCTGTCTTTCCTCACCCACACAAAACACAAACACAGACACAGTTCCTACAGTGTGTGAATTAAGTGCTCGTGGTGCAAAGACAGTTCTGAAGTGAAAAGGTGAGTGCTGATGCCCGGGTTTAATGCTGGCCGGCGGCTACAGCTCCGGATCGTATTCTTTTAACGACAAACAACACAAAACAAACAGTGTTACGAGACAGACGAATACACAGAACACTCACGGTTTCTTATTTCACAGTTCATGGGCTCCTTCTAGGTTTGTTTGCTAACCATCTACAAAGGAACAGATCACTCAAGCCATGCCCCCTATTTATACCCTCGCCCATGACCCCGAGGTTAACGAGCGCATCCGCTCCTCCAGTCCTCGGATGCCACGCCGCTTACCGTCCGGGTCAATGAGCTTGGGTGCCATGGCTCCGCCCCTTTCCTAAATGACCGACTTCCATCTACCCTACGGAATAAATTGTCGTGCCATTTAATTAAGGGTACTCTGTTCCTCTTGCACCGTGCCCTCACAGGTCGAGAGGGAGATCTAACACCAAGAATCATTCGATCTGTCACATATCCCACCGCTCAGAATGGAGCCGAAGGAACACTCGGCTGAATCTACCTTTCCCATTACTCCCCCCTCCCGGGAAAAATAATCCGCATTTTGGTGGTCTTTCCCTGCACGATGTACCATATGATACATGAAGGACTGTAATGCCAGATACCACCGAGTTATCCAGGCATTGCTGTCCTTCATTGTGCTTAACCACTTGAGTGGGGCGTGGTCAGTGACGAGATCAAATGAGTGTCACAGCAGGTAGTATCTCAAAGAGTGAGTAGCCCATTTGATGGCCAAACACTCTTTTTCGACGACGGAGTAGTTGCGCTCCCGAGGGAGCATTTTGTTTACTTATGTACAGAACAGGATGTTCTACTCCGCCTACCATTTGGGACAGGACTGCACCCAAACCGACATCCGAAGCATCGGTGTGGAGGATGAATCTCTTGGTGAAGTCTGAAGTGATGAGCGCAGGGGCCTGGCAAAGTCTCTGCTTAACAATATCAGATGCCCCCTGACATTCTTCTGACCATGTAATTGAATTTGGTGCGCTCTTTCTGGTGAGGTCAACTAAGGGATTATCCACGGTGGCATACTCGGGGATAAAGCGGCGGTAATAACCAGCTAACCCCAGTAGAGACCTCACCTGAGCCTTGGTTTTGGGGATTGCCGCGTCCACCAAGGCCTGGACCTTGGAGACAACAGGTTTCACCCTGCTTTTTCATAGTTCCCTTCTTCAATTTCATTATCTCCCATATGATATTTATAATGCACATTTTTATTTCCTGCATGCAATACTTTACACTTTTCTCTATTAAATTTCATTTGCCATGTGTCTGCCCAGTTCTGAATGCTGTCTAGATAATTTTGAATGACCTTTGCTGCTGCAACAGTGTTTGCCACTCCTCCTATTTTTGTGTCGTCTGCAAAAAGTTTGCTTTCTATACCAGAATCTAAATCATTGATGTAGATTAGGAATAGCAGAGGACCTAATACTGATCCCTGTGGTACACCACTGGTTACCTCGCTCCATGATGAGGTTTCTCCTCTAATCAGTACATTCTGTTTTCTACATGTTAACCACTCCCTAATCCATGTGCATGCATTTCCTTGAATCCCTACTGTGATCAGTTTGAGAATTAATCTTTTATATGGGACTTTGTCAAAAGCTTTCTGGAAATCTAAATAAACCATGTTGTATGCTTTGCAATTATCCATTGTCAATGTTGCATCCTCAAAAAAGTCAAGCAGATTAGTTAGACACGATCTCCCTTTCCTAAAATCATGCTGTCTGTCTCCCAGGATATTGTTACCATATAGGTTATTTTCCATTTTGGATCTTATTATAGTTTCCATAAGTTTCCATATATTTCCTCTCCCAGCACTCACCTACACAACCCACCACAATCATTAATTCCTTTGTTCTTTTATAGGATGTGACAAGGGGTTATTGTGAAACATTCAATCACCACCTGGCCACACTCCACACTTTTCAATGAAACAATCACACAATTAAACAGTCTTCTTTCAATAATTAATAAATACATAAATTACTTGAGTCTATTGAAATTATCTAAAATGTGGCAAATATAAATACAGACATAATTAAAATATTGTAAAACGGGCTAAATCTGAACACAACTATACTATAAAGAGACTCACACACACTGTTTTCACAAAGTTCCGCCACTATTTTGATCAATAAAATGTACCCCAATATGGCACAAAAGTATTCAGCTCAGTCCTTACCTTTCACATAAAGGTAGACTGGGCGACTGTGTTTGCTGTTTGCTGAGTTCACAAGCTTCTCTTTTCCATACACACAGGTTTAGTTTCCAGTGTCACTCCTCTTAACCTTTTTAATGGAAAATGTGACACCTGGTAAGCCTTTGGGATGGGCTTGTGAATTGACAAGGCTTCCATTTTTATATAGATGGTAAAAATCCTCTTTTCCTGCTGCATCTCTGAGTTCATCTGGTATCATACATTTAAATGATACGTCCATTCCTTCCATTGCACTCTGCTTGTCTAGCTGAAGTGTGACTCTTTGCATCATCCCAACAGCACATTGTTATGGCTATTGTTGACCAAACATGGCTGCTCCTGGGCTTTGCCAAGGTGTTTAAGACAGCACGTCCTGCTTAAAACCCCATCAGCAATTCTCATTGAGCATCAGAGAAACTCTGCTTCCTCATTCTTATCGATGGCGGAGTAGTGCCAGTGAGTCTACCTTGCAATGTGCAGTGACCATTTTTAGTGAACGCAGTTTCAAGCTGGTGTGTTTGAGTAGCCTTATTTATTGATGCAAGCACAATTACTCAACATGTTGTCACTGGAACAATATTTATTCACAGGTGTTGTGGCAGGTCTGAAGCATGTGTAAATAATATGTTTTTGTATTTAATAGTGGACATTTTGCACAATTTATTACAGATTATACACAATTAACAAATATTACACTGCTTTATCAATCTTATCTCCCTTTTATCTATTTTTCATTTCTTTATTTTTTCTTTTCTTTCTTCTTTACTTTTTATCTGGGAAATCCCCCACCCATACACCTCTTCCCCACTGCTGACCACACACACCATAAACAGACTAATCACAGTGATGTGTGCTAGATCAGAGCTCTAACAGGGGATGCACTACCCCTGCCTATGTGCAATTCCACATAGGCACCACGATATGCACACACTATATATATATATATATATATATATATATATATATATATATATATATATATATATATATAATGTACAGAATTGTGTCAGAAAGGGTTTAGGGTTAGCGTTGGGGTTAGGAGATTAGGTTTGGGTTAGGTTTACAATTAGGGTGAGGGTTAGGGTTAGAAATAGGGTTAGGGTTAGGGTTATACGGTGCAAAAAGATTTTTGGTAGTGTGACAGGGCAGAGGCCCTGCACACTGGGATCATGCCTGTTTTGTGGCTGCTTTGCACAGCCACAATATAATTGTTTAATTGTTTAATTGTTTTATTGAGCCAGGATCAGAATCACCTAATTAGCAGGTGGGGATATAAGTAGGACTGAAATGTTTGGTTTCTGTCTGCATTAAGGCTATGGCCTGAAGGAAGCCTGGGGGGTCAGACCTGTAAGTGACAAAGCAACCCCCAGTTTGTCACAGTAGATTGTAACTATCCATAATAACATTGTAATTATTGTAATTATGTGTAAGTACACATGTATTTACTAAGTAACTACAATGTCAATATTGAGTAAATCAGTGACATTTAATATAACGTGTTACCAAGATCTGACATGGTGTTGGATCCTTTTTGTTACTCCTATACTGTATAACTGTAAGGGATTTCCAAAACATTATGCCCTATATATAGCGGGGTGGCCAACCCTGGTCCTGGAGAACATAAGAACATAAGAACATAAAAAAGTTTACAAAAGAGAGGAGGCCATTCAGCCCATCTTGCTTGTTTGGTTGTTAGTAGCTTTTTGATCCCAGAATCTCATCAATCAGCTTCTTGAAGGATCCCAGGGTGTCAGCTTCAGCAACATTACTGGGGAGCCGCAGGGTCTTCTGGTTTTCGTTCTACCTGAGTTCTCAATTACTTAACTGAACAAAATATTTTCTTAATTGATCAACACTAACATTTCTTCCAGGTCTTTTGGCATTGATGTTTTAAAGATACCCAGAAAACCTGCAGGATTGTGGCTCCCCTGAACCAGGGTTGGCCACCCCTGCTGTACAGTGTGAGCACAACATGATTGAGTTCACAGAACAAATGTAAGGGGTGCTTCAGTTTGTACACAGACTACTGGCGGGCACTTCAGTGGTTGAATGTTCCCTGCTGTTAAATGATATATTTCAAAGTGGCTAATAGATTGAGTCAAGGCATGCTGGGGCCTGTGTCTAGAAGAGCAAAGTGTTTGAGTGAGATGGTGACCAGTATTAGGTTTCTCAGAACAGTAGAATACACAGTGGTTTATGGGAGGAAGTGCTGACTCATGCAGTCTACAACAGTAAAGGTTCTTGGCTATTAAAGAGATATAAATTAAACCAACTGCACTCTACTGGATAGAGGGATTAAGAATGTTAGTACAGTAAGTATCAACTTTGATTAACTGGAGAACGACTTTAAGAGACCTTGGAGTATATGCAACTGATTAGAACAGCATTGGATTTAATAAATACCAGCACTATCAAAAAATGAATAAAGGGCAACAGTGCATGTTAGTGTCTTTAGATCTTATTATGTGTGTAGAAATATTTAAATGAGTAAGATTCATATTTTTTGATGATTTAAATGGTGGTGGCATTGAGATCCACAGCTGATTAGGTCAATTCAATAGATCTTCATGGGCCTTATCTTGAAGCACTAAAATTCCAAATTAGCCGCATGCCATGATCCTTTTCTTTGGTGAGAACAAGACACAGCCATTTGATGTAACCAGGAAAACAGGATAGAGGCTTTTCATACAAGTGCAGCACTATGTAATAAATCAACAGTCAGCATGCAGGCTGAGCTCCAGCGCTAACACTGTGGCAGCCAGTCAACAGATATTTATGAGCTATTGCCTAAATTTGATTCCTCCCAAAACTTAAGTCAAAGTAAAGACATTGCATAACAGCAGCGAAAGAGTAAACCGTGGATATTCACCTTCACTTATTATAAATCATTGAAACAAAAGCTTTGAAAACTACAAGAAATACCAACAGGAATACAAATAAAGTTTTATTTATTTAAACGCATTTATAAGGGAATTTTAAACATTAGCATTTAATATTTAATACATTTAATACAGTTTCACAATTTACAAATCAATCCTAATCCTCTGATGTTAGCTGTGCCAGAGATATAGTTTGTGAGACAGTGTGTAAGGGGCAGCTGGAAAGCTTGAGATAACATAGCAGACATAACAACAGGGCAGTCCATGCTATGTGTGCAGCTAAGCGTATTGCATGCAAACCCATCAGAACCCGGGGGCTGTGACTCTTCAAGCGCATGAGCCAGTGCTGCTTATAGCCTGGCTGTGCGAGACGTGTACAGAGTTCATTTTAGCAAGCTTAGAAAGGAGCTTAAAACACTGCTTCAGCAAACCACAGGATTTAAAATAGAAATCTTAAGAGGTCATCAACACACAACATGTTATTTGGTGGTTACAGTGTGCCCTGATGAAAAGAAGCGAATATGTAATGTGTGTTAGATAATAGACCTAACACTGTTATTTATTTGCAGTTTGGTAACTTTATTGGTTGTGTTTTTTGTTTATCAAAAGAGGGAAAAAAGTGCCTTTTTGCTTATTGTCTCTGATTAAGTTTGCAGCACTTTATTTTATTTATTTTTTATTGGTGGACTTTTGTGACAGACGCTTCCTGTACCTAGAAATAACTTGTATTATGATGTGATGAGTAGCATCCCATCAGAGAAGCTAAACAGAACTCTCAGATTCCAAAGAACAGATTGCCGAGCACAGCATGTATTAAAAACAAAGAATCAAGCAGCACTTTGAACACATGGATCTGAGATCTGAGAGCAGGTGATCACAGAGACTGAGCACTTTTAAAATTTTTGTACATAGTCATTTTTACTTCACGTCAGTACAAAATAACTGTGAAATCAAAAAGTAAATTGCATCAACAGTAAAATCACAGGTCATTTTAAATGTAAAAATCTGTAATATAATAAAGAAACATTAGTAACTGTCTGCCATGTAGTGTGTGACAAGACCAGGAAGCAGTACACAGAACTCTGAAATGAGGAGCTGAACACTGTCACAGCAGTATGGTTATTAAATAAAAACAAAAGACTTTTCAAACTAAATAAAACACTGTTGTAAACACAAAACAAAAGGGCACGCAGGCTAAAACAAAAGGGTCACAAAAGCAAATACAAAAAGTCTAATCAAATGGTTACCTTTGTAACAACTTCACAAAAATTAGTAGCAATCGTCTGTTTGGAGCTCTGTCACTGTGAGTCTCTCTGCTTTTCCAACCACCCCCTTAGAGCCCAGAGTGGGTCCTTATATACTGTGGCTGGAGCCTTAACTACCCATCAGTTCAAGCAATTACCTCATTAAGGCTCCAGCTACATTCTTCTCAAGGTTTTTATGGATGGAGAATTCACCCTATCCTTGCCACAATACACAATTCAAAATAATAATGCATAATGCAAATAAATACACAAAAAGGTAACAATAATAATAATAATAATAATAATAATAATAATAATAATAATAATAATACTACAGCGCACATATGTACCCCGTCACAGTAACAGACACATTGAATAGACAGTATTAATTAAAAAGTGTTTTTATGAATGAAAAACAAACACGTATTAGGCAATACAAAAATAAATATGTCATTACAGTACATTGGTTACAAATTCTCTTTTTAACATTACCTTTACTGTTTTATAGAGTTTGCAATCATCACTCTAATTCGGAGCGGTTCTGAGTTCTATTGCTCCAGTATTGAGTTTGTATCATATTCCTAATAACTCTGTCTTCACTTGGCTATGAGCTTGTGTGGAGAATTGGAAATGTCTTCACTGGACACCCTTCCTCATTGCATTCAAACAATATCATCTTTCAACTCTGTGTTTGCTCTTTGCTGAGTTTACAAGATTCTCTTTTCCATTGACACATACGTAGTTTCCAGTATCACTTCTCTTAACTTTTTTAATGGAAAACACCAAACCTGGTAAGCCTTTGGGAACAGGTGGTGAATCGACAAGGTTGCATCTCTGAGTTCAGCTGCTATCATACATTTAAATGATACATCCATTCCTTCCATTGCACTCTGTCTGTCTAGCTGAAGTGTGCGCAAATAGCGTGACTCTGAAAATACAGTTTCTATGTGATATTACATAATCTATCAGTACAGAGCAGCTTAAAATAAAGGAATAATGCATGATAGGGCAACACACAACCTGGAGTGCATTATTCCTATTATGCAATGGCTCACACTGTAAAAATAGCAAATAAGACTCATTTCATATGTTTAAAAGTGATTTAATTAGACAAATGTGGAAATAACATTCCACCTCATAAAATAGTTCCTGTTTTCCATTTATAACTGTAATAAAGTATTAACTATGACAGCCTAATAATATATTAATGTTATGGATCAGGGACGGTCCATTTAAGTATCTGTTTAAGCCCACTTTGAGCCCCAGGTAGCTGCTTATGCCAAACAGCTCTCCGGAACATTTTCTGATTGTCATAAAATTGTCGTAGAACTGTATTAAGGTGTTCTATCGTGACAGTTTTCAAGTCTATATTTGTGTTACTCTCACTCACCCAGTCATAAAAAGCTTTGCCTGCCCAGTTGGTTTGTTTTTTCGTGAATTTATCATTTCTGTTAGATATCTTGTCTGAAGGCTGGTTTGAAGGCTCTTTGCCAAACTAGGTTTCCAAAGTTGTCTTGTTCTTTAAGGTAAAATTCACTTCAGGAATTGTGTCATTTATTCTCTGTTATTGACAGTTGTGGCAGATTTATATGTTTGTCTAGGTTTTCAGTGAGGAGGGTGCCGGTACTAGATCCGTGATGTTATGCTGGATAACATCACAGGTCTTGTACAAGGCTGACCAATCAGAGCTTAGTAATTTTTCATGTATAATATGGCTGGCCTCCCTGCGTCCGCCACCCGTCCGCTCCAGCTCATCCAGAACTCTGCCGCTCGCCTGGTGTTCTCTCTACCTCGCTTCGCCCACGCTACTCCACTACTCCGCTCGCTCCACTGGCTCCCGATCACTGCTCGCATCCAGTTCAAGACTCTTGTACTAGCCTACAGATGCCTTGATCAGACTGCACCCAGCTACCTCCAGACCCTCATCTCTCCCTACACCCCCACTCGACCTCTCCGCTCCGCCTGCACTAGAAGACTGGCTCCACCTCCGCTACGCTCCCCTGCCTCCCGAGCCCGCTCCTTCTCCACCCTTGCTCCGCAGTGGTGGAACGACCTTCCTACAGATGTCAGGACTGCCCAGTCCCTGACCACATTCCGGCACCTCCTTAAGACTCACCTCTTCAAACAGCACCTGTAGAACTCCTCTGTTGTACCCTGGGACACTATCACCCTTCATTTAAATATGCTTTACTTTGCTCTTATCTGCCGCCTATTTTACTGCATTTAATCCTGTACTTCAGAATATTGTAATCTGCCAAGTGTTTAATCTGTAGTATTTTGTACTTAATCATATCCTGATGTAACTATCACTATTTAATCATATCCTGATGTAACTTTCACTATTATCTGCTGTATTATTGAATTGTGGTTTGTCACACTTGAGAATTATTGTATTTCTTGTTTTTATTGTATGACTTATATTGTAACACTTGAATGTATTTGTATTTGCTTGCGATTGTAAGTCGCCCTGGATAAGGGCGTCTGCTAAGAAATAAATAATAATATACAGTAAAAATACAATAGACTCTTGCTCATCAGAAAACAATTGGGACTGGACCCAGTACTAAAATACCTTAATACAGAGACAGCCAGATGCTAATCTTTTCACTGTGCTTACCTTTTACATTAGGATGAACTGAAGAACCATGGTGAATGTTTTTCACATCTCCTGGATTCTCTTTTCCATACATGCAGGTATAGTTTCCAATGTCATTCTTTCTGATGTCTTGTTTTATAAATGTGACAGCTGCCATTTCTCCGGGCTCCAGCAGTGAACTGATCTTCTCTCTGTTTTTACATAAATGGAATCAATTCATCTCCTTTTTCTCTGGTTGTTCTCCATGCACTGCTGATATTACACATGTGAATTCAATGGCCTCTCCTTCCACTACAGTCATTTTCTCAATTTGAAATATCGCCATACCCGGTGGCTCTGTAATCATTTATAAAAAAATGAAAAATAACACATGACAGAGAAATATCTGTTAAGCAAATAAGAACATGGACATTGTATAACTGAAATGTGTTATTAACCACAGATTACAATTTTAGCATATATTACATGATGTAATAATAATAATAATAATAATAATAATAATAATAATAATAATAATAATAATAATAATAATAATACCTGTGCCCGTGTTCAACCTGTATTAAACATGCTGATATCAGAACACTAAATAAGACACATGACTTGGACTGGTTAATCCAATAGGAATATTTTATTTAGCACTGAGTAAAGGCCAGTGCCTTTATCACTATGATATAAAGATACCAGCCAACGCTTTACAGCAAAAAAATAAA
This sequence comes from Acipenser ruthenus, assembly GCF_902713425.1. Lineage (NCBI taxonomy): Eukaryota > Metazoa > Chordata > Actinopteri > Acipenseriformes > Acipenseridae > Acipenser > Acipenser ruthenus. The sequence goes on along the minus strand of NC_081240.1, from coordinate 4,467,986 downwards.
TATTTCTGATAGAAAAACAGAAGAGCTGAATATCACAAAGCTTTTATTCCAACCTGTTAATGTTAGCAAACTAGAAATCAACAACTTAAGAATACCTAAGAGACCTTGCATTCAATTGCTGAGTTGTTTATTTCAGTCAAATTTACTGACAAAAAAAGTTATCAAAGAAATAATACTTACATAGCATGACAACTTTTACATTCCAAGGCATATTAGAATGCTGTTCACTTAATCTCTGAAACAAACACTGTACTGTTCCTCAATCTGTAACACAACTAAATGTAACAGTGCATATCATTTCTAATGTAATCAAGCATTAAATCATTGTATCTTATTATGTCAGCGTGTCAGAGACACACATACCTGTCGAAACCAGCAGCACGTCTCCAAGTGCAAAAACTGAAAAACAAATGAATCATTTTACAAATAAGAAAAGGAACATTTCCAATATACTGACATAAACAAGTTATCAAAGAAATAATACTTACGTATCATGGTTAATTTCCCATTCCCGGGCATATTAAAATGCAGTTTACTTAATCTTTGAAACTAACACTATTCGTTTCCTCTATCTGTAACACAACTAAATATAACAGTGCACACTATGAGATTATAATGCAGCAAAGGAAACTCATGCACAATAGAAATGTGTGTTTCCGTTATTCATGTCTGTTTCTGGCATAATCAGATGAATATCTGAAAACCTGAAAATGATTATTTAAAAAGAATAGGAAGAGTATGTACACACATAAAAAAGTAATGAAATAAATTCTACTTACACAGCATTATTACATTAAAATCCCAAGTCATTTTTACAAGCTGTCCAGTGACCACTTATAGTGCACAGGTCCTCTGTTTGTAACACACCTAAAGACACAGTAATGGAAATACCACAGCCCCCTGCATAGATATGGGGAGATAATACTGACCTAGTGTTTCCGTTCCACCTGTTTTTCTGATACAATCAAAGAAACAGATCAACAGCAATTCTTTATTGACCAGTTTAACTGTTTGTTATAAACTGTTTTAAAAAGTTCTGATGTGGTCCATGTTTGATGCCTCCTTAAACAGGTTTACACAACAATGGTGTAGTATGACTATGTCACAATATTGTATATGCACCAGTGAATCAGGTACTAAAATATCCCTACAAACAGTAAACATGACAGGTGTCTTAGAAACAGTGACCTCCACTTACTCTGCCATTTTCATATATCTTTTTACATTAATCTGTTGTAACCCACATTCCATTCTATAAAACTGATAACTCTCCTTCCTGCTTTCAGTTCCATACTTTCACTCAAATGAAGCTCTAGACGTATAAGAGTTGTAAGCAGCCATACAATGCATATAGTATTATTTATTTCTTAGCAGACACCATTATCCTTACAATTGTTACAAGATATCACATTATTTTTACATACAATTACCCATTTATACCGTTTTTTGTTTTTTACTGGAACAATCTAGGTAAGGTACCTTGCTCAAGGATACAGCAGCAGTGTCCCCCACCTGGGAATGAATCCTCAACCCTCTGGTCAAGACTCCAGAACCTAACCACTACTCCACACTGCTGCCCATATAGTAGGATGCCTTCACATATGACTTCTCGGTTTATAGTAGTCCCTGAACAAACAGTATAATTTCAAACCAGATATTCTTTGAAAGAAAAGTATATTGCTCAAACAGGTGTCCCATTGAATCATTTCATCAGGCGCTGGAGTTTCAGCTGCATTGCATAAACCAAAGCGGAGTCGATTCAATTTATTTCATTCACAAAACCTAGTGCAGAGTTTGGGATCTATTTCCATCAGTCTTTGGCAGGGTTGAGGGTCAATCACCAGGCAGCGCCACTGAAAAAAAACAAAAAAAAACAGCAGGACACACCCACACTCCCAGCAAGTTGTACCACATTCCAGTTCCTGGCTGAAAGGGGCGCTCTTTTCTGATTTTGAATTACACTGTCCCTGCCTTTCTGTTTGGCTGACCACTCTCTCACAATCTAGTGAATAGAGGCCTTCAGGTCATTCACTCCCCTCTACTTTCTTCCAAGGCTTTCAAGATTTCCCCTACAGTATGTCCACCATATCTTCAGACATACTTATCATCTCTGTTCCTAAACTGACTCTTTACCAGTTTGTGGACAAGGGCAACCTGGAATGGATTTCAGAAACATGCTGGATGAGTTGCTGGTGTTCTTCTGAAGCAATCATGGGCAGAGTGGGAAAGACAGCATATTGAACTGGAACATGTATAATGATATTGAAACATTAACACTTAACTACACTTAAGAATCAGAATCATTCAGACACACATTCCTTTCAATGTCTTTACTTATTTACTTCTGTTATAAAGGGAACAAATACAAATGTATGGCTCATGGCTACAATACAATGTTCCATTATTTTGTCTATAACAATCCTTTGTCACTAAGTTTAGCTGCAGAACAATGACCTTCAGGACTTAGTGACAGTTTGAGGAACAGACGGATAACATGAGCAAACATAACAACTGTTAGATACATACTGTGCATGTAGCTCAGCATATAGCAACGAAACCAGACGCTGAGTTCAGCACCCCTGACTCTGAAAGCACAAAGCAGACAATGCATGGCTGAGGTGAAATAGAAATGACTAATATACAAACAGAAATTAATTATTTTTAGACATTAGACAGAAGAATGAGAAAGCCAATGCTACTCACAGCCTCATTGTGCAAGGCATATGCAGTGTTTAATTTTAGCATGTGTAGCGAGGTGACAAGAATGACAGAGAACCTCGCTTAAGCAAACCACAGTATTTAAAACAAAAATGATAAAAGACCATCAATACAAAACATATCCGGTGGTGTTGGTCCCGATGAAAAATAAACAGTGAGTTGAGATCATAGATAAGAGACAACACAACAACACAAATACATATTGTACACGTTATAACAATGAAGTTAAATACATACAGAGTCATGATGAAGTTGCTGTAGCTCAGAGATGTGACTGATTGAACAGACCCACATGAGCACTAATCATGGACTGCCTGTGTACCTTAGGTAAGGCAATCTAACACTACTGCTAACTGGGGTCTGTGTAACCCACTGCTGGTTATTGAAGTACATCTCATTGTTTTACAGTATGAACAGGAAACACATGAACAACAGTAAATAAAAATTATTTCTGGCTTTCATTCATAACACAATAGATTAGGTTCTCAAAGCTGTTATCAAGTTCTTTTGAAAGGAAAAAATAACATTTACAATTTTAAACAACTTACAAGCTGGACATTCAGTCTTGGGCCTCTTTCAAGTATGCTGGCAGTTGTACAGAATTGCTTGATAATGAATGCTTGTAGGGGGCTAAGATGAGCCCACCAAACTTCACATACGTTTTCTAATTCCCATTCCAATGTTATGAATTAACGTCAGATTACCATTGCTATGTGTTTTACCATACTAAACTTTACTGTTTGGTATACCACTGTGTATTGTCGTAAATGTTTTACTCCAGTTTCACTGTTGGGACTATTCTGAATTAACCCATTTCAGTCTGGAAAAAAGTGAAAAGAATTGCTCTATTCATTTTACTGAACTAGCTTTGCTTTAAAAATAGTAAACTCGATTAATTTTACTGAACAAGTTTTGCTTTAAAAATAGTCAATATTTTAGGACCTTTTCAGATATGGTTTGTTGCAAAATTAACCTAATTTTAGACCCTTTTGCATTCACACCACACCTCAGTGCAAACTAAATCACTTCGTTGAGAATTCAGAACTGATCTTGCTTTCAAACAATAATGCAATGATAATCCAGATCTCTTTGTCATTTGGATTAAGTGAGGCTGGCATAGTTGAAAGGTCATGTTGTCACATGATTTGAAAGCAATGAGGCAGGTTGTTCACTTCTGGATTCTCAAAGCCAGGTAAGATTTACAGAGAAATGATTAGGGTTAGGGTTAGGGTATAAAATAATAATATTAAAATAATATTGCATGAAAGAGTGCTATCAATGTGTCTTCTATTGTTTGACATATTCCACCACAGTCTCTTAGATTATTTATCTCAAATGGTTTGTCAGTTCTGAGCCAATAACTAAATTGTCTCCCTCTGATCGGACTCTGTATGATTATTCTGGTAGTAATGAAAGCAGAGAGTACGTAGATAAAAGGGAAAGATCATTTTGATTGACTCTTCAGGTATTTTTCCCCAGTGGTTTTCAGTATGTGGAAATTCTAACTGTTGCGTATGTTACATTGTCTTCATCAGGTGCAGAGCTGGGTTTCTTCTTGGTGACACGGGCAGTGTTTATTTCTGAGTAGGTGAGTGTGTCGTCCTGTTGCTTTGAAGGCTGCTCCAGCTTATTCTGCAATAATTGGAAAGTGATCAGGATGGCTAAACTGTACTAAAGGAATTGTCCAAACAAAGAGATACAAACAAATAAAAGAAGAACCTTTTATCCACCTGTAAATATATACCAGTAGCTGCACAATATCTTCTTATTATACCCTATCCACATCACTAAAAATAATACCTAAACAGTGCGCAATGTGTTGAAACCATGTCATTATCACTCACTTTGTTTACAGTCATGTTTTCAGCATGTGATTATCATGCATTATTTGGCTCATGTGAATGAGTTGTTAAGCTCAAGACAGACAGACAGGCGTGGCGTGGCACCGCTGGGTATTTTCACTGTGTGGTACCGCTAGTCTGCACCCGGACACACAGTATGCACTCTGCGGAACAGTAGTTGTCAGTACCACACCATAGGCTCTGTTCTCGAATATAATTTTCAAAATCTTTGCATCACCTTGTAAATATTAGGATGCAGACATAATTAAAAAAAAAAAGCTATATGAACACAATTTCAAAATTTTATTTAACATCATGCAATCTAAGAAACTACAAAATGGTATGTCAAAAGTCTACTGGAAACTACAACTTTTGGCCATAGTTGTAATGCCCCCCCCCCCCTCTCATATAATCTACTAAATAAAAACACTGGTTTGTTTTTCAATGTTGTTTTTCTGTCATCTACATGCAGGTGTATGAAATGAGCGATCTGAGCTTAGCAAAGAAACATACAATATGTTGCTCACAGCAAGTAGCCTACTACTAAAGTGTTTGAAAATATATCCTTTTACAGCCAGTTATTTAGTAAAAATAGTAGTGAACTACAGAAACAAATTTAAAAAAAGCCAGGAAGGATGCTTATCAGGGGCGATGTATAAAATACTGACTTGCGTGGCCTTGTATGAAATACTGGAGGGATCAAACACATCAGGGTGCTTTGACACCTCCGTAGACAACAGTTTCATTCATGATTTTTCCTGGCAAACATGTGTTGTGCGCACTTGGCTGTGATTGCTTAATCTGTCCAGCACCATATGAAAGCAACGGCAGCGATACAGGTGGCAAAATGCCTTGCGTGCCGCACCGCGTCTGTCTTTCCCGGGATTTAGACACACTCAAACTTCCTCTGTATCTATTAAAATCTGAAAGAACCTATATATATATACAAGCTAATTGTTTGAGAGACATGTAACATATAGGACTCACCTCCGTGGCGTATGCAGAATCAGTCTGGACAACAGGGTCTGGAATGGAATTGTATCGAATAGATTAGTTTCCTAGTTTGAATGGTGGTGAAAACAGCTAGTAACACACTATGCATCAGTAACATCAAGATATATATTTTACACCAAAGGCTGAACAATGGAAGACTGCGTAAACACTCACCCAAGAATCATGCTTTAATATAGAATTGAACATGATTGAGTGTCACAATAAATTGACACAGCGAGATGAAGAAGTCCCCATCATTTAAACATACTTCATTTGTATCCATTGTGGTGAAGAATGCTGTGCCCTACCTCGTTTGGATTGCAGACACTTCAGCACTCCTCCTATCAGCAGAAACAACAGCACAAGGACCCCAGATCCTACCGTTGCACCCAGGTACAGAGCTAGAAGAGATCCTGGGGGGATCCACATACAAATGGGATTCATTGTAAGATCCAGTTAAATATGTGTAAACAGATTCTATAATTCATTAATAACCTACTGACATAAGAGTGCTCACGATGTGTTTAAAACAGATGTAATCCAATCCTGGTTTTAAAGTTACTTGATCTTGCAGTATGTGGATAGGGTACATACAGTATGCTCCACAGTGAAGACATACATTCTTGGTTTTTGAGCAGTTACACCAAACACACAATAATCACGTTTTCCAGAAATCCTAGTTTTTGGAGTTGGTTTAATCTGGTATGAAAATGTCCATATGTACCACCAATAATCAGAGCTGTGGCCATTCTGATTCAAATATAATTTCTGTTACAGTATATATGTTACACTCAGGGTCAGGATTTGGTTAATCACCAACAAAAATAACAATTCACGATTTGAACATTTAACAATTAAAATTAACATTAACATTTCAAATTATCAAAGAACGAAATGAAAGGTTAAATGAAAAATGTACCCAAAGAAAACAAATGTTCTCTTCGTACAGCAGCAACAAGTTTTGTCAAACAAAGAAGTGCTTCTGTGCGAGTAAGCGAGTTCAGTGCAATTCTGAATCCCAAGCAGTAAGCCTTGCAAAAACAAATACAAAATTCAGTGATTTGTATGTTTCTAAATTTTAAATTGTGATTTTTTAAAATGTCTTTATGTATCTAATTTGATTAACTACTTTCATTTTACTTCACTTTTATTATCTAAACAATCAAATCAATGTTTTGAAATGAGGCTCAGTATCCCAGTGGAGCTCTCAATATGGTTTCTTTTGAAAATGCCAATTTATCAAAGTTGTCATCATCTAAAATAATTAAAAAAAAACATTTAGGAAGGTGTTCTTGTTGTCAATAGGCAGTCTCTTTATTCCAGAGGCGTGGCACTGTCTGGTGCTGATGGAGGGTCTGCAAAACCTGTTCTCTAAAAAGTGGTGGTACAGACCTTCCAGCGATTTATGAGAATATGAATAACATTTAATAAGCATACTTTTCTTTCTTTCTTTCTTTCTTTCGCTTAAAAAATGATTAGACAAACATGGATTGACATGTGGCTTTGCAGTTTAAATCTGTGTATACAGAACTCTTATAATATGAATAAAACAATCCATTTTAAATGTATTCGTTTTTTCCTCTAAAGCTGTATTTTCTAAATAACAAGGTGGGAACATTCCAAACTCGCTTGAAGAATGTTTGCGGTCATTATCCTCCTAAATTGCTTACCACGGCCCCCGTGCAAATGATGCCACGGTCTCAGTGGGTTAACTTCATGCATAAATAATAAATACATCAATAATTAATCAATGACATGTATCTCAAACATAATTTACTGATTTTATGTCCATTCAATAAAATATATTGTATTAAAGTTTGTATTTCACTTGATGCCCATTTTTTGCTATTCGCAGATTGAGCAGCATCTTCAAAATCTGTTCGTTCTTTGATAAATTTTAAATGCCCAAATCGCGAAATGGTTATTTCTTATTTCATTTAATGGTTATTTAATGGTTAATCCTGACTCTGACTGTAACATATACACCGATTAGAACCTTTATTATCAACAACTTAAGAACTTACTTTGCTTTCTAAAACCTGTACTACTTTAAATAACTGTGTTTTCTATCAGTAAACTTATCATTTATTTTACACTTGCCTATCCCATTTGTCTGTTGGGTCTTGTTAGATGTGTTTGGAGTTGTCATATCTTCTGTGGGAACATAAGCAACAATTTGTAGTAAATTATCACCATTGGGCTAAAAAAAAGTTGCCAGTTGTTTAATAATTTTAATAATTCAGACTAACATTAATGTGATGATAATGTGTTCTTTGTAATGATGTGGATAGTGGGAGATCTAAATACCGCTCCTATAATGTATAAACCTGATTATCTGTAGTCATGTTAAAAAGGGTTTCAATGAATCACTCTGGGGGAAGCATCAGAGGGAGTCATTTTGAGTGGCAGTATTTGGATCCACAGCTGTTCTCCTGTCCGGAGTTTTATCTACTTCCATCAAATCTTGTCACCACTCTTTCAATTAAACATATAGGAGATTAAATTATATCCTCCACCCCCATACCAGCTTTAGAATATATATATATATATATATATATATATATATATATATATGCCAAACAGTAAGTTTTTTATTATATTTATTTTCCTATACCGTATGTCCCAAAAGTATTTTTAATTTTAATCTTTATGATTTCAGCTCCACCCGGGACATGTGTCATTAGTTTCATCTTACTAAAAATACTGAAAAGAAGACTCACAAACACCTTTACAGATGTTGTTTTTCACAAAGTCCCCTCATCTGATTATTAAAAGCTAGAGGCTGTATGGGCCACCGTTTGGATCAATTGAATCGACCCCACTGTGTCACAAAGTATTCAGCTCAGTCCTTACCTGTCACATGAAGGTAGACTGGGCGACTGCGTTTGCTGTTTGCTGAATTCATAAGCTTTTCTTTTCCATAGAAACAGATGTAGTTTCCAGTATCACTCCTCTTAACGTTTTTAATAGAAAACGTGACACCTGGTACGTCTTTGGGATCGGGTTGTGAATCGACAAGGCTTCCATTTTTATATAGATGGAAAAAACCCTCTTTTCCTGTTGCATCTCTGAATTCAACTGGCATCATACATTTAAATGATACATCCATTCCTTCCATTGGGCTCTGTTTGTCTAGCTGAAGTGTGAGTGTATCTAAAAATAACAAACAGACTTTTACTAATCCAAACCCTGTTCAAATTAATGGTTTGATCGTAACCTGTACCATATTAAAAACACTTTATCTAGTCTTATGTTTTAGTTTTTTTGTAAGTTGTAGTTGATGATAAATCTGTCATAACCATTTGAATAAAACATTCAGAGACAGCTATTTTATACATTCTCGCATAATTATAAGATTTAACTTTCTCCAGCCGATATCAGCAAGCATTTAATTACCAGAGCATGGTTCGGATTAGTGGGAGTCTACTGTATGAGAAATTAGTTGAAATATCTTTAATACAATATTAATACTAGTTTTAAAAATTCATCAATTGACTGAAGGAGCAGTATATTATGTATATACACTTTAAGTAAAATAACATTATTTGAATGATTTAGGCTCTAAAAATAAATCCATATATTTATAACAAAGAAAAATCTGTTAAGCAAATAAGAACATGATCATAGGGACACGTATCTGTTTGAAACAGTTTTCAGAATATTAAATAAGACCATTTGTTCTCTGAAAACTCCACTTTTCTGTGTTCATGTGATCTGGAACATTTAATCCAATAACAGTAGTACAGTTTTTTTGTTTTTTTCAAAAGGCATTATGAAAGTTATCAGTAAAAAATCAGTTATCTGTAACCAGGAGAAAAGTTTAGATATGTTTTATTCTTTTTTGTTATGGTTATGTGTGGTTATGGTTATGTACGTTTGTGTTATAGATGTTATGTATGAAATGTAAAAAAGTGAAGATGTTGAGGACTTCATTAGAAGACAATGTTTAAATTAAGTCGTCTCTATTTATGAACATGGTTAAAACTAGTGCCACTTAAAAACAGATTTATCAGTTTGACAATACAAGAAAACAGACATGTTTGCAAATGTTAATACATTTATCAGTAATTTTATAAACACGTGTTTATTGCATGTAGCTATTTCAAATTGGCTCTAGTTCAAGCATTTCAGAATAGTAACAGTGATGCCATTTGGTAGAAAAACACAACTATCATCTGCACCACTTCTTTCTGAAAAGATAAAGACACCCATTAATGTGAGAAAACTAGAAATAAACAACATAAGAATACCTAAGAATTCAATTCCTGAATTTCAGGTTGGGTTACTTCATTGTGTGTGTTTATTCTTTCATGGATAATGGTGTAAATGGAGTAAATGTCTGTGAATTTTACCCTAAATGTTATTCATTTCTAATGTAATCAAGCATTAAATCATTGTATCTTATTATGTGAACGTGTCAGAGACACACATACCTGTCGAAACCAGCAGCACGTCTCCAAGTGCAAAAACTGAAAAACAAATTAATCATTTTCCAAATAAGAAAAGGAACATTTCAAATTTTCCTACATAAAAAAAAAAACATTTATCAAAGATATAATACTTACATATCATGATTAAGTTCACTTTCCAAGGCATATTAGAATGCTGTTGAAGTAATTTTTGAAACTAACACTATACAGTTCCTCAATCTGTAACACAACTAAATGTAATAGTGCATACTATGAGATTATAATACAGTAATAGAAACTCATGCGCACTAGAAATGTGTGTTTCCGTTATTACTACTGTACTGCACACACTGTAAGCCCACACATGTGGCAATCAATGTATATCAATTTCTAGGCCTGGATTAACAGCATGTGAGTGGCTCTTAACACAAGGTGTTCTGTGGCGGGAACTGTTTATATTTGACTATTTTTATTTCAACATAATTTCTTATAAGACTGTATCAGGTGGGGGTGGGGGATTTTCCTTTATAAACATGTTTATGACTGTTTATGTGAATGAATTATTGTTAGTAGTTTAATATTGATGTCATCTTATTTATTAAAAATTAATTTAAAATAAATAAATAAATAGAGAAAGATGATGCGCAGGATCTGGGTCCTTTATGGTGTTACTAAAGCGGTTCTGGGCCAGAATGTGTTAATGACAGTGGTTCTCATTCCTAAAACATTCTTCTAAAGTGTGTGTAACTTTCTCTGCTGTTTTTTAATACAACTGTATTTATTAAAATGCCATTCTGGGCCATTCCGGCTTTTACTCCATCCCAACAAATGTTAACCTATTAAGTGTGGTTCGGGGGTGGGAACTAGGCTCCTCACTACCCTCTGATCTCCTATCATCAATCAAATCTACTTCCTATTTAAACATTAGTCACACCCTATTCCTCTGTCTTGTGATTTTTCATTTTGGTTGTGAACCTAAGCAGATAGCAAGACCCCCAGCAATTTCTTTCAGAGTAAAGAATTAATGAAAAATCAAGTATGGTGTACTTACCACACATCTCTTCCTCGGATTCAGAGATTTTCAAAGATAACTTCTTGTCTGTGTCGGAATATTCTCTGACAGCTTTAACCCATGGTATGGTCAGCCCACCATTCTTTCCTCTATCAGACGTCGCAGTAACATGTGAACAGGTGCCTCCCAAGCAGGACAGTATACCACTTCCCACTGTCAAAGGAGCCAATCCCCACCGATCTGAGTGGCTCCAGGCCCAGGATACACCTCCAGAGCGACAGTACTTTAAAGACTGGACTCTCAACAAACTCAGAAAGATCCTCCTCAAAAACGGCAGTGAGATCCCGGCAAGGAGCAATCAGGAAACCCAAGAGATTCTACCCAAGAAAACTCCCCAGCCGTGCTCGGCTGTTCAGAGGCCCAGGTCAGACAGCAGGTAGACTGTCTCAGACCAAGCTACTCCAGTAGCCAGCACATCAGGTCAGCAAGCAGCCGCTCCAGTCAACGAAACTCAGCAGGAACACTCTTGGATTTTTAATGAAATAAAAGTATTCATGCCACCATTTGCGGATACCTTATCCTCAGTCAATACCAAACTCAACTTGGATAGACAGGTGTCCAACATCAAGCAAGCGAAGCAAGGTTCCGCAGTTAAAGTATTTTCTTCCATTCCTGCACTAAACTCAGCTGCCTCTGTAGCAGCTAGAGTCACTCCCAGTTTGATAACAACACCGGTCCTTATGGTCGAGCCTCTGATCTACAACCTTGCAACTGCCACAGCATATGGTTCCTTCACCTCAATCACTGCCCGTCGTCACTCAGTATCCCCACAGATTTGGCAAAGCATAATTGAAGGAAAGGACGTTAATCTGGTTTCTCTATTAATGGCTACATCTGAATTTCTGGACCATAGAGTGGTGGAATGTGGAGATTTATCAGTCATGCTGAAATCCAGAGACAGGGATGTGCTATGTTCAGTATACCCAAACCGCAGACAAGAACTAGATTCTTACAAATTCTACATAGTGGAGCTATCTGTCAGATATGGAGGAACCATGTTTTTCAACCGATCATTTACAGCAAAAGCAGCAGCTATTTTGGCATCAGATAACCACATCATCGACTGGGCATAACCTGATTTAGATCTGTTCAACAGGATTTTCAGCACTCTCAGAGCCAATGCATGTGGGGTCTACGCTTCCACTGGCTATTCAATCTCTCTCTGCCCAAATGCTGCTATAGCATCAACCTCCTCCAGATCAGCAATTGGCATCACTCCTCCCTGTTTCTATAACAGAATATCGATCCCTAACTCCATCCATTCTTCAGCCCTGAGCAATCTACAAGGGAAGACAAAGAACAGGCAAATAATCAGATTCACAGGAGGAAAGCACATCTGTGATAATGTCAACTCAGGTATATGCACTTTTAAACAGTGCAAAAACATCCATGTGTGCGGTTTCTGTGGGTCACCCATTCCAAAGCCATCTTCCCAGTAACTCCAAAGTGACTCTCTCCAACACTTAAACTTCCTCATGACCAGTTTTCTCTACACTACATTACCATCTCAGACGCAATTCATTCAATTAAATTAGCAGGTCTTGGTTCCTAGTTAGCAAAAGCAGATATATCAGATGCATTTAACCCCTTGCAGTCCATTTATTAAATGCGTGTCAGGCACGCCAGGTCTAATTTATTTTCACACGCGCAGTTAATTTTAGAAGCGCTGTTTAAAAGTATTTTTTTTCACAGTCAAACGGGTTTAAATGGCCCTGCATATCAGCAAAGCACTCACTAGGCATCTCCAGCCCCGCCCCACCCTTTCGTTCGCTATAGCTTTCACCTATGTAAGAAATAAATAATAATAATAATAATAATAATAGTCGTACATACCGATCAATCATCTCCTGATCACTCGTTTTATCACCAAACTCCTCAATAATGCGATCCAAGTCATTATTTTATTACTATAAATTCTCAAAAAAGCTCTGCAAATGTCCGTGTTCTCTGTGCGCTGATTCACAGGCAGCCAGCTTGTTTACTTACGACCGCCCCATTATCTGATACCAGGGCCATGTATGACTATTCATGAGATACGCCTTTTTTTTCGACTAGTCTCGGCTCCTGTCGTTCCCACTCGGCCATTGAATGGTTTTCTCGACTTTTTCTATAATGATGTCGGACAGGGTCCGACAATGGACCTGATAGGAAAAATTGCAATGTCGGACCAGGTCCGACAATGGACCGCAAAAGGTTAAAGTAATGCCAATCCATCTCCGTCACCTGTTTGGGATATGCTGGGAAGGAACATTTTCTTTTTTTAACTTCTGGCTGCTGCAGCAGCCTGAAAATATTTGATTCGCTTTATGCTGGATACTTCTCAATTCATATCATGGTCCATTTCTGCTCCACCTACTCGATGACTTTCACTTGATCTCTCCTCCCTCAGGTCCACCAACAGAAGCGGTCACCAATCTTAAAAGTTTATTTTTAGAAGTTGGTGTCCTGCTTTCAGAGGAAACAACAATCATCCGCCTTCTTTCAATGTAATTTCTATGAATCATACTGGACACAGAAAAGTTATCTTTTAGTATCTAAACTCGACCATATTCGTTCCCTTACTCAGAACTTTCAGATTATTATTATTTATTTATTAGAAGACACCCTTATCCAGGGTGACTTACAATTGTTACAAGATATCACATTATTTTTGCATACTATTACATTATTTTTTACATATTATTTTTACATACAATTACCCATCTATACAGTTGGGTTTTTACTGGAGCAATCTAAGTAAAGTACCTTGCTCAAGGGTACAGCAGCAGTGTCCCCCATCTGGGATTGAACCCACAACCCTCCGGTCAAAAGTCCAGAGCCCTAACCACTACTCCACACTGCTGCCCCAGATCAGTAAAACAATCAGGAAATGTGCACTCCACTCCTGTGCTGGGCCATTTCAGTTTTGCAATTCGCATTATCCACCAGGGACGGACATTTATATGTCGATTACTCGCTGTGTCATCAACAGCACAAAACTTGGACTCCTACATCAGTATTTCATTAGAAGCTAGGAAAGACATTAAAATGTGTCTGCTGTCATACTCATCTTAGATTCCCTCTTTATCCTCTTCCTGTGCATTTCCAAAATGATCAGCTTCGGCAAGGTCAATTTACTTAGCTCTCCTCTATGCCCATATGCTTCCATGCAGAAATATATCGCAGAACACAAACCTATTTCAAATTCTGACCCCCTGTTCATCGATTCAAACCGGACTGTTATATCCAGACATTGGTACACATCTCATCTGTCCACATTGGTTTAAAGAGCAGAACTTCCCCCGCAATTCTATACTCCCCATCCATTCAGAATCAGGGCAGCCACATCAGCAGCAACAGCAAAGATTAACCAGCATCTAATTAAAAATATGGGCACTGGACCGCATCAGCAGTTGAATCATACATACGTTCTTCCCCAGATCTCTTCTGCACAACCGTCTATTGCTAGTATGTCCAGAGTGGGGACAACCCTTCCATCGGGACCACCAAAGGTTTCCCCCAAAAAAGAAAGTTTTTTTTTTCCTTTCCACTGAGCGGAGGGTCTTCACATAGTTAGTAGGGAGCCAGTTACTAACCCTCTTTGTTGTGTTAAATGTTTTCTTTCTTTTTGTTTGTATATGCATTGGAGGTTATTTTGTTTGTCTGCACTCATCTTTAGCAGGGAGCCGGGGGTCCATCCTTTTGGTGGGTTAGTGTCACACTTTCTCGACCTTTGCTATGCTTCCTTTAGCTACATGAGGGAGGTTCTCTTAGTGAGTAAGAGGGGACCCCCAGCCAAACCCAATCTTTAAGCATCTCATGTGCTATTGCTTCCCTTGCAATCTGAGGATCTAAGATTATTCTAGCTAACTCACAGAAGGAGCTCTTTCTTTGTAACAAGAGGCAATCTTCTCGTTTCAGGTTCTCTGGGGGTGCGTTTCCGCCCCAGCTTCTCAGGGTAGTCTCCCTCTGTTCCAAATGCTTCTTGCGAAGTTGCTGTAAAATGTAACTGTAACTGTAAAATATATACTCTCCTTGGTAAATTCTTCTCAGTGCATTCTTTGTAAAATACCCAGGAGTTGATGGCTGCTAGGTCCAATGCATTGTAAAACACCTGAACAGACCACCGTCAGGATCCAGCTTTCATGGAATACTTCCGTGCCATCTGATCAAAAACATCAACTCCATATTTTATTGCATTGTAAAACTTGGTCAGTCATTCACTCAGGCAGAGAGTAGAGACTAATCTGATTACAGCTAAACACATTGCAGACTGGTAAATAAAAATAATAAAGTAGAATACTGTTCTGTATAATCAAAAAACAATTGTTTTCTGTGTGGCCATCAATGTGACTGCTCCCAGGGCTTTTTGGTATAATGTAATATATCTCCTTTATTTCTGCACTCCTGCATTTCATGCTTTGTGAGAATATTTAATACATACGGACAGAAAGGTACACGAACGCACAGCCCCATATGTGTTACACGACTAGAGAAAATTACAATTTAAAACCAAAAACTGACAAAGTGATTTACATGATACAGTAAAAAAAACAATGCATAATACATTAAATACAGTAAAAAACATTGCATAATAAATACAAGGCTAGGATGTGAAAATTCTAAAACATAGTGGATGCATAAAAAAGTATATCTGGGCAGCAGTGTGGAGTAGTGGTTAGGGCTCTGGACTCTTGAGCGGAGGGTTGTGGGTTCAATCCCTGGTGGAGGACACTGTTGCTGTACCCTTGAGCAAGGTACTTTACTTAGATTGCTCCAGTAAAAACCCAACTGTATAGATGGGTAATTGTATGTAAAATAATAATGTGATATCTGTATAATGTGAAATAATGTATAATGTGATATCTTGTAACCGTTGTAAGTCACCCTGGATAAGGGCGTTTGCTAAGAAATAAATAATAATAATAATAATCTGGCTTAAAGAGCATGGAAAGCACAAGAGAACAAGTGGGTCTTGAGAGTTGATTTAAAGCGAGTGACGGTGGGAGCATCACGCACCAAAGCTGGGAGAGAGTCGGAGCCATGAAGTTAAACAAGTGTTCTCTAAGTGTGGTGCACTTTCGCTTGGGGCTAACAAGCAGGGACATAATCTTTGAGAGGTTTCCATGTTTTGAGAAAACCCCCCAGCTTCCCTCTAACATCTTGTAGTAACTAAGTTTGGAAATGGTAAAATTCATTTAATGCATTTAAAAAGTACTGTTTGTGATTTCTAGGGTTACCATATGGCTCCAGATTAACCGAACGCTTTGAGACAGACCGGGATTTCAAAATTCCCCCTAAATTGAAAGTAATTCCCATATAAATGAGCTCCACCTTTGCTGAGATTAATCCTGCTGTGGTGGAATTGCTTGGGTGCAGCAAACAAGTCACACTGATCAGCTGCTTCTGATCAGATCTTAATGAACAAATAGCTAATCTATCGATAGAGCAACGAGATGATGCGATTGTATTTGCAGAATAATATGGGCGATTGAATTTTAACAAACAGAAAAAAATAGCGACTGGCTGCAATTCATTCTTGGTATAATACAATTATTTGACGCGCATGCGTGTATTTAAGCACCATTATTAATTGTAGCTAAGGATGGTTCATTTACACCTTCATTTATTTCAATTTAGGGGCAAGTTTGAAATCCCGCTCTGTCTCACAGCGTCCGGTTAATCTGGAGCCACATGGTAACCCTATGATTTCTCATTTGAATAGAAAACCGTTGTGGACAGTCCAAACTGATTTACATGGATGATGCTGTTTTATAGCTCACTCCTCATTTCACATCACTATAAAGGAAGTGTAAAATATGGAGCTAAATTGATTCTTTTGCTACAGAAGCTACTGTGTATGTTGAAGATTCTGGTGATATGATTGATACGATCAGTCATCTAGGCTCTCTTCCTCAACACAGTATTCTTGTATGATTGATACGATCACTCATCTAGGCTCTCTTCCTCAACACAGCATTCTTGTATGATTGATACGATCAGTCATCTAGACTCTTCCTCAACACAGCATTCTTGTATGATTGATACGATCACTCATCTAGGCTCTCTTCCTCAACACAGCATTCTTGTATGATTGATACGATCACTCATCTAGGCTCTCTTCCTCAACACAGCATTCTTGTATGATTGATACGATCAGTCATCAAGGCTCTCTTCCTCAACACAGTATTCTTGTATGATTGATACGATCAGTCATCTAGGCTATCTTCCTCAACACAGCATTCTTGTATGATTGATACGATCAGTCATCTAGGCGCTCTTCCTCAACACAGTATTCTTGTAACTTTTGATATTGTGAGTCTCTATACCAATAAACCTCATGGTGGAGTCTAAAGGCTCCTTTGCAAACAAAACAGTGATCGTTTACCTTCAGCTTCTTTTGTGTTAACTTTAGCTGAATTGGTGCTATCAAAAAATTATTTTGCATTTCAATCAGATTTCTTTCTTCAAATTAAAGGTACTGCAATGGGTGCTACAAAGGCACCAAATTAAGCTAATTTATACATAGCTTATTTAGAGGAAATGACTATTCGTCAGGCTTCAGTAAATCTCCACTTATCTAATATTGTTATTTGGAAAAGATACATTGACAATATTTTTATCTTGTGGAAAGGAAATGCTCACAAACTTTCTTATTTTATGATTTTTTTTTTAATGTAATGAACATTTTCAATTTACCATGCAATATGACACTTAAAAGATTAATGAAGGTCATTTTCTGTATAGAAATTTATATAGAAAACCTACAGAGCGGTATACATTGCTGACAGCAGGCAGTTTTCATCCACTTCCTTTAAAAGAATAGTTTACCTTGTAGTCAGTTTTGTAGAATTAAACATATTTGCAAACGAGAATCTGATTTTTCTAATAATTTGTCTGATATGCAGGCTAGATTTGAAATAAAGATAAATATCTCGATACTGCTATTCAAATTCCATTAAAAGCAGTTACAGACTCACTCCAGCACCATACATCTAAACGTAGTTGTGTAATTTTTGTGGTTTCACATTGTCCTTCTTGTGCATCTCTGCATTAAATATGTGTACAATGTATTCATTAACTTGTTATTTTCTCTTCTGTTTGGGGTAGTATTGAATCTAGTGTTTATAGACTTCATACAAGCCTTCCTTATTTACATATATATATACTGACAGAGTGGGGTGTTTTGTCACAGTTCTTTCGGGTCTTGAACACAGTCTTTCGGAACCAAGCACACTGGACAACAGTATTTTATTGTAAACAGGGCGGTGCCTGTATGTTTATTATCGTGTTCTCTTTATCCAGAGTCACACAAATCAAATATCAACAACGTAAACAAAATAAACCAAACAAAACCTAGCTCTTTATTAAGAGCACTAACTAAACCTTTTAATTATCTTTTAACTACCCCTTTCTAAAAGTCAGACAGCTAAGCTGTTTACTGACCAAACAGAACACTTTAACTAGGCGGCAATTGTTTTCCCCTAGGTAGAACACCAACCTTTAATCTGTTTCCAGCACGTATCGGTCTCTCTGCATGTCATACCCTTTGCACACACTCGCGTTTGAAAAAAACCCATGCTCTTTTATGGCTGCCCCTGTGGAGCTCTGGGAATTGTAGTCTTTGTGACATTGGCAGTCAAAGACTACAACTTACTTATGTAACCCAAATTCAATGGAGAGGATACACGCTTCTCTTCACTCTTGGACCAATATACACACCGTCCACCACTTTCCCATATATTTTATAGTTCACTTTGTCACTATATATATATATATATATATATATATATATATATATATATATATATATATATATATATCATTTACTGTATTACATTTTTGTGGAATTTCTACTATTGTAAAACTATATTTTAGTGACATTATAGATAACTGTTGATCAATTAACTAATGTGTAATTACATTCACCTGCTCTTTTTAACCCTGATAGTATTTAACTGTAACCATACAATTGTATTTTGCAGCCTGACAAAGGCACTTTGGTGATGTTTTTATGAATTAAAGATATATATATTTGGATTGCAATTGAGGGTGTGGTTCTCTCTTTTTCTATATTAACTGATGGCTTCAGCCTTGTGAACTTGCACCTCGTCTGCTTTGGTGGGCGGACCCTTTTGGTCAAGGAGGGCCATTTAACAGGTGGGGCATTGGGTGGTGGGCCACATAATAAAATTCCCCTATAGATAAACACCAATGTGTGCCATAAATCTAACATACCTTTATATATAGACTCAAGACAGACATCTTTTCTGTTGCCTTTTCTTTGTTGGTTTCTGAAATATGATTTTTTTTTTTTTAATTTGATTTTATCATGTTTGTATTTATATTTTATTGGCTGGTTTCACAGACCCAGATTAGCACTGATTTTGGTTTACCTTACCTAAATTAACATTGGGTAGTCCAGGACTAGTACTAATCAGAGTCTGTGAAACCAGCCATGCATGTCTATGTTTATGGGGACATCCTAAAACGCTTACTGTGGCTTAATGTGCTTAACCACTTCAACTCCAGATGTAAAAATGAAACCCCTTCCCAGGTACCAGATTTTGAAAATAATAATAATAATGTTTTCAAACCTGTAATTGCTATAAAATGTTAACATATGATGAATAAAACACAAATAAATGACCTAAACTGTGTTTTTAATTAACCATGTGTACTACATACCCATGTTCACTATAGAGATAAAAACACATTTTTTAATTATTTTTATTGTTTTTGTTTGAACAATGAAAACAAAAATGCTGCTAATAACAATAATAATCAGCAAACAGTAATTATCAAATAAAAATCAAACAACACCAAAATGTGTGCCATTATCGACTTGCTCTGGTTGATCTTTTATTGAAATGTTCAATACAACAGAACCCGGGGTTGCCTTTGCAACCACTGCACATTTTTCGTGGTCTCTGCTTCCCTTGTGTTGGAGGGATAGTCATAAATGCCAATTTCACGGGCAGCAGTGTGGAGTAGTGGTTAGGGCTCTGGACTGTTGACCGGAGGGTTGTGGGTTCAATCTCAGGTGGGGGACACTGCTGCTGTACCCTGGAGCAAGGTACTTTAGCTAGATTGCTCCAGTAATAACCCAACTGTGTAAATGGGTAAATGTATGTAAACAAATAATGTAATTGTATGTAAAAATAATGTGATATCTTGTAACAATTGTAAGTCACCCTGGATAAGGGCGTCTGTTAAGAAATAAATAATAATAATAATAATAATAATGCATATACAGGGCTACTATGTGCAGGCATTGTGATGAATCTGGCTGCCGCAGACGCCTGCTTTATTGCCTTGTACCCAGTGCTGTGTTTTGATAGTATTTTGTCACAGCACTGCCATTTCAAACAAAACAGCTTCCAGGACTGTCATCATGGTAGGGATCAGTAATAAACCCAGTCCTCCGAAATCCTCAGAACCAACTTTGAAATCTTCATCACTCCCGTCGTCACTCTCCACGTATGTTGCCATGTTTACCTTTCGCTAAAAACTACATAAACTACAACTAAACAAGTAAAACTAATAATAAAACAAAAAATAATAATATAAACACTATATATATACTTGTAAAAGTTGAATGGCTTCCCACAATATATCTCCGTCTTCTAAACACCCACGGGTAGATTGGAATCTCTACACGGCACGCAATTGAATATAAATGTCACCTGACCCTCCCCCATCTTTCATTGCACATTATTATTATTATTACTTTCTTAGCAGACACCCATCCTTATCCAGGACGACTTACAATTGTTACAAGATATCACGATATTTTTACATACAATTACATTATTCTTTTACATACAATTACCCATTTATACAGTTAGGTTTTTACTGGAGCAATCTAGGTAAAGTACCTTGCTCAAGGGTACAGCAGCAGTGCCCTCCACCTGGGATTGAACCCACGGCCTTCCGGTCAAGAGTCCAGAGCCCTAACCACTACCCCACACTTCCACAGTACTAGCACTGCCTTAGAGAATGAAACCTGAAATGCTAGACTGAGAAACCGCTCATAGAATAGAATGGGAAACTTGACATATGCACGTATGGCACAGTACTATAATTGGGTTACATTACCATCCCCCCCCCCCCCCCATTTGATATTATTGGTTATAATACATTTAAATTCACATGCCTGGATACATTTATTGTGTTCTGAATACGTTCTAAATTAAAGTGGTACTTTTTGTAGATCTCTCCTTTTCCTCGCAGGATATTTCTTTGTAACTTGTGAGCTGTTTGTGTTGTATTACAAGATGTGTTACACCTGCACTGCAGATCAAAGGACAGCATTGAAGGATGGGCTGGTTTATCGTCCATTGGTGTCTGTAAGAGAGCAACATTTTATTAGGTACAAATAGCCTTTGGAACCATCTTCAGTAAACCCAGCTAATTGCATCCACATAGTTCTTTCTTTTTTCCTTTTAAAAACTAATTGGGAGTTTACAGTATTCTGATCGTGTAAGTGAGGTAATTTAATATAGTTTTGATGTGTTTGGGAATGCAGGTGGTGCTCGTAATCTGTAATAGTGGGGTGGACTTCATATTGAAGGTTGATTCAATGAGTACAAATCAGTATGGTAAAATGCCTTGATTGCTGGTGGACTGAAGTGGCCATTAATCAAGGTTCCGCTGTATATTGGAATGTATTTAAAATACAGTCATATATGGATTCAACAGTATATTACTATATATTTTGGATCACCAAATATATTACATATAATGCGTATTTTATCATATTTTTAATATGCCCCAGAATCCACTGCACTGCAGCCCCTCTTACTTTTTATATTACAGGACTCCTGTTCCTGAAAGAATAACCCCCAGCTCAGGAAGATATTGCGCATCTAGACTGTAACTGTTTAAACTAGATGACCATTACATCACGCCTACAGGTATAAGTGCAATAACTGTATTTCTGCAATACTAATAATATTTGCTAAACCTTTGATAATCCTTGATAATGTAAATATAATAAATATGTAATAAAAAAATATATATTTACTCCATAAGGGATCTCCCTTACCATCCCCATGGTGCTTCCTCTGTCTGCTCCTGAAGTCTTCCCCCACAATAACTGAGAGCACAAGAAGGATCCCCAGGGATAGGAAGATTCTGATGTCATTCCCCAGCCCGTATGACTCTGAATTGAGGAGAAAACAAAACTAGTGTTTGGTTATACAGGCTGTGTGGGGACACAAAACAGGGATTATGAAGTTCTACAGTGAGCCAAACTAGACCCACCTGAGCTTCTCATCTGTATGTTAACATATGAAAAAATGTTATATAATTCAATAAACAAATTATGTAATTCACTAATAACCTATTGACATAAAAGCACGATCAAGATGTGTTGAAAACAACTGTAATCCAATCATGTTTTTACAGTGTCTTAATCTTGCAGTATGTTAATAGGGTACATACAGTATGCTCCACAGTGAAGTCATACGTTCTTGGTTTTTGAGCAGGTACACCAAACACACAATAATCATGTTTTCCAGAAAGCCTAGTTTTCAGAGTTGGTTAAATCTGACATTAAATTTTCCATATGTACCAGCAATAATTGCAGCTGTGACCATTCTGATTCAATTATAATTTCTGATGCAGTATATAAATCAATTAGTGCTTTGTTGCAAAGTGTCAAGTGGTACGTGCAGGTGCAGTGTAGAGATCCAACAATGAAGAGACAGACAACAAAGTACGGGTGAAAATGAGTTCTGTTTATTTTAATCCAGGGGTCTGATGACCAAACAGAAAACAAATAGGAGCAGGGCCGGCCTTAGGACAAGGCGGCGGCTTAGGACCTCACATGCGTCACAAATTGTATGACGTTTTCAGAGTCGAAACAGTCTCGCGACTATTAAGTCGGCCCCTCGCAAGTACGAGTTGGGCCATTGTAAAAGGAAAATAAAAAAAAATAAAGAAATTCAAGTCAAGTGGCAATAAGGAATTCTGCTGCCGTATCTAGACAAACCGTCAAATAAAAATCTGCTCCAGAAAGCAAATGAATCCGATTCAGACTCTTCACAATAATGATCTTCAAAATATTGGTTTCTGCTTACCAATGTAACATTACCACATTTGCACTGACTGACTGACAAAGTGGACGTGTTTCCTCATTTGAGTGTACTCGATCATAAAAAAAATATTTTTAAAAATGCAACATCTAAGGGTTAGCTGTCTGATAGGCTATTCAATAGCCTGTCCCTCTTTACATTCCACCAAAGAATACCAGGAATACCAAGAATACCAAAGGCGCAGGACAGTGCAGCATCGTCTTTTAAAGTTTTACTGGAGGCTTTTCTTATAGTTATATATTAATCGATTAATGAAATTGAGACTGTGTGTATTAACCCTTTGCGGTTCTATGTCGGACCTGGTCCGACATTGCAATTATTCCTATCCGGTCCATTGTCGGACCCTGTCCGACATCATCAAAAAAAACGGTTTTCTAGTCGTTTTTTCTCCGGAAAAAGCTGAGAAAACCATTCAATGGCCGAGTGGGAGCGACAGGAGCCGAGACAAGTCAAAAAAAAAAATATATAATAGGCCGTATCTCATGAATAGTGATACTTTCCCCTGGCATCAGATAGGGGTGGTCATAAGGAAACAAGCTGGCTGATACTGCATCAGCGCTCAGAGAATATCACAGACATTTGCAGAGCTTTTTTGAGATGTTATGGTAATAAAGAGATCTAACATCATGAATCATTCGATCTCTGTCACATGCCTTTATTATTAACAACTTTGTTTTCTAAAACTTGGAGTACTTTAAAAAGTGATTTTATTAAGTTCAAGGAAACTTATGAAAAGATAGTTATTCACACTTGCCTATCCCATTTGTGTGTTGGGTCTTGATAGATGTGTTTGGAGTTGTCATATCTCCTGTGGGAAAATAAACAACGTGTAGCAAATTATCACCATTGGGCTAAAAAAAAGTTGCCAGCTGTTAAATAATTTAAATTTAGACCAACATTAATTTGATGATAATGTGTTCTTTGCAATGATGTGAATAGTGGTAGATCTAAATACTGTCCCCAAAATGTACAATAAAATAAAATATTCAGCGAAAAAAGGCCTTGATTTAGTTTTTTCAAATAATTAAGACAGAATACTAAAACAGAGGTCAGAGCGCCATTGGCAAACTCAGACCACAACATGGTCTCATTTGAAGTATTTTTTAAAACCCCAAAAGTAATGACTAAAGCTAAGGTTTACAATTTTAGAAAAGCAAACTATGAAGGTATGAAACAGAGACTAACAGAAGTAGATTGGAGTAAAATAGAGAAAACATCCACAGAAAAAGGATGGCTGTTTTTTAAAAATGTAGTACTTGAGGCGCAAAACAATTACATCCCAAAAGTAGACAAATCTAAATCTAAAACAAAATGGCCAAAATGGTTTAATAGATCAATTAAAAAAAAAATTCAGCGAAAAAAGGCACTTTACAGAGCGTTTAAAAGGGACCAAAAACAAAGTACACAGAAAGAGTACTTGGAACTGCAAACACAAGTCAAAAAGGAAGTTAGAAAGGCCAAGAGAGAGATAGAAATCAATATTGCTAAGGGGGTTAAAACCAATTCCAAAATATTTTTCCAATATTTTAACAGCAAGAGAACATTCAAAGAGGAGGTTAAATGTCTAAGAGACACAAATAGCAAAATCATAGATGAAGAAAAAAAATAGCAAATATATTAAATGATTATTTTTCACAGGTTTTTACAAAGGAGGACACGGACAACATGCCCAACATGTCGACCTGTTCCTATCCAATTTTAAATAACTTTAGCATAAAAGAGGCAGAAGTGTTAAAGGGACTAGGGGCTCTTACAATAAACAAATCCCCTGGGCCAGATGAGATCCTCCCAATAGTACTCAAAGAAATGAAAGACGTTATTTACAACCCGCTAACCAAGATCATGCAACAGTCTCTTGACACAGGGGTCGTACCGACAGACTGGAAAATAGCAAGCGTAATACCGATCCACAAAAAGGGAGACAAAACCGAACCAGGTAACTACAGACCAATAAGCCTGACTTCTATTGTCTGTAAACTTATGGAAACTATAATAAGATCCAAAATGGAAAATTACCTGTATGGTAACAATATCCTGTGAGACAGTCAGCATGGTTTTAGGAAAGGGAGATGGTGTCTAACTAAGCTACTTGACTATTTTGAGGATGCAACATTGAAAATTAATAACTGCAAAGCATACGACATGGTTTATTTAGATTTCCAGAAAGCTTTTGACAAAGTCCCGTATAAAAGATTAATTCTCAAACTGAACGCAGTAGGGATTCAAGGAAATGCATGCACATGGATTAGGGAGTGGTTAACATGTAGAAAACAGAAAGTACTGATTAGAGGAGAAACCTCAAAATGGAGTGAGGTAACCAGTGGTGTACCATATTAGGTCCTCTGATATAAGAACATAAGAAAGTTTACAAACGAGAGGAGGCCATTCAGCCCATCTTGCTCGTTTGGTTGTTAGTAGCTTATTGATCCCAGAATCTCAAGCAGCTTTTTGAAGGATCCCAGGGTGTCAGCTTCAACAACATTCCTGGGGAGTTGGTTCCAGACCCTCACAATTCTCTGTGTAAAAAAGTGCATCCTATTTTCTGTTCTGAATTCCTAAACTACATTAATGATTTAGATTCTAGTATAGTAAGCAAACTCGTTAAATTTGCTTACTATACCAGAAATAAAAAATAGGAGGAGTGGCAAACACTGTTGAAGCAGCAAAGGTCATTCAAAATGATCTAGACAGCATTCAGAACTGGGCAGACACATGGCAAATGAAATTTAATAGAGAAAAGTGTAAAGTATTGCATGCATGCAATAAAAATGTGCATTATAAATATCATATGGGAGATACTGATATTGAAGAAGGGAACTATGAAAATGACCTAGGAGTTTTTGTTGACTCAGAAATGTCTTTATCTATAAAATGTGGGGAAGCTATAAAAAAGGCCAACAAGATGCTCGGATATATTGTGAGAAGTGTTGAATTTAAATCAAGGGAAGTAATGTTAAAACTCTACAATGCATTAGTAAGACCTCACCTAGAATATTGTGTTCAGTTCTGGGCACCTCGTTACAAAAAGGATATTGCTGCTCTAGAAAGAGTGCAAAGAAGAGCAAACAGAATTATCCCGGGTTTAAAAGGCATGTCGTATGCAGACAGGCTAAAAGAAATGAATCTATTCAGTCTTGAATAAAGAAGACTAAGCGGCGATCTGATTCAAACATTCAAAATCCTAAAAGGTATAGACAATGTAAACCCAGGGGATTTCTTTGACCTGAAAAAAGAAACAAGGACCAGGGGTCACACATGGAGATTAGATAAAGGGGCATTCAGAACAGAAAATAGGAGGCACTTTTTTACACAGAGAAGTGTGAGGGTCTGGAACCAACTCCCCAGTAATGTTGTTGAAGCTGACACCCTAGGATCCTTCAAGAAGCTGCTTGATGAGATTCTGGGATCAATAAGCTACTAACAACCAAACGAGCAAGATGGGCTGAATGGCCTCCTCTCGTTTGTAAACTTTATGTTCTTATGTATAAACCTGATCTTGTGCTGACCTCATTCCACTGATTATCTGAAGTCATGTTAAAAAGGGTTTCAATGAATCAATCGGGGGGAAACATCAGAGGGAGTCATTTTGAGTGGCAGAATTTGGATCCACGGCTGTTCTCTTGTCCAGAGTTCTATCTACTTCCACCTACTTGTATTTTAATTGTGAAAGAGTATGGTTCAGATTATAGGTCATTTCTACTGGGGTATATATTAGTGTACTGTACTTCATGGTGAGTCCTGTCAGAATGGTTTCATTTGAACTTTCTACCCCTACTGTGTGCAATGGTTAACTCCAAGTCAATCATTGTAATCATGAAATAGACACAGTTTTAATTATTTTGTCCAAAACTTTAATTTAAATTAGAACACTGAATTGAAAACCAAACAAACACAGACTTGCCTGCCAGTTTCTGTTGGGATGGAGGTGTCATATATTCTGTGGGAATATAAACAACAACGAGAAACTAAAGCTGAGGTGGCAGTTTCTCTAATAAATAATTCAGACCAACAATTATTAAACCGAGGGATTCTGATGATCTCTTCAGATTCATGAACTGCATGGGTATTGATCTTTGTCATATTTCAAATAAGTTTAATTGAAACTACTTGAGAGTTTCGAAAGCAAGGATAAGACAAGATCAATCCCATGGTCCAAATATGCGATCACATGATTCAATGCGCTTTTCCCTACAGTTGCCATTATTGGAGCCCACTCAGGAGGTGTGGGTAACAAAGCATTGCCACTCCATAATTAATGTAGACATAACGAACACAGTCGTGAGTGTAAGGGGTGGCAAGAAGTTTTTCCTCAGCAAATAGCTTTTCTGTTTGCAAATAGCATTTCTTAGCAAGTAGTTTTACAAGTAGTTTTTCTTAGCAAGTAGCTTTTCTTTCCATTGTACTGCAGGGGCACAGTGGGAGGTGCTGCGTGACAAGACAAAAACAAAACACAAGAGTAAGCGCATAGCTTGGGAATTAAATCGGGGTTTAGCAGATGTTATTGGTAAGAAGGAAATAGAGGGAAGGATCCCTCACTCATGCCCCCCAAATGACACCCCAAGGTTACAAATCAGGATCAAAGATGACCCCCAAACACTTCATTTCTAGTTTAAGTTTTGATGAGAGACTGCAAGGGTCGAGCTCATGTAACCCCACATTTCTTTTTAGTTGCACTGCAGGGTTCAGCGGGACTGCACATTGTACTGTAGAGTAAATAAATAAATAATACAAACCGTGTCAGTCAGTGATAGAAGGTGAACGTGTATTTAAAACCTACATGTATACTTAGGCTGAGAGACTGTGTGCCAGGGCAGCTATAAATAATGGTGAAACATTTCAAATAGGCCTAAAATGATTATTTGCATTACATTAGGCTTACAAAAATCGAAAACACACAAAAAGCGTATTTATCTGTATTTATTATCAATTTCCTCATATAAAAAAAAAAATACTTAGGACTTAGGCTAGACATTTTCAGAGATGCAGAATCACAGTCAAGTTGTTCTTGCAGTTTAACAGTAGATTTATAGAATCACTTAAATTTAGTAAATAATATAGCAAACTAGGCTACTCTATGGTTTCATTCACAAGTTGTAAAAATAAAACAAATGGATGCAGACTTTATTTAAGTGATCACCAGCAACAGATAACCTGACAGCATTTTGAATAAACTTTATCAACACAACAAACAGCATGATTACCAAAAACATTAAAAAAGTAGCCTAACATACTGAAATTTAGCTGGCTGCACAAATATGCACTCAAACCCTCTTTAAAAAAATAAATAAAAATATAAGTTACCGATAACAAACCTTCACAAAACAGAGTACAAACAGCTGCATGTCAATAGAATATTTAATTTAAATCCAGTGCTGTATGAAGTTGCTATTTCCGCAGCAACTGGAAGTAAACTACAGGGTCCACTTGGATTAAACCGAAAGAACCTGAACAGACCATGGATGTTTTCTGAGGAAACTATATTACTCATGGAATACTGAGGTAAACGCTTAGCAACACAACAATAGCACCCATCACATTGGGGAAGCCAGCAACCTGGTAGAAGCCTGCTTTCACTTCCTCTAATCCAGTCCTCTTTGTGGGAAAATTTATATCATTCCCTGTGAGCTATAGCAGAGCATGCAGTTGTGTTATACACATGAGTAGCTACAGCTTTTAATGGCTGGGAGAAATCCTACTGCACTGGACAAATAAGACACTGCTCTGATTTTATTTAGTAAAAAGACTGAGGGGACACAAACCTAAAAAAATACTGATATGCAAACACACACAGAAGATACAAGGTCGTTAGAAATGTATTATTCTATTCTTCTATTGGCAACAGGTGAAGGAGCTTACTTATTGGTAGCGGCAGGGATAAAAATATGAGAGAGAGAAAGAGAGAGTGGTGTAAGAAGAAGAAGAAAAACATATAAACTGTATAAATAGGTACCAGAATGTGAATTCATGATTCATTGTTACAACCTTAACCTCCCAACTTTGTTAGAACCAGAAGAACCTACAGAAAAATGTACATTGTAACTGTGTTTAGTTACAATTTCAGTAAATATGTTTAATTACAACTGTGATTAATCTTGTAACATTGCGTCAAACAGTTGAGATTTGCTTCTAACAATGTTTGATCAATAAAGGTTGGATAGGTTTATTCAGTAATATAGTTATACTCACTTAGTTTTTATGTGCATCATTTTCATCCCAAATGGAACTTCGGGACCGAGTGCTCCAGGCAGTTTTATGAATAAAGGTGGGTATTGATTTATAATAATTATATTATTTATTTATTTGGCTGATGCTTTTTTCCCAAAGCAAGTTACAATTCGTTACAAACATATTGTGGTACCCGTTTATACAGATGGGTTTTTATTGGAGCAATACACAATGCTCAAGGGTACAGCAGCAGCATGAACCGCCCGCAGCATGAACGCTGTGGGGGGGCATCCACTTATTTAGGCCGGCCTCATTTGGGAAAAACAAATTAATTAGCTTGTATTCTGTACTATTTTACTTAATCATATGAATGGGCAGTGGTGTGGAATAGTGGTTAGGGCTCTTGACTCTTGACCGGAGGGTCGTGGGTTCAATCCCCGGTGGGGACACTGCTGCTGTACCCTTGAACAAGGTACTTTACCTAGGTTGCTAGCGATAGTGCCCGTCGATGATGGCTCTACATGTGATAGTTGACCACAAAGGGAGTTATGTGTCCCGAGCACAAGGCGAGGGCACTAACGAAAGTCAAGGTCAACTATCACACGGTAGAGCCATCATTGAGAGGGCACTATCTCTATTAGAAAATTATTTTACCATTGTTTTCTTTAAAAAAAAGTAAATAAAAAACAAGGATGACATACATATAAAGAGAAAAATTATGCATTTAAAAGTTGTACTAATAGGTTTTATAATCTGGACATTGTCTAAGGAATGAACGGAGCAATTACTGGACAGTCCGTGTACGATGGACTCCTAACTCACCATGTTTCTACCTTCAGCCAAAACCTCTCTCTCTTGAATCTACATTATGAATGGAGCAATATTACTGAACTGTCTGCATCTCGCTTTGTTGTTGATGAAAGATGCCGTGTCTGTGCTCCAGTCGAGCTGACAGTCTGTGATTGGCTCTCGGCAGTTGCAGGTACAGGATTGACTGCTTTCGTCGATGCAAAGTATTGATTGGCTGGTTTTGGTGGATAATAAAATTAATGTGGACCAATTGTGTCTTTGTTTAGTATTTACTGTCCAGTAGTGAACTATGCTTAAAAATACAGCAAGTCAAAAAGAAAAAGCCAGCACTTGCGCAGATTGATTTTAAATTTGATTCACAGTTGGTGCTGAGACATTCTAATGGGCATCCACCACTAGAACTGGAAGCTCATTGGCTGACGGTACAGAATCAATTTAGAATCTGAAACTGGGGGGGAGCACTGGAACTAAACTGGACAGGCCCTGGCCCCCTAAGGCCCGCCCGTAACGTTGGGCCTGCCTGGTATTGAACTCACCACCCAATCAACAGTCCAGAGCCTTAACCACTCTTACATGTATAGTGTAGCTCTCAGGCAGTGCTTAATTTGAGCCGGATCCTGCCAGAACAGGATCTGGCACCTATCAGATTTTACTTTTTTCCATTCTGGCACCTAATTTGCCCGGATCCGGTACCTCTCGCGGCATGATTTATTATTTTTCCACTGTTTGCACTGTAAACATTCTAATAAAAGCGATCAGAGTTAAAGTTGCTTCTGCCTCCTCGTTATTTCTCCCACCCCCCGTAAAAGCGCATCCTATCCTGCCACACCGATTCCAGACCTGCTCTGTTATTTGTACATAGAGGTTATGGGGCGGGCCGGTGAGGTAAGTAGCTGATCTTGAAACAGTGGTGGTCAGCTAGTGAGAAGTCCCTAGGTAATCACGTCACGTAGCCTAGGCTAGTCGTGGCTACTGAATTTGAAATGTGTCGTGGGAAAGGAAAGCCAAATCAAAAATGAAGGGGAAACTGCTCCTGATGGCGATGCCTTAGCTAGCAGCGCTGCTAATTCCACCAGTTCAGCATCACCACTGGCACGTCCTCCACTAGCTAGTAGGCCACTAGTGAGTCAGACTCTGCGGGAGAGGGGGGCGGAGTCAGGGAGGACTAGTGATGGGCAGTTCGATTATTTTTAGTGACTCGATTAATTTGACTCAGTTCAGTTTGGTGAATCGATTCATTTCGTTCATTTGTTTCACTGATTCAATGACACAAAACCAATCAATGTAGACCGCATTAAGATTGTTTACGTAGGTTTATTTGAACCAGAAAGAACGAGTCGTTCACGAACTGTACATCACAAAAGCTAGGGAGAATCTATATTTGGTTGACTGGGTTCATAAACATTAAATTAAATATATTTTGACAAAAAATAATAATATATATATAAATAATACTGGAGTTAACATAACAGTTTGAACCATTAGCATTGTTTAGCCATCAGTATCAATCTAATTTAATTTAATCTTTTAAAAAAATAGTCAATTGCATTTCTTACGTGTTTTTTTCTATACATTTGGAGTCAACAACAAAAAAGAGAGGCTCGAACGAGTGGTATTTGTGGAACTAATCCGTGGTATTTATTCAGCACATAGCAAAACGCTGTTTGCCCAATTCCTCTTCTATCCAGTAAACCTTTGGAATTAGTCATGTGATCAATCACACGTTGAAGCACACCCATAACCGCAACATGTACATTTTATATAAACAAAGTTTAAACGTGTATATATTTAGTATTTTTTAGTGTTTAACACAGTAAATATACAGTAGATAATGTATATTTAAATGTGCGTGTAAAATATAATAGACGTTTAAGAACGTCATCCATTAGAATGTGCAATATCCTCCTAAAAGGTCGTTGTATCGTAGCTGATACTATGTTTCACCTTGTGGACTAAGGTGAATCGCCGTCATTATTAAATTATAAAATATTTAACCATAGTTGTAAATTGTCATGTATAAAATACATTCATTCCTCAAGGTCAAATATGTAATCACAAGTTATATAATTAAGCCTTGGGTACAATAACGTTACAATACCAGTAGATGTTTGTATTTGTTTATTTTGGAAATGAGGTGTACATCTCAATTATTATTATTATTATTATTATTATTATTATTATTATTATTATTATTATTCTTATTATTATTATTATTATTAATATTAATATTATTTAGTAATTTGGCTGACTTTACTCAAGATTATTTAGAAGTATTAATGATAATTTGTGCAAAATAGTTAACTATAGATATGATTCATTTTGTATGTGTAAAAAAAATAACAAACAAACATAGGCTACAACTAGTAGTGATTCATTTTATTATATAAAATTATGGTGCACAAACTTGTAATCTGAGTTTCTGACAGCGTGAAGCAGCACTCTAGAAAGTACACACCGTCTGGATCATAGATATATAGCTATGGTCTGGAGGATGTAACTGACGCCATTTTGGCTCACTGTGGCAAAGTGGCTAGTGAAGGGGAACAGGTGTAGCGGTGATGCGATGCAGGAGTGAACAGGCAGACAACGGTATACAGTGGAAAAATGGTGTTTTATTTATAATCCAGGTCTGGTGACCGTTAACTAATAAACCCCCGGCTATACACACCAATGTGTAAAGCACGGGGATAACAAAACAGGGCACAGTCCCGAACAAAAAAAGAACACACGGTCACCAGTCCTGGGTGAGTGCAGTCGTGCTGGTGCTTAGTGCAAACACAAGTATTTCCGTGACGTTTAGTGCAGTGGTGCTCCGGATTGTGCTGACCCTCGGCGACAGCTCCGGAGATGTGCTCTAACTGTCTGGTGAAGTAAAACACAAACAATTACCACACAGACAAACACAACACCAAAAACACGTATCACGTCTCTTTTCTTTTCGTTATTGAGAGCTCCTCTCTCAGTCCTTCTCTCTCTCACGTTTAACCCAAACGAAGGAAAAGAACAGCGTTACCCTGGCCCCTATATGTAATCCCGCATGATATCTAGGTAAACGGTTGCAGCTGCCTTTTTACTTGCAGCTGCCCCTTGTTTACCTGTCAAATCAATACGGTCTTACAACAGAGTCTCGCTTCCTTCCAGGCTGACCCACTTCCCGGTCCCGGAAACGAACTGTCAGGCCAGCCCTTCCAGATACTTCTCCTCCCGTTCTTTAGCGCCCTCACAGGTCGGGAGGAAGATTTATCACCAGAACTCATTGTATTTCTGTCACACTCACACAGAGTTCTTATCATGCACTAAGTAAGCGCTCAATGAGTTGAGAGACAACCCGGTTTCCATGTTACAACGAACAAATCAGTCAGACTCCAGAGGTAAGGAATCATTTCATGACTTTTGATAGGCTGGTAACTCGACTCCTGTGCGCCACGCAGCTTGTTCATAGGGTGAATCAAAAGAACCGATTTAATAGGGACTCTGATCCGATTCCCATCGTTCACCTTAGTGAGTCGTTCAAAAAGAATGATTCGTTCGCGAACTACACCTCACTTGGGAGGACAGTGCATCCACCGACGAAGTGCCCGGAGCAGGTGCAGTTTGGACGGAGGCTCAGTTCAAGAAAAAGCAAACGTATAACCCCTGGCTTGTCATGCAAAATTCAAAGCTGGGCTGTACAACATGCAAAAAGGTAGGGAGTTTTGGTCCAGAAAAGACTGGAGGAATGAAACTAGCAAAAGAGTGGGTGGAATGTACAGTAACATCCTCTGCCTCCGACATAAGAAAACAACAAAGATCCCTCAGAAAAAAAGGTTTTTGAACATGTCCGAACCAAGGCCCATTTAGCGGCAGCAAGCATTGTAGCCAAGGCTAAAGATGACACCTTAACACAGGTTATAATTACATTGGCTGGTTACATTGTGTTTGTCACTTTTTTCTCATGCGTTCCGGTACCTCAGAGCCCCCTGGAACACCCCCCCTCTCACGCTCACTATGTGTTCCGGGACCTCCCGATTTACAAATTAAGAACTGCTCTCAGAACTACAACTCCAGATCTTAGTTTAATAGTTTTGTCTTTTTGTTTGAGGTTAAAAATATTTTAATTTTTTGTAATTTTTTTATTCAGGTTTTTGGGAGGTGTTTGCTTATCTTAGGAGGCTTTATGTATTTATTTGCTACTTAAGTTAGTTCGTTATTCATATTCATATATACATATATATATATATATATATATATGACATTAATTAATTAAAGTACTATGTATGTTTCAATCGATATATGTTTGTTTAGTACAAAAATAATAATATTAATAGCCTAATAAATATGAGGGCATTTAAAATAACATTATTGTGTTCTCTGTATACATTACATTATGTAAAAATATAGAAATGTACAATAAGCTTAAACAGTACAATAGTAAAATCAAATGGATACCTAGCAGGCTTTTTTTTTTAATCTATCCTACATGTAATACAAAACAAACCATGCTGATGCGTTGTAGGCGTCACATTGTTGTAGGTCTCGTAGATAATAAAATATTATTTTAGATTGAAACTAAATTATTTCAGCATATTTTCTTTTTATCTTAGTCTACTTCCAATTAGCCCAAAATAAATCGTAGTGTTGCATTAACACATTATGGCTATAAAAGGACCTTAAAAATATTTCAAATCGTACACAGCTTCCACCACCTATGCTCTCCATTTTGAGGCCGCATTCAGTCAACGAAATTTTGGGGTAATTTTTGCTGCGAAAAATCCTTGTCAGACCTTTGTGAATAGCTCATGAATGTATGTCAGCTCAGTATCTGTGTTTAACATGCTGCTTTGCATACGTAAACATCATTAATTTAATGAATTTCAGGTGAATACAGCTCATCTAATTATTCTGAGCTGGGTGCTTATTTAAGTACATCAGCATGCATTACCATAAACATCACACATTCATTCGGATTACCATAGTGTGAAGCACTAAATTTAGTGCGCGCCATAATATGCCAAGTATCGCACACGATAAGAATAATATTGCAAAAGTAAATACGGCAATCATGAATGTGTCACAAAGTATAAAGTTTTAAATAAAAATAAACACAAACACATAAATTAATCAGGTCTATGCAAATG
Source organism: Acipenser ruthenus (assembly GCF_902713425.1). NCBI lineage: Eukaryota > Metazoa > Chordata > Actinopteri > Acipenseriformes > Acipenseridae > Acipenser > Acipenser ruthenus. The sequence continues at coordinate 4,432,784 of NC_081240.1, read as the reverse complement.
ATCTAAACCGTGGCAAATCTAAATACCGACATAATTAAAATGTTGTAAAATGGGTTAAACCTGAGGACAACAATATGCTAAAGAGACTTACACACACTGTTCTCACAATGTTCACTGTTTAGACCGATTAAATTGACCCCACTGTGACAAAGTATTCAGCTCAGTCCTTACCTGTCACTTGAAGGTAGACTGGGCGACTGCGTTTGCTGTTTGCTGAGTTCACAAGCTTCTCTTTTCCATACACACAGGTGCAGTTTCCAGTATCACTCCTCTTAACCTTTTTAATGGAAAACTCGACACCTGGTAAGCCTTTGGGATAGGCTTGTGAATCGACATGGCTGCCAAAAAAACTATTTTCCTGCTGCATCTCTGAGCTTGAAACGTTGGTGATATGTTTTTATGAATTAAAGATATATATATTTGGATTGCAATTGAGGGTGTGGTTTTCTCTTTTTCTATATTAACTGATGGCTTCAGCCTTGTGAACTTGCACCTTGTCTACTTTGGTGTGCGGACCCTTTTTTCTCTTTGATCGTAACCGGAACCATATTAAAAAACACCTTATCTAGTCCTGGGTTTGACATTTATTTTTAGTTATAGTTGATGATAAAAGGCATTTTCATTTTTTCTGTGCTATTAAAAAAAAATAATCAGTTGATTTCTTTCACAAAAAAAGTTATTCAGGTGTTTCCTCATTGTTTGGTGCTGTACTTACCTTGTACACTGAGATAAACTGAAGAACCATGGCTGATGTTTTTCACATCTCCTGGATTCTCGTTTCCATACATGCAGGTATAGTTTCCAGTGTCATTCTTTCTGATGTCTTGTTTTATAAATGTGACAGCTGCCATTCCTCCAGGCTCTGGCAGTGAGCTGATCTTCTCTCTGTTTTTATACAAATGGTACCAATTCTCCTTGTTCTTTGATTGTTCTGTGTGCACAGCTGATACTAAACATAGGAATTCAATGCTCTCCCCTTCCACTGCAGTCGTTTTCCCAATTTTAATCATTGCTGTATGAAGTTGCTCTGTAATCATTTTTAAAAAAAAAATGGCATATGAAAGAGAAAATGTTTAAAGCAAATAAGTACATAGGAAAAGTGTCTTATTGAATTATGTGTTTAACCACTAATTACAACTGTAGCATATCAACTGCATTTATATTATACTGTAGGTGTTAAGTAATAATTCTAATAATACCAAGCACTAGAAATACAGCTTTGAAATGTATACATACAATGAAAAGAAGCCATCTTTGCAAATGCTACTAAATCTGTCATTCATTTTATAAACACATGTTTATGGCATGTAGTTATTTGAAATTGACCCTAGGTAAAGTAAATGTCTTTGTTAATTTCACTCTAAATGTTATTTATATCTAATGTAATCAAGCATTAAATCATTGTATCTTATTATGTGAACATGTCAGAGACACACATACCTGTCAAAACCAGCAGCACGTCTCCAAGTGCAAAAACTGAAAAACAAATTAATCATTTTACAAATAAGAAAATTAACATTAAAATGTACTCATCAAAAAAAGTGTATGAAAGATATAAAACATACATATCATGATTGATTTCACATTCCAAGGCATATTAGAACGCTGTTCAATTAATTTGTCAAACACTATACAGTTCCTCAATCTGTAACACAACTAAATGTAACAGTGCACACTATGAGATTATAATACAGCAATGGGAACTCATGCGCAATAGAAATGCGCGTTTCCGTTATGCATGTACTGTATATTTCTGGCATAATCAGACGAATACCAATGTGGCAACAGACGATCAAGAGTGATAAACAAATACTTTGAGCCTTTCACACTCTCTCATTGGTGTCATCTAAACACTGCAACTAAAAATATGGCAATCAATGTGTAACAATCTCTAGGCCTGGGTTAACACAATGTGAGTGTGATGGCTCTTAACACAATGTGCTGTGTGGCAGTAACTATGTTGTGATTTAAATGTGTTTAGATTTGACTTTTTATTTCAACCTCATTTCTTTAGGCTGTATCGGATGGGGATGAGGGAGTTTTCTTAAATGTACTAACATGTGTATGAATGTTTATGTGAATTAATGTTAGTAGTTTAATACTGATGTCATGTTATTTTTTGAAAATATATAAAAAATATTAATAAAAAAAGAAAGATGACAGGGAGCAACGGTGTGTTAATAGGATCAGTAAACTCAGATACACAATATCTAGCACATCATATACACTGATAATTGAAGGCGGTTTTGAAGTGGAGTCAGTTTACACTCTTGGTTCAAAGGTACAGCAGTACAAATGTCAGCGTCCTGGATGAGAGGAAAATAATCTTCCAATCAGCTTTTAAAACAAGCAATGCAGAAGTTGATTCTAATTGATTAGGACTTGATTGTAAACGTGAGCGAAGGGCAGGTTTTCTTGTTTTGAAGTCAACACGTTAATGAATGGGTTTATTGAATACCTGCTGGTAAATTCTTCTTAAAAGCAATTCCGAGTAGGAGTATCAGCACAGCCCTAGAAATGAATAGGGATGGAAGTCTGCACCGGGAGGCCTGCGGCCGGGAATGAGTTCCAGGAGGTCGGCTATAGAGAGCTGATATCCCCCATCGAGCGGCATGTTAACACACAGTGCCTTGTATTATAGGGTTAGGGTTAGGCAGCAACGGTGTGTAAACAGGATCAGTAAACTCAGATACAAATATCCCAGTCGAGCGGCAGTATTCTCACACAGTGCCTTGGGTTATGAAGGGCGTGTTTCTTTCTGAGCGGACCTGATGGAAGAACTGCCACCTCCCAAACGCTCAAATGTGCACGCCACAAAAAACAACATTAAAATCCAAATAACTCTAAAGCTACAAATCCAGTCAAGTTTGAATCACCATAGGGAGTTAAGTCAGTAGAGACTGCTATCTCATTGCCGAGTACTATAGCTGTAGCTGTTATAAGTTTTTCCTCCAGATCTGCTGAAAGATGGCATTTTAATTCAGATAGTACATTGGAAATGTTAACATTTTACCCCCTTTTATTTTTTTCAAATACAAATCCTATTGAAAGAGTGTTTAAAGATTTAGAGACAATGTCACAAAGTGTTCATGTTCCAAAGGATATCACTATACCCCTCACCATTACTGAGATATTCATGGTTGAAAATCAGAATTTATCATAGAAACTATAGCGGCACTATAATCTTATATGGCCACAAGGGTCTGTAGAGCAAAATAATTCTAATTTCTGACTCTTGCTACGTTTAGACATAGTTTGATACTTAGTAGTATGTATTTTAAATGAATGTGCTCTACAGAAGCTACTGTGTATGTTTCTAGAGGGAATGCAGACATTATTTAGTAAGTGAATGATTAAGATCAATTCTATATGTGACCCCTGGCTAAAATACACCCTTAAACACCAGGGCAAACAACTCTTCAACCACTTCACCAACTGGATTTGTAAGGAGTAGGGGGAACTCCAGTGGTAAATAAGATGGTTATAACTGCTCTGCCCCGCTTACAGTCCCCTTTCAAATAAATGAAGGAATAAGGATACGTTCATGAAGGTTTGCCCCTGCCAAATGTAGGCAAAGGGTTCTTTATGTCACACAAAGATAACAAACAGAAAAAATTAGATTTTGAAGTATAATATTTTCTTTACTAACTAACAAGGGCTGTATACTACAGGGACCACAAGCCTAAAAAGATTTTTAAGAAGGTGGTTTGATGAGCACACGGATGGAGGACAGGACTCTCCCCACACGACAGGCTCCTGAGAGAAAAAGTGCTCAAAAACAAACAAATAAATAAATATCAAACTAGTATATTGATGCACTATACAGAAGTTATTGTGTGTTTCTAGAGGGAATGTAGATAATATTTAATAAGTTAATTATTAAAATCAATTATATAGAAAACTAGGGGTCTCCATTTTATTTGTTTAATGAAACTCAGTAGTAGCACATTTTGATCTGGTCCTGACTGGAGGTGCAACACAAGTACTAAAAACAGCCAAGTTATCAGAAAGGGCAGCCCTGTAAAGATGTGATTTAAAAATGAAACAAGAAAACAACTGGGGCAAGCTTGGCCCTCATTGTTATTACAGTAGGAACGAGTAGCGTCATTATTTATTATTTATTTGTTTGTTTATTTAGCAGACGCCTTCATCCAAGGCGACTTACAGAGACTCGGGTGTGTGAACTATGCATCAGCTGCAGAGTCACTTACAATTACGTCTCACCCGAAAGACGGAGCACAAGGAGGTTAAGTGACTTGCTCAGGGTCACACAATGAGTCGGTGGCTGAGGTGGGATTTGAACCGGGGACCTCCTGGTTACAAGCCCTTGTCATTAATAACAAGTGAGGGTATGTTTGCCTAATTGTATCTTTTTTACATTACTGCACATCTTTACTGGGCTACCCCTTTTTGGTTTATAACTCAGTCATTTTTGTAGATTTCGCATGGCTGAACCCTTTATGCTAACTGGGCCAGTTTTAAACATTCAACAGATTTAAGTGACAGTATATGTAGTTTCAGTAGTTTATAGAGGACTCTCGCTGGCATTTTACATTTACATACTTGTACAAGCAAAAATTCCACACTCTTAGAGTCTGTTTTTCACAACATGCAAAAGCACCTTATTTCAGGTTAAAAGCTATTGAAAAGCTTTCCACACTGTCTCCAAGTCTCAACCTCTGTCATCCTGCCACAGTTTGTGTCTGAAATGGGATAGCGCCACCTGGAGACGCAGACAATGTGGAAAGTTCAAAAATAAAGCTTTTAATATACAAAAAATAGAAAATAAACCGGCACGAGGGCCAAACAAAAAGGTTTTAAACAGAAATAATAGACAATAAGCACAAAACAAAACTTACAAAAATACGGCTTCCAGGCTGGGCATTGCCTTCACTGGTTTACTGAACAAGCACAGCACAGCACAGCACAGCGCTGCTGCTGCTGCTGCTGCTGCTGCTGCTGCTGCTGCTGCTGCTGCTGCTGCTGCTGCTGCTGCTGCTGCTAGAACTCTCCCTACTGGGAGGCTGAGGCCTCCTTTTATGCCACGTGGCTGGTTACTAATTGAATAATTAATTGGTTGATTGCTCCCACCTGACGCAATCAACCTGGCCAGGGAGGAGAATTTAACTCCATCCCTGCCAGTATTTCTAAGGGCAGAGCCCTGCTCTGCCACACAGTGGTATAGGCCGACTGGACAAGTAGGAATAATAATAAATCATCAACTTAGATCAATATATTGTATTATGCAAAACAATTTTAAAAAACACAAACAAAAGAAAAGCCCTTTCATCTCTGTGGTAAATAATAAAAAGCGTGTTTGAACAATGAAGCTAACAGTAACCCTGCAATGTCAGCAGCACTCTGCAGCTCTGTGCTGTAAGTTCAGTGTGCAAGATGGAAATCATAATACATCTCTGGTATTGTTGTATGAATTATGAATCACCCTGCAGTGTATCAAGTTCATGCTCCCTGTTGTAACAGTGCTAATTTCCTGTTTCCACAACTCACCACTTGGTTTACAGTAAGTAACGACTATGATTAATTGGAAAAGAGACAATGGAGAATATTCAACTGATCGGAACAGCAGTGAATTTAAATACCAAAACTTTTTAAAAATGAAAAAAGGGCAACAGTGCATGTTAGTGTCTTTCGTTCTTATTATGTGTGAGAAAATATTTAAATGCGTAAGTGTGATAAACTCAATAACTTTCTAATTATTGACTCAGAGAAACGGCACGCGTACACTTACTCTGATTAAGTGTTCCTTTATTTTTTCTGTACAAGAAGGTGCTCACGCTAGCCTGGGCGGGAACTAGAATCTGTGCAGGACGTGGCTCCCCATGACCCATGACCCCTTCAGCTATTGGAGCTGTACCAGGGATCATGTTACAATAACTCAACTGGAATAAAACGTAACTAAAACCCAGGGGACTAACTATCAATATTCCACATCCCTCCACCTCAGATTAAAACTGGTCTTGTTTTTATCTTACATTCACTTTCAACACTTACGTAGCTAGGAACAACTAAACTAACAGTCCAGTTTCTGTGGAGCTCTACGCACTCTTTGTGAACGGCGCAACTCTGGTGCCGGGGCTAATGTTGGTTCTGGCCCTGGATCTACTGCTGGCTCTGGGTCTACTGGAACCCCCTCTGTTGAAAACTCTAACTGCACTGGGTTAGGGCTGTAGTCATCTCCCAAAGGAACTTGGACATCCTCTGGTCTTTCAGATTGTGGAACGGTCGCTGCCTGATATTTCCTTAGGTGGTCTTGATGACGGCGAATCACTCTCCCATCCGTCAGTTCCACTTGGAATGACACTGGACCCACTTTCTCCAGTATGGTTCCTTGTGTCCACTTATCCTCCACTCCAAACATTCGAACATAAACAGTGTTCCTTTATTTTTTCTGTACAAGAAGGTGCTCACGCTAGCCTGGGCGGGAACTAGAATCTGTGCAGGACGTGGCTCCCCATGACCCATGACCCCTTCAGCTATTGGAGCTGTACCAGGGATCATGTTACAATAACTCAACTGGAATAAAACGTAACTAAAACCCAGGGGACTAACTATCAATATTCCACATCCCTCCACCTCAGATTAAAACTGGTCTTGTTTTTATCTTACATTCACTTTCAACACTTACGTAGCTAGGAACAACTAAACTAACAGTCCAGTTTCTGTGGAGCTCTACGCACTCTTTGTGAACGGCGCAACTCTGGTGCCGGGGCTAATGTTGGTTCTGGCCCTGGATCTACTGCTGGCTCTGGGTCTACTGGAACCCCCTCTGTTGAAAACTCTAACTGCACTGGGTTAGGGCTGTAGTCATCTCCCAAAGGAACTTGGACATCCTCTGGTCTTTCAGATTGTGGAACGGTCGCTGCCTGATATTTCCTTAGGTGGTCTTGATGACGGCGAATCACTCTCCCATCCGTCAGTTCCACTTGGAATGACACTGGACCCACTTTCTCCAGTATGGTTCCTTGTGTCCACTTATCCTCCACTCCAAACATTCGAACATAAACAGTATCTCCTACATTCAATAAGCGAACTTTGGCGTGTTGATCATGTTGAAACTTCTGCTTAGCTTGCGCAGCTCTCACTCTCCCTCCCACTGCTGGTCTCAGCACATCAAAACACGATCGTGGTCTACGTCCCATCAGTAATTCTGCCGGCGATGACCCAGTTGTGGTTTGAGGTGTGATTCTGTAATGGAACAAAAACCTGGCCAACTTGGTTTCAATTGTGCCAGTCCTCATTTTCTTTAACCCCTCCTTTACCGTCTGCACGGCTCTTTCGGCTAGCCCATTGGATGCAGGGTGGTAAGGTGATGTTCTGACATGCTTAATGCTATTTTTCTTACAAAACTGCTGGAACTCTTCGCTAGTAAATGCTGTTCCATTATCTGTCACTAGCATCTCGGGCAGCCCATGCGTTGCAAATGTAACCCGCAGTTGACTTATGGTAGCTTGAGAAGTAGCAGAAGACATAACATGAACATCTATCCACTTGGAGTGGGCATCAATAAGGATCAAGAACATCTTCCCCATAAATGGACCTGCATAATCCACATGCAGGCGGGCCCACGGTCTGTCAGGCCACTCCCACGGGTGTAGCGGTGCCGGTGGCGGTGCATGGCGTGTGCTCTGGCAAATGGTACATTCTCTAACCTTTTTCTCCAAGGCTTGGTCCATGCAAGGCCACCACACCATACTTCTTGCTAGGCTCTTCATGCGAGATATGCCCGGGTGTGCTTCATGAAGTTCAGCAATAACTTTCTCCTGGCTTTGCGGAGGTACAATGACTCTGTTTCCCCAAAGTAAACAATTGTCTTGGATACTTAACTCCTCCTTCCTTCTAAAATACGGCCTCAGATCTTCCATCTCGGCTTCTGCTGGCCATCCACTTCTCACGTATGTCAGGACTCGCGACAATATAGGGTCTCTTCTGGTTCCTGACTGTATTTGCCCTAGGTTGACAGGGAAAGTGGAGAGGTTTTCCAGTAACAAAACCACATCCCCTGGTGTTTGCACATGTGAGGGTGTATCCTTCAGTGGCAAACGACTCAGTCCATCAGCATTACTGTGTGTCTCTCCACTCTTGTAGCATATCTCATACTCATAACCAGCAAGCAATAACGCCCACCGTTGAATTCTCCCTGAAGCCATCGGTGGAATCAACTTGCTCTCGCTGAAAAGGCTCATCAAGGGCTTGTGGTCCGAGCAAATAGTGAAATGGTGTCCATACAGGTACTGATGGAACTTTTTTACCCCAAACACAATGGCGAGGGCTTCTTTATCCAGCTGAGAATAGTTTTTTTCAGCTGGAGCCAAAGTGCGGGATGCAAAACTTATTGGTCTTTCACTTCCATCAGGCAGGGTGTGCGATAACACTGCTCCCACTCCATAGGGTGATGCATCGCATGCCAGGAGCAATGGTTTCTTGGAGTCGAAATGTACTAACAATTGTGATGTTAGCAAAAGCTTCTTTGCTGACTGGAAAGCTTTCTCCTGCTGTGGTTTCCAACACCATGGCACCTTCTTCTGTAGTAGATGATGCAATGGTGCCAACAGCGTTGATAAATTTGGCAGAAAACGATGGTAATAGTTTACCATCCCTAAAAATGACTTCAACTCTGTGGTATTCTTGGGCGTCGGAGCTTCCGCTATTGCCCGGACCTTCTCCTCTGCTGGGTGTATGCCCTCTGCGTCAATCTTGTGACCTAAATACTGCACCTCTGGCGCTAGGAAAATGCACTTTTGTTTTTTTAGTCTCAATCCTGCATCAGCAAGCCGCTTCAAAACTTCTTCCAAAACTTGCATGTGTTTTGACGGGTCAGGACCTGTTATGAGGATGTCATCCAGATACACGAGAACGTGGGGCAAACCTGCTAGCAGGCTTTCCAGGGTGCGTTGGAAAATACCTGGAGCTGATGACACCCCAAAAGGCAACCTGGTGTAGCGGAACAACCCCTTGTGCGTGTTGATGGTCAAAACTTCCTTAGAACTGTCCTCCAGGAGCAGCTGCTGGTAGGCATGGCTCAGGTCCAGCTTTGTAAAGGCTTGCCCCCCTGTAATGTTGGAGAATAAATCTTCCACTCGCGGAATTGGATAAGCATCCAGTCTGGAGGCCTGGTTCACTGTCAGTTTATAATCGCCACAAATACGTATTGACCCATCTGGCTTCATAATTGGCACAATAGGAGCAGCCCACTTCGAAAACTGAACAGGTTCAATGATGCCTGCCTTTTGCAATCTCTGCAGTTCAGCACTGACTTTTTCTTTTAATGCATACGGTACTGTACGGGCTTTGAAGAATCTGGGCTTAACGTTTCCGTCCACTTCAATGACAGCCTTAGTTCCTCTCAAAGTTCCCAGTTCATCCCGAAACACAACTGCATATCTGTTTAAAATGTCTTGCACACTAGTAGTTCCCATATGATACAAGTTAGACCAATCCAGCTTGAGCTTCTTCAGCCAGTTCCGTCCTAGCAAACTAGGTCCATTACCAAACACTATCAGTATTGGTAGCGTGCATGATTGCTGGTTATACTGTACTTCCACTGCAATGATGCCTATGACTTTAATTTCTTCTCCTGTATACGTGCGCAGCTTGATGGCAGACTTACTGAGTGGGGGTAACTGTTTGCCATGCCACGTGCCTCTGTACGTGCTCTCACTGATAACTGTGAATGACGCCCCTGTATCAACTTCCATTTGCAATTCTTCCCCTTGCGCCTTCACAGTCACATAAATAGGCTCTACTTTCTCTGTTTTTGCTTGGTGCATACTGTAAACAACTTCAGGTTCGTCTTCATCTACCTCCCCTTCTAAGCTATGCGTAGCTTTAGGCATCTTGGGTTGCCAGCCCCCTCTGTGTTGGCGTGGCTGATTTTTACTGCGACACACTTTTGCAATGTGACCCTTCTTATTGCAGTTATGGCAAACAGCGTCCTTGAATCTACAGTCTCTTGCAGCATGTGGCTGTCCACAGCGGTAACACATATTTTTCCCTTCACCCTGTCTGCAGTCTATCGCAGGAGAACCAACTGCAATCGCCTTGTGAATCACAGGTGGTGTTGAGGCGGTCGGTTTAAGATCGTGAGCTTGTTGCGCAGCAGCCTCCATGGCTTGAGCAATCTCCACAGCCTTCTTAAAATCCAACGCGGTTTCCGATAACAAACGGCGCTGAATGCGGTCATCTTGCAAGCCGCATACCAACCTGTCACGCAGCATCCTATCCAGCATCTCCCCGAAAACACAATGTTCAGACAACCGTCTCAATTCGGCTACATAAGTTGCCACAGATTCCCCTGGCTGCCGAAACCTATTGTGAAATTTAAAAGTCTGCACAATCTCTGACGGTTTAGGGTTTTTATGCTGTTTAACAATTAAGCACAGTTCAGCAAAACTCTTATCAGTAGGTTTCAATGGCGATACCAAATTCCTGATGAGACTGTATGTTTTCGAACCGCAAACACTTAGAAATATGGAGCGTTGTTTACCTCCATCAGTAATATCATTTGCTGCGAAGTAGTGTCCAAGCCGTTCCACATACTCCGTCCAGTCAGTGCTCTCATCAAACTCTCCAATGCTTCCAAAAGTCGCCATTGCCGTCCGAAGTGTAGCCTGCTTCTAGATGTTTTTTTTTTTTTTTTTTTTTTTAATTTTTTTTTTTTTTTTTTTACTCCTCGTCGCCAAATGTGATAAACTCAATAACTTTCTAATTATTGACTCAGAGAAACGGCACGCGTACACTTACTCTGATTAAGTGTTCCTTTATTTTTTCTGTACAAGAAGGTGCTCACGCTAGCCTGGGCGGGAACTAGAATCTGTGCAGGACGTGGCTCCCCATGACCCATGACCCCTTCAGCTATTGGAGCTGTACCAGGGATCATGTTACAATAACTCAACTGGAATAAAACGTAACTAAAACCCAGGGGACTAACTATCAATATTCCACAGTAAGATTCATATTTTTAATGATTTAAATGGTAGTGGCATTTAGATCCACAGCTGATTAGGTCAATTCAATAGATCTTCATGGGTCTTATTTTAGCCAAGATCCTTTTCTTTAATGAGAACAAGACACAACCATTCTATGTAGCCAGGAAAACAGGATAGAGGCCTTTCATACAAGTGCAGCCCTGTGTAATAAATCAACATTCAGCATGCAGGCTGAGCTCCAGCACTAACACTGTGGCAGCCAGTCAACAGTTATTTATGAGCTTGTGGGTAAAATGTGATTTCTCCCCAAACTTAAGTCAAAGTAAAGAAATTGCATAACAGCAGTGAAAGAGTAAACCGTGGATATTCACCTTCACTTATTAGAAATCATTGAAACAAAAGCTTTGAAAACTACAAGAAATGCCAACAGGAATACAAATAGAGTTTTATTTACTGTGGCAGTGTGCCCCGCTCATGTGTGTGCTATGTTAATAATAATAATAATAATAATAATAATAATAATAATAATAATAATAATTGCTATTGCGTGCTGGTAGGACCAGCACGATACTTGTGTGTTTGTTCGGACTCACCATGTTTGTTTGTCTCTTTGTCCACTGTTTGTTTAGTGTTAGTCCGTTTTGTTTGTCTATTTATTTTGGCCTCAATGGCCTTGTGCTGTTTTTGTTTAAACCTTTTATTTTTACAATTAAGCGCACTGAGCGCCGCAGTGTCTCAGTTTCACCTGCCAGTACTGCCTGTCTGTGTGTGTTCCTTTCTGGCCTGATGTCACCCCTACAGCCAGCCTGTTCACAAGGACTTATAAACATTAGCATTTAATACAGTTTCACAGTTTACAAATCAATCCTAATCCTCTGAGTTTTGCTGTGCCACAATGACCTCCAGGACATATTTTGTGAGACAGTGTGTAAGGTGCAGCTGGAAAGCTTGAGATAACATAGCAGACATAACAACAGGGGAATCCATACTATGCGTGCAGCTAAGCGTATTGCATGGAAACCCATGAGAACCCGGGGGCTGGGACTCTTCAAGCGCATGAGCCAGTGCTGCACATAGCCTGGTTGTGCGAGACGTGTACAGAGTTCATTTTAGCAAGCTTAGAAAGGCGTTAAAACACTGCTTCAGCAAACCACAGGATTTAAAATAGAAATGTTAAGAGGCCATCAACACACAACATGTTATTTGGTGGTTACAGTGTGCCCTGATGAAAAGCAGTGAATATGTAATGTGTGTGAGATAATAGGAAAACAAAAAGCAAATAGCAATTAACTTTATAACAATGACATGAAATACATACAGAGCTGTGCTGAAGAGGCTCTGTCTAAGTGTTGTCTAATTGGGCCCCCTTTGGAGTGACTGCTGTGAACACCAATTACAATTAGAACTAGAACTGCCAGGCAGTTTTATGGCTTCCAAGCTCAGTACCAATTGTAAATGTTACCAAGCTGTAGCATTGCAGCACAAGTGTCAGCAACAGATCAGTTTTATACAGCAGATTCAATCCCAAATACTGCATTAGTTCATTATCTCATGATGCTTTATAACTTTAAAGCTAATTTTACATTTAACCTTAAGGAGCGGTCAAAGGTCACGGCTTATAACATTAGAGCATACCATGACCCTATCTGTACTCTCTCAGGAGTTAAAAGCCAGTTTTACATTTGACCTTTAGGAGAGGTCAAAGGTCTGGGCAATGACGTTTTTTGATAGAGCATACATGGGTTACTATATGTGTTCCATAGTAACCATGGCCCTTTCTGAGTCAATATAAACTCCTAGATCTTTTTCATAGATTCCTTCTTCAATTTCAGTATCTCCCATATGATATTTTTATTGCCTGCGTGCAGTACTTTACACCATTCTCTATGAAATATAAATACAGTTCTGCACAGTTCTGAATGCTGTCTAGATTATTTTGAATGACCTTTGCTGCTGCAACTGTGTTTGCCACTCCTCCTATTTTTGTGTTGTCTGCAAATGTTATGCAGTGTTTAATTTTAGCATGTGTAGCGAGGTGACAAGAATGACAGAGAATCTAACTTAAGCAAACCACAGTATTTAAAACAGAAATGATAAAAGACCATCAATACAAAACATGTCCGGTGGTGTTGGCCCCGATGAAAAAAAAACAGTAAGTTGAGATCATAGATAACAGAAAACACAACCACACAAATGCATATTGTACACTTTATAACAATGAAGTTAAATACATACAGTCATGATGAAGTGACTGTAGCTCAGAGATGTGGCTGATTCAGCAGACCCACATGAACACTAATCATGTACTGCCTCTGTATCTTAGGTAAGGTAACTTAGCACTGCTGCTAACTGGGGTCTGTGTAACCCACTGCTGTTTATTGAAGTACTTCTAATTGTTTTACAGTATGAACAGGAAACTCATGAACAACAGTAAATAAGAATCATTACCGATTCCATTCACAACACAACAGATAAGGATTTCAAAGCTGTTATCAAGTTCTTTTGAAAGGAAAGAATACCATTTACAATTCTAAACAACTTACAAGCTGAACATTCAGTCCTGGGCCTCTGTCGAGCACACTGGCATTTGTACAGAATTGCTTGATAATGAATGCTTATAGAGGATAAGGTTGAGCCCACCAAACTTCACATACATTTTATAACCTGACAAATACAGACTATAAAATGATAGACTAGGAATGATTCAAGGAAGGACTAGGAATATCATAAAAGTGAAAAGAATTGCTCTATTCATTTTACTGAACTAGTTTTGCTTTAAAAATATTAAACATTTTAGGACCTTTTCAGATATGGTTTGTTGCAAAATTAACCTAATTTTAGACGCTTTTGCATTCACACCACACCTCAATGCAAACTAAATCACTTCATTGAGAATTCAGAACTGATCTTGCTTTCAAACAATAATGAAATGATAATCCCGCTCTCTTTGTCATTTGGAGTAAGTGAGGCTGGCATAGTTGAAAGGTCATGTTGTCACATGATTTGTCATTTAGAGTACCGTTAAGTCGGGCTGGCATGAGGCAGGTTGTTCAGTCCTGGATCCTCGAAGCCAGGTAAGATTTACAGAGAAATTATTAGAATGTAATATTGGAGCAACAGAAACCCAGAACCACCCAGAATGATTGACCATAAGAAATGCATTGTGTGTTAGCTTTGAGTAAGAAATGCATTGTGTGTTAGCTTTGATTAAGAATCCCACACTCCTGTAGGGAAACACACAGTATGCTACTGGCTCTTTAAACACTAGAACCTGTGCAGAAGGTTTCATAGAAAAGTTTGTCTCCCAGCATTGATGGAAGTGCTATTAATGTGTCTTCTATTGTTTGACACATTCCACCACAGTCCCCTAGATTATTTATATCTCCAATGGTTTGTCAGTTCTGGGACAATAACTAAAGTGCCTCCCTCTGACCGGACTCTGTATGATCGTTCTGGTAGGTATGAAAGTAGAGAGTACGTAGATAAAAGAGAAAGACCATTTTGATTCATTGAATATTCATGTATTTTTCAAAACAACATTCATTTTTCCCCAGTGGTTTTCAGTATCTGGAAGTTTTAACTGCTGCATATGTTACATTGTCTTCATCAGGTGCAGAGCTGGGTTTCTTCTTGGTGACACGGGCAGTGTTTATTTCTGAGTATGTGAGTGTGTCGTCCTGTTGCTTTGAAGGCTGCTTAGGCTTACTCTGCAATAAATTATCAGATTGGAGAGAGATCAGGGTGGCGAAACGATACTAAACAAACTGTCCAAACAAAGAGATACAACCTAATAAAAGTAAACTGCCTTTTATCCATCTGTAAATATATATCAGTAGCTGCACAATATCTTCTTATTATACCCTATCCACGTTACTAAAAATAATACCTAAACAATGTGCAATGTGTTGAAACCATGTCATTATCATTCACTTTGTTCACAGTCGTGTTTTCAGCATGTGATTATCATGCATTATTTAGGTTGTGTGAATGAGGCATTAGACACTCTCAAAGTTCCTCTACTGCATACCTGCTGTAAGGTTTCAATACAATTTATACCCTACTCAACTAAGAGTTTTTACCTACAGCCTATTTACAGGGCAAATGTAGCCATTAGTAAATGGAACCCAAACATGTCAAAATACCCTTTCCTGGAGCAAATTCAAATCGCTCAACTCATTACATAAGGTCTAAATGAACTTTACAAAACAGTAATAATAACAGTACCTGGATTATTACCAGAGATTCTCTATATCCAATGTTTTATGTGTGTTTTTATAACTTTGCATGATCTTATAAACCTATATTGTTCACACAGCGATGGTAAATACTGAAAAAACATGTATCAGTCAGCCCAGTTTGATGTGTCTCCAGCAGTATATTTTGCTTGGCTAAAATGATAAATAATGGAACTGTATCCATTTAAATAAGAAATAACCTGTATATGTGCAAGCAAATTGTGTGAGACACATGTAACATATAGGACTTACCACCGTAGCATATTCAGAATCAGTCTGGACAGCATGGCCTGGAATGGCATTGTATCAAATAGATTAGTTTCCTACTTTGAATGGGATGGAAACAGCTAATGACACACTATGCATCAGAAACATCAAGATGTATATTTTTCACCAAAGGCTGAACAATGGAAGACTGCAGTAAACACTCACCCAAGAATCATGCTTTTAAAATAGAATTGAACATGACTGAGGGTCACACCAAACGAGCAAGATGGGCTGAATGGCCTCCTCTCGTTTGTAAACTTTCTTATGTTCTTAATAAATTGACACAGCAAGATGAAGAAGTCCCCATCATTTAAACATACTTCATTTGTATCCATTATGGTGAAGAATGCTGTGCCCTACCTCGTTTGGATTGCAGCCACTTCAGCACTCCTCCTATCAGCAGTACCAGCAGCACAAGGACCCCACATCCTACCCCTGCACCCAGGTATGGAGCTGGAACAGATCCTGGGGGGATCCACATTCAAATGGGATTCATTGTAAGATCCAGTTAAATATGTGCAAACAGATTCTATAATTCACTAATAACCTACTGACATAAAAGTCTGATCACAATGTGTTTAAAACAGATGTAATCCAGTGTAATTACAGTGACTTGATCTTGTGAATAGAATACATACAATATGCTCCACAGCGAAGACATACATTCTTTGTTTTTGAGCAGTTACACCAAACACACAATAATCATGTTTTCCAGAAAGCCTAGTTTTTGGAGTTGGTTTAATCTGGTATGAAAATGTCCATATGTACCACCAATAATCAGAGCTGTGGACATTCTGATTCAAATATAATTTCTGATACAGTATATATGTTACACTCAGAGTCAGGATTTGGTTAATCACAGACAAAAATAACAATTCATGATTTGAACATTTAACAATTAAAATTAACATTAACATTTCAAATTATCAAAGAACGAAATGAAAGGTTAAATGAAAAATGTACCCAAAGAAAACAAATGTTCTCTTCGTGCAGCAGCAACAAGTTTTGTCAAACAAAGAAGTGCTTCTGTGCGAGTAAGTGAGTTCAGTGCTATTCTGAATCCCAAGCAGCAAGCCTTGCAAAAACAAATACAAAATTCAGTGATTTGTATGTTTCTAAATTTTAAATTGTGATTTTTTAAAATGTCTTTATGTATCTAATTTGATTAACTACTTTCATTTTACTTCACTTTTATTATCTAAACAATCAAATCGATGTTTTACAATGAGGCTCAGTATCCCAGTGGAGCTCTCAATACGGTTTCTTTTGAAAATGCCAATTTATCAAAGTTGTCATCGTCTAAAATAAAAAACATTTAAGAAGGTGTTCTTGTTGTCAAAAGGCAGTCTCTGTCTTTATTCCAGAGGCGTGGCAGTGTCTGGTGCTGATCGGGGGTCTGCAAAACCTGTTCTCTAAAAAGTTGTGGTACAGACCTTCCAACGATTTATGAGAATATGAAACATTTAATAAGCATACTTTTCTTTCTTTCTTTCTTTCTTTCTTTCTTTCTTTCTTTCTTTCTTTCTCTTTCTTTCTTTCGCTTAAAAAATGATTAGACAAACATGGATTGACATGTGGCTTTGCAGTTTAAATCTGTGTATACAGAACTCTTATAATATGAATAAAACAATCCATTTTAAATGTGTTCGTTTTTTCCTCTAAAACTGTATTTTCTAAATTACAAGGTGAGAACATTCCAAACTCGCTTGAAGAATGTTTGCGGTCATTATCCTCCTAAATTGCTTACCACGGCCCCCGTGCAAATGATGCCACGGTCTCAATGGGTTAACTTCCTGCATAAATAATAAATACATCAATAATTAATCAATGACGTGTATCTCAAATATAATTTACTGATTTTATGTCCATTCAGTAAAAAATATTGTATTAAAGTTTGTATTTCACTTGATGCCCATTTTTTGCTATTCGCAGATTGAGCAGCATCTTCAAAATCTGTTCATTCTTTGATAAATTTTAAATGCCCAAATCGCGAAATGGTTATTTCTTATTTCATTTAATGGTTATTTAATGGTTAATCCTGACTCTGGTTAACAACTTAAGAATTTACTTTGCTTTCTAAAACCTGTACTACTTTAAATAACTGTGTTTTCTATCAGTAAACTTATCACTTATTTTACACTTGCCTATTCCATTTGTCTGTTGGGTCTTGTTAGATGTGTTTGGAGTTGTCATATCTCCTGTGGGAACATAAGCAACAACGTATAGCAAATTATCACCATTGGGCTAAAAAAAAGTTGCCAGCTGTTTAATAATTTTAATAATTCAGATCAATATTAATGTGATGATAATGTGTTCTTTGTAATGATGTGGATAGTGGGAGATCTAAATACCGCTCCTATAATGTATAAACCTGATTATCTGTAGTCATGTTAAAAAGGGTTTCAATGAATCACTCTGGGGGAAGCATCAGAGGGAGTCATTTTGAGTGGCAGTATTTGGATCCACAGCTGTTCTCCTGTCCGGAGTTTTATCTACTTCCATCATGATTTCCATTACACGAGAGTAGATGTTAAAACTTCATGCTGATTTGAACTCGGCTCTCAGATAAGCACCAACTAAGACGTAGCTTTACAGTAAACTAATGTGATCCATATGTGTCTCCATCCATTTACGTTTCCTTCCATATGATGATGTAGATATCCTTCTGTCTGGTGTTAATGGCTGAAGTGTAATGCTGGCTCCAGGGATCAGCTTATTTTGCCTCCCTGGCGCATCAGCACACACAACGGCTGCGATGCTGGCTCCGGGGATCAACCAAAGTGCGGCCTCCCCAGCGCATCAGCATGACAACCGTCTGGATTGAGCTAAGTAGGGTACATCTCTGGGGTTTTCAAGTGGGCACCTTCCATCCTCAGTGTTTCGTCGACTAGCCCATGACACCTCAAGAGGGCTCGACGGTGATTCTGGCGTCCCAGCATCACCCCCCTCCGTCCCCCACTCAACTCAGCCCAGCTTACTTACCTGTCCCCAGCCAGAATCTTTCCGTCTCAACCACAGCCAGTTGCTGCTCCTCTCTGCTGCTTCAGATAAGTTCTTCACTGTGCAACGCAACTCTTGGCCACTGAATCCGACGTCTCTGAGAAACCGGGTTGTAGAATGTGCCACAAATCCTCGACAACCCACTTCCACTGGGTAAACCCGAACTCTCCATCCTCGCTGTTCCGCTTCAGTGGCTAGTTGAGCATACCGCAGTTTCTTCCTCTCATACGCCTCATCTACAGCGTCCTCCCATGGCACTGTTAACTCTACCAGGTGAAATCTTGTCACTTTCAATTAAACATATTTGGCCATAATATCAAAAGCATGGGTGAATGAATTTCCCCTATTAGCATGCTGTATTAGCATAATATTAGCGTACTGTACTTCATGGTGAGTCCTGTCAGAATGGTTTCATTTGAAGAAACTAACCCATATATTATATATATATATATATATATATATATATATATATATATATATATATATATATATATATATATATATATATATATATATATATTCTGTGGGAATATAAACAACAAAAACAACACAAATTAGAAACTAAAGCTGAGGTGGCAGTTTCTTTTCTAAATAATTAATAAACCTAGGACTTCTGATTACCTCCCCAGATTTATGAACTACATGGAAATTGATCTTTGTCACATTTCAAAGCAATATAGTGTCTGATTGAAACCACGTGAGAGACACAATAGTTAACATGTCATCAAGCAGACAAACATACCAGCTTTAGAATATATCATAGACTATTTCATGTTAGTCGTTGCAGTGCTGTACAGCACACAATGCAATAAGTAAATCATATATATATATATATATATATATGTATAGTGTAACACAGCAAGGAGGGGTTTAATCCTACCTGCATGAAAAAACATGTGCAAATGCACATCTCTTAATTTAAATTGTTTTGCTTTATTGTTTAATTTAATTTGTTAATTGTTTTATTATTAATTATCCAGGTGCAGGGTACTCAGGGCTGCTGAGTAGAAGGAGGCAGAAGGGGTGCTCTGCTTCCATGCAGTCGTTAAAAGTGTGCACAGTGTAAACCTGGGTGGTTTTGTTGGAGTTGTGTAGCAGGTAAACGGCTTAGCCGTCCTGCCATTTAGTTTAGGTTCTGTGTGTCTAGTTAGTGCTTGTATAGAGCTAGGTGTTTGTTTTGTTTATTTTTGTTTTTGTGTGATTATTAAAAAGAGCGCGTCAGCGCTTTAGAATCCATTTCTGTGTCCTTGGTTGGTGTTTTAAAGGGGCAACGAACCCGAGTGAGTAGTGGCTTGGTTACTATATATATATATATTTATTATATTTATTTTCCTATACTATATGTCCCAAAAGTATTTTTAATTTTAATCTTTACGATTTTAGCGGAGCTCCACCTATGACATGTGTCATTAGTTTCATCTTACTAAAAATACTGAAAAGAAGACTCACAAACACCTTTACAGATGTTGTTTTTCACAAAGTCCCCTCATCTGATGATTAAAAGATGGAGGCTGTATGGGCCACCGTTTAGATCAACTGAGTCGACCCATACTGTGTCACAAAGTATTCAGCTCAGTCCTTACCTGTCACATGAAGGTAGACTGGGCGACTGCGTTTGCTGTTTGCTGAGTTTACAAGCTTCTCTTTTCCATAGATACAGGTGTAGTTTCCAGTATCATTCCACGTAACATTTTTAATGGAAAACGTGACACCTGGTACGTCTTTGGGATGGGGTTGTGAATCGACAAGGCTTTCAGTTTTATATAGATGGAAAAATCCTTCTTTTCCTGTTGCTTCTCTGAGTTCAGCTGGTATCATACATGTAAATGATACATCCATTCCTTCCATTGGGCTCGGTTTGTCTAGCTGAAGTGTGAGCGTATCTAAAAATAACAAACAGACTCTTACTAATCCAAACCCTGTTCCGATTAATGGTTTGATCGGAATCTGTATCATATTATAAACACCTTCTCTAGTCTTATGTTATATATTTTTGTAAGTTATAGTTCATGATAAATCAGAACCATTTGAATAAAAAATTCATAAACAGCTATTTCATACATTCTCACATAATTATAAGATTGAACTTTCTCCATCCAATATCAGCAAGCATTTAATTACCATAGCATGGATTGGATTAGTGGGAGTTTAGAGTATGAGAAATTTAGCTGAAATATCTTAAAACAGTTTTAATACTAGTTTTAAAAACTCATCAATTGACTGAATGAGCAGTATATTATGTATATACATTTCAAGTACAATAACATTATTTGAATGATTTAGGATCTAAAAGTTGTAACACAAATCCATTTAAAAATAAACCCATCTATTTAGAACAAAGCCAAGCATTTTCAAATTGTTTTTTGTAATTTTTTGTTATAGTTAAAAACACCTTATCTAGTCCTATGTTTGATATTTTTAATGTTAATCAGTTTCTTTCTTTCACAGAAAGTTACATTCATGTCTTTTATCATTATTTGTAATTACCCTGTACATTGAGATAAACTGAAGAACCATGGCTGATGTTTTTCACATCTCCTGGATTCTCATTTCCATACATGCAGGTATAGTTTCCAGCATCATTCTTTCTGATGTCTTGTTTTATAAATGTGACAGCTGCCATTCCTCTGGGCTCCAGCAGTGAGGTGATCTTCTCTCTGTTTTTATATAAATGAAACCAATTCCTCTCCTTGTTCTCTGGTTGTCCTCCGTGCACAGCTGAAATTACACATTTGAATTCAACCTTCTCCCCTTCCAGTACAGTTGTTTTCCCAATTTGAATCATAGCTGTACGGAGTGGCTCTGTAAAAAAATACAAATAGCATGACAGAGAATAATCTGTCAAGCAAATAAGAACATGATCATATGGACACGTATCTGTTTGAAACATGTAGTTTTCAGGAAATTAAAAAAAGACAATTTCTTCTCTGAAAACTCCACTTTTCTGTGTTCATGTGATCTGGAACATTTAATCCAATAACAATAGTACAGTTTTTTTGTGTGTTTCAAAAGGCATTATAAAAGTTAAATTCAGTAAAAAAAAAAATCAGTTATCTGTAACCAGAAGAAAAGTTTAGATATGTTTAATTCTTTTTTGTTATGGTCTTGTGCGTTTGTGTTGTAGATGTTATGTAAGAAGTGTATAAAAGTGAAGATGTTGAGGAATTCCGTACAAGACAACGTTTAAATTAAGTCATCTCTATTTATGAACGTGGTTAAAACCAGGGTCACTTAAAAAGCAAATTTATCAGAGACACCTCCGCAAATGTTAATACATTTATCAGTAATATTATAAACACATGTTTATTGCATGTAGCTATTTCAAATTGGCCCTAGTTCAAGCATTTCAGAATAGTAACAGTGATGCCATTTGGTAGAAAAACACAACTATCATTGCACCACTTCTTTCTGAAAAGATAAAGACACCCATTAATGTGAGAAAACTAGAAATAAACAACATAAGAATACCTAAGAATTCAATTCCTGAATTTCAGGTTGGGTTACTTCATTGTGTGTGTTTATTCTTTCATGGATAATGGTGTAAATGGAGTAAATGTCTGTGAATTTCACCCTAAATGTTATTCATTTCTAATGTAATCAAGCTTTAAATCATTGTATCTTATTATGTGAACGTGTCAGAGACACACATACCTATCAAAACCAGCAGCACATCTCCAAGTGCAAAAACTGAAAAACAAATGAATCATTTTACAAATAAGAAAAGCAACATTTCAAATTTACTGACATAAAAAAGTATTAAAGACATATTACTTACATATCATGATTAAGTTCACTTTCCAAGGCATATTAGAATGCTGTTGAACTAATTTTTGAAACTAACACTATACAGTTCCTCAATCTGTAACACAACTAAATGTAACAGTGCATACTATGAGATTATAATACAGTAATGGGAACTCATGCGCAATAGAAATGTGTGTTTCCTTTATGTAACTACTGTACTGCACACACTGTAAGCCCACACATGTGGCCATCAAGGTATATCAATTTATAGGCCTGGATTAACAGCATGTGAGTGGCTCTTAACACAAGGTGTTCTGTGGCGGGAACTGTTTATATTTGACTATTTCTATTTCAACATCATTTCTTATAAGACTGTATCAGGTGGGGGAGGGATACTTTTCTTTATAAACATGTTGACGAACGTTTATGTGAATGAATTACTGTTAGTAGTTTAATATTGATGTTATGTTATTTATTGAAAATTAATTTTAAAAAAATAAAGAAAGAAAGATGATGTGCAGCAAAGGTGTGTAACCAGGATCTGGGTCCTTTATGGTGTTACTAAAGCGGTTCTGGGCCAGAATGTGTTAATGACAGTGGTTCTCATTCCTAAAACATTCTTCTAAAGTGTGTGTAACTTTCTCTGCTGTTTTTTAATACAACTGTATTTATTAAAATGCCATTCTGGGCCATTCCGGCTTTTACTCCATTCCAACAAATGTTAACCTATTTAGTGTGGTTCGGGGGCGGGAGCTAGGCTCCTCCCTAAATTCTGTTCTCCTATCATCAATCAAATCTACTTCCTATTTAAACATTAGTCACACCCTATTCCTCCGTCTTGTGATTCTTTGTTTTGGTTGTGAACCTAAACAGATAACAAGACCCCCATCAATTTCTTTTAGAGTAAAGAATTTAAGAAAAATCAAGTATGGTGTACTTACCACACATCTCTTCCTCAGATTCGGAGATTTTCGAAGATAACTTCTTGTCTGTGTCAGAACATTGTCCGACAGCTTTAACCCAGGGTATGGTCAGACCACCATTCTTTCCTCTATCAGACGTCGCCGTAACTTGTGAACAGGTGCCTTCCGAGCAGGACAGCATACTACCCACCATCCAAGGAGCCAATCCCCATCGATCTAAGTGGCTCCGGACCCAGGATATACCTCCAGAGTGACTGTACTTTAAAGACTGGACTCAACAAACTCAGAAAGATCCTCCTCAAAAACGGCAGTGAGCAATCAGGAATCTCCTTTCATTTTCTATTGTAATTCCATCTCAGCAGAACCAATTTTTCCACCCAAGAAAACCCGCCAGCTGCGCTCGGCTCTCTCAGACCAAGCTACTCCAGTAGCCAGCACATCAGGTCAGCAAGCAGCCGCTCCAGTCAACGAAACTCAGCAGGAACACTCTTGGATTTTTAATGAAATAAAAGTATTCATGCCACCATTTGCGGATACCTTATCCTCAGTCAATACCAAACTCAACTTGGATAAACGGGTGTCCAACATCAAGCAAGCGAAGCAAGGTTCCGCAGTTAAAGTATTTTCTTCCATTCCTGCACTAAACTCAGCTGCCTCTGTAGCAGCTACAGTCACTCCCAGTTTGATACCAACACCGGTCCTTATGGTCGAGCCTCTGATCTACAACCTTGCAACTGCCACAGCATATGGTTCCTTCACCTCAACCACTGCCCGTCGTCACTCAGTATCCCCACAGATTTGGCAAAGCATAATTGAAGGAAAGGACGTTAATCTGGTTTCTCTATTAATGGCTACATCTGAATTTCTGGACCATAGAGTGGAGGATTGTGGAGATTTATCAGTCACGCTGAAATCCAGAGACAGAGATGTGCTATGTTCAGTATACCCAAACCGCAGACAAAAACTAGATTCTTAAAAATTCTACATAGTGGAGCTATCTGTCAGATATGGAGGAACCATGTTTTTCGATTACCACCAATCATTTTCAGCAAAAGCAGCAGCTATTGTGGCATCAGATAACCACACCATCGACTGGGCATAGCCTGATTTAGATCTGTTCAACAGGATTTTCAGCACTCTCAGAGCCAATACATGTGGGGTCTACGCTTCCACTGGCTATTCAATCTCTCTCTGCCCGAAAGCTGCCATAGCATCAACCTCCTCCAGATCAGCAATTGGCATCACTCCTCCCCATTTCTCTAACAGAATCTCGATCCCTAACTCCATCCATTCCTCAGCTCCACCTGAGCAATCTACAAGGGAAGACAAAGGCAAATAATCAGATTCACAGGAGGAAAGCAAATCTGTAATAATGTCAACTCCGGTATATGCACTTTCAAACAGTGCAAAAACATCCATATGTGCGGTTTCTGTGGGGACGCCCATTTCAAAGCCATCTGCCCCGTAACTCCAAAGTGACACTCTCCAACACTTACACTTCCTCATGACCAGTTTTCTCTACAATACATTACCATCTGAGACACAATTAATTCAATTAAATTAGCAGGTCGTGGTTCCTGGTTAGCAAAAGCAGATATATCAGACGCATTTAAAGTAATGCCAATCCATCTCCGTCACCTGTTTGGGATATGCTGGGAAGGAACATTTTCTTTTTTTAACTTTTGGCTGCCGCAGCAGCCCGAAAATATTTGATACGCTTTATGCTGGATACTTCTCAATTCATATCATGGTCCATTTTTGCTCCACCTACTCGATGACTATCACGTGATCTCTCCTCTCTCAGATCCACCAACAGAAGTGGTCACCAATCTTAAAAGTTTATTTTTAGAAGCTGGCGTCCTGCTTCCAGAGGAAAAAACAATCATCCCCCTTCTTTCACTGTAATTTCTATGAATCATACTGGACACAGAAAAGTTATCTTTTAGTATCTAAACTCGACCATATTCGTTCCCTTATTCAGAACTTTCAGATTATTATTATTTATTTCTTAGCAGACACCCTTATCCAGGGTGACTTACAATTGTCACATTATTTTTACATACAATTACATTATTTTTTACATACAATTACCCATTTATACAGTCGGGTTTTTATTGGACCAATCTAGGTAAAGTACCTTGCTCAAGGGTACAGCAGCAGTGTCCCCCATCTGGGATTGAACCCACAACCCTCCAGTCCAGAGCCCTAACCACTACTCCACACTGCTGCCCCAGATCAGTAAAACAATCAGGAAATGCGCACTCCACTCCTTTGCTGGGCCATTTCAGTTTTGCAATTTGCATTAACCCCCAGGGACAGACTTATATGTCAATTACTCGCTCTGTCATCAACAGCACAAAACTTGGACTCCTACATCAGTATTTCATTAGAAGCTAGGAAAGACATTAAAATGTGGTCTGCTGTCATACAGCATTGGAACGGCCTGTCTAAGTTCGATGATGATTTCATTTCAGCAACTCATGATCTGGCTTTATTTAAGGGATTTGGAGGTCCTTTAAACAATCAGTGGTGCATAGTGCATGGCCACCACATCTAAAATCCACAGCTCTTCTTTTGCGATAACAACTCTACAGTTTACATTCTCAATAAAGGTCGTTCCAGTTCCCCTCTTATTATGCAATTGCTGTGGCGATTAATATTAATTTCAGTAGCAAATAATGTTCTAATCTAAGCCTGCCATCTACCAGGCATTTTTAATAATGCAGCTGACAGATTTCTCGTTTTCAGATTTCCAGATTCCACCATCTGGTTCTTACAGCTCTGCCAACTCCAGCAGTGACACCCCAGTTCAACCAGCTAATTTTCAACTGAACCCAACTATCAGTGGACTACTCATTGCAGCACAAGCATACATGGCTGCAGCGCTTGCTCCTTCCATCAGATCCTCTTATTCCACCGGCTGGACCACCTACCTGACTTTCTGCTCCCAAAGATGGATTAATCTGACCCCATTCAACCAGGACTGGATAATGGCTTTTATAGTGCATTCAAAGGATTCTTTACATCTTGCACCAGCTACAATCAAATCATATATGTCAGGAACACAATACCAATTTCACTTGAAGTCTATTACCTCCTCAACTCTCCTATCAATACCAGCTGTCCCTCTCCTCCGGCGCGGAATCTCTAAGAGCTCTCTGACCACTTAAGAACATAAGAACATAAGAACATTAGAAAGTTTACAAACGAGAGGAGGCCATTCAGCCCATCTTGCTCGTTTGGTTGTTAGTAGCTTATTGATCCCAGAATCTCATCAAGCAGCTTCTTGAAGGATCCCAGGGTGTCAGCTTCAACAACATTACTGGGGAGTTGGTTCCAGACCCTCACAATTCTCTGTGTAAAAAAGTGCCTCCTATTTTCTGTTCTGAATGCCCCTTTATCTAATCTCCATTTATGACCCCTGGTCCTTTTTTCTTTTTTCAAGTCAAAGAAGTCCCCCGGGTTGACATTGTCTATACCTTTTAGGATTTTGAACGTTTGAATCAGATCGCCGCGTAGTCTTCTTTGTTCAAGACTGAATAGATTCAATTCTTTTAGCCTGTCTGCATACGACATGCCTTTTAAACCTGGGATAATTCTGGTTGCTCTTCTTTGCACTCTTTCTAGAGCAGCAATATCCTTTTTGTAACGAGGTGACCAGAACTGAACACAATATTCTAGGTGAGGTCTTACTAATGCATTGTAAAGTTTTAACATTACTTCCCTTGATTTAAATTCAACACTTCTCACAATATATCAGAGCATCTTGTTGGCCTTTTTTATAGCTTCCCCACATTGTCTAGATGAAGACATTTCTGAGTCAACATAAACTCCTTGGTCTTTTTCATAGTTCCCTTCTTCAATTTCACTATCTCCCATATGATATTTATAATGCACATTTTTATTGCCCGCATGCAATACTTTACACTTTTCTCTATTAAATTTCATTTGCCATGTGTCTGCCCAATTCTGAATGCTGTCTAGATCATTTTGAATGACCTTTGCTGCTGCAGCAGTGTTTGCCACTCCTCCTATTTTTGTGTCGTCTGCAAATTTAACGAGTTTGCTTACTATACCAGAATCTAAATCATTAATGTAGATTAGGAATAGCAGAGGACCTGATACTGATCCCTGTGGTACACCACTGGTTACCTCACTCCATTTTGAGGTTTCTCCTCTAATCAGTACTTTCTGTTTTCTACCTGTTAACCACTCCCTAGTCCATGTGCATGCATTTCCTTGACTCCCTACTGCGTTCAGTTTGAGAATTAATCTTTTATGCAGGACTTTGTCAAAAGCTTTCTGGAAATCTAAATAGACCATGTCGTATGCTTTGCAGTTATCCATTTTCAATGTTGCATCCTCAAAAAAGTCAAGTAGGTTAGTTAGACATGATCTCCCTTTCCTAAAACCATGCTGGTTGTCTCCCAGGATATTGTTCCCATATAGGTAATTTTCCATTTTGGATCTTATTATAGTTTCCATAAGTTTACATATAATAGAAGTCAGGCTTACTGGTCTGTAGTTACCTGGTTCGGTTTTGTCTCCCTTTTTGTGGATCGGTATTACGTTTGCTATTTTCCAGTCTGTCGGTACCCCCTGTGTCAAGAGACTGTTGCATGATCTTGGTTAGCGGTTTGTAAATAACTTCTTTCATTTCTTTGAGTACTTCTTTCATTTCTTTGAGTACTTCTCCTTCTCGTCTGCCTATCTCCATCGATACTCTTGGCAATTTGATTTCAATCCCTCGTCAAGGCTGCTTCTCTACATTTGATGACCTAACAATGGAAACTATATGTCTAGCTGCATTTTTGTTTTTTTAAGATGCTCAGAATATGCAGTTCCTTCTATTGTCAGCTTTCCTATGCTGGGTATTTGCTGCAGCAATCTCACACTCATCTTAGATTCCCACTTTATCCTCTTCCTGTGCATTTGCAAAACGATCAGCTTCGGCAAGGTCAATTTACTTAGCTCTCCTCTATGCCCATATGCTTCCATGCAGAAATATATTGCAGAACACAAACCTATTTCAAATTCTGACCCACTGTTCATTGATTCAAACCGGACTGTTATATCCAGACATTGGTTCACATCTCATCTGTCCACATCGGTTTAAAGAGCAGGACTTCCCCCGCAATTCCATACTCCCCATCCATTCAGAATCAGGGCAGCCATATCAGCAGCAAGAGCAAAGATTAACCATCATCTAATTAAACATATGGGGCACTGGACCTCATCAGCAGTTGAATCATACATACGTTCTTCCCCAGATCTCTTCCGCACAACTAGTATGTGCTAGTATGTCCAGAGTGGGGACAACCTTTCCACCAGGACCACCAAAGATTTCCCCCCAAAAAGAAAGTTTTTTTTTTCCTTTCCACTGAGCGGTGGGTCTTCACATAGTTAGTAGGGAGCCAGTTACTAACCCTCTTTGTTGTGTTAAATGTTTTCTTTCTTTTTGTTTGTATATGCATTGGCAGTTTTTTTGTTTGTCTTCACGCATAGGAATTTTTAGCGGGGAGCCGGGGGTCCATCCTTTTGGTGGGTTAGTGTCACACTTCCTCGACTTTTGCTATGCTTCCTTTAGCTACATGAGGGAGTGTGGCAGGATGGCTTGTGGTGGTGAGGTGTGGTGACGTCACGGATCAGGAAGTAACTGAACCAAAACAGTGGATGGGCGGGTGAAACTGAACGCTACTGCGGTCAGCGTATTTAATAAATAAGAACACAAAACAAAAGATTTAAACAAATAACAAAACACAAAACAAAAAGGAGCGTTGGCCAAACAAATAAACAGAAACAAGTATACTTAAATATAGCAATTGTTCTTAACTGTTTTCTCTCTCCTCGCTCTCTCTGCTCCCAGTACTCTCCTCTGTACACTCTCCTCACAGCACGGACAGCTGCAGGTTCTTATACTGTGGCTGAGGGGTTAACTAGCTGTTAATTATCTTATTACCCCTTGCCACAGTCTGCACGAGTTTAGTAAGGATGCGTGACTGTCAGCTATTTAAATATTCAGTTGCATGATCAGCTACGCATCCTCAAGAGGTTTTTAAATATAAAAACAATAACAAATACACAGCGCTTTTATCCGCGTCGCAAATAATAATACAAATAATAATAAACAGTGCACCTATAAATATAGGGGCTGGACACTCCGCCACAGAGAGGTTATCTCAGTGAGTAAGAGGGGACCCCCAGACAACCCAACCTTTAAGCATCTCATGTGCTATTGCTTCCCCTCGCGGAAGGAGCTCTTTCATCGTAACACGAGGCAATCTTCTTGTTTCAGGTTCCCTGGGGGTGTGTCGCCGCCCCGGCTTTGGAAGTCTATAATTCACCTCATCGTGGGCAGCTCTCAACGAGCCAGAGATCCACTTTCATTCTTCCTTTCAGGTTCTCAAGTCTCTATTTATATGCAGGGCCCCCAAAACGAGAGGGACCCCTCTTTCGTATGTCGGATCTCACTAATGGCGAAGACCTCTCCTGTGTGTCGGGTCCCCCAAATGGTGGGGACCCCCCCTTCTATATGTTGGGCCTTTGCAAACGGTGGGCCTATTTGGCTGTCGTGCTCCCCACAGGGTTTTCCCATTTTATATGGGGGATGTTGAAATCCCCCATTAGTATGGGTTCTCCTTTGCTACACACATTAATAATGTCATTGTATAACAGATTATTTTGCTCGGCATCTGAATTTGGCCGTCTATAGCATGCCCCTATTATAATGCCCATTGAATTTTATCCATTATTCTGACGCATATTGATTCTGCATTTTTTTCTTCCAGATTTAACACCTGGGTTCTATTGCTCCAATATTGAGTTCATATAATGTTTCTAATAAATCTGTCTTCACCTGGCTTAAAGAGCTTGTATGGAGAATTAGAAATGTCTTCACTGAATACCCTTCCTCATTGCATTCAAACAATGGGACAATATAACCTTGTCCAGCAGCACCTACATGTATAGAAAGGAGAGTAAGAGGGGCTGGCAGAGCTGACAGGTAGTCTGCCAGATTCTTTACATCTCCAATGTGTTGTCCGTTCTGGAACCAGCACTAAAATGGCTCCCAATGATCTGACTCTTCATTCTGGTTGGTATGTAAGCAGAAAGTGCTTTGATGAAAAAGAAGGATAATTTTGGTTTAAATTAAATATGAGGTGGTTTACTATTACAAAAAAGGAAGCAGGCTATTTTCCCCCAGTGGATTTCTCATCAACAGTCAGCATCTGGAAGTTTCAACTGTTGCGTATTCAGTAACACTTTAGTTTAGGGATCCGTTATAAGTGAAAAAAAAATAGTGGCAAAAGTGTATAATGACTGTATTGCAAAAACAAAGCAACCCCATAGAATTGGTGAGACAGACATATAAAGACAGACAGACAAACAGACACACAGGCATAGAAAGACACATAGAGGCTCCCGAGTGGCACATCCAGTAAAGGCGCTCCACGTGGAGTGCAGAATGTGCCCTATAGTCTGGACATCGCGAGTCCAAGTCCAGGCGATTCGTTTGCCGACCGAGGATGGGAGCTTCCAGGGGACGGCGCTCAATTGGCCACGCGCCGCCCAGGAGGGAGGGAGTGTTAGGTCGGCCAGGGTGTCCTCGGCTCACCGCGCACCAGCAATCCCTGTAGTCTGTCCGGGCGCCTAGGGGCTTGCCTGTAAGATGCCCGAGAGCTGCGTTGTCTTCCGACAATGTTGCTCTTGGTTGGCTGCATGGTGAGTCCGCAGTGTGAAAAAAAGCAGTCGGCTGAGGGCACACGCTTCGGAGGACAGCGTGTGTTTGTCTTTGCCCTCCCGAGTCAGCGCAGGGGTGGTAGCGGTGAGCTGAGCCTACAAATAATTGGCCAGTTCAAAGAAAATAATACAAAATAATTGACAACGACTACATTTTTATAAAAAAAAATAATAAAAAAAGACACATAGACCTCAAAATACAGACAGACTATATCCATTATAAGCAATTATAATCGTGCAAAAAGCAATAACAAAAGTGTGTAATAATCATTTCTATTCATATTCTATAATTGTTAATAGCATAATTAATACCATGTTTATAGATTGTTTATAATCACTTATATCAGATCCCTAAAGTGTTAGCGCTTATTCTGCATTATATCTGTCAGATTCTTATGTAAATGTTAATCTTGGGGACAGGGAGTGTGTGTTTCTGTGTTGGGGATTGTGTTGTCCTGCTGCTGTGGAGACCGATTCAGCTTATTCTGCAATAAATAAAAGGGTAAATTAATTGGAGAGAGAGAGAGAGAGAGAGAGAGAGAGAGAGAGACTGAGTGGAGCAAGGGATAGATCAAGCATATATCACCTGGATCCTTTAAGGGAACAAATACAAATATATGACTAGTGGCTGCAATACAATGTTCCATTCTTTTATCTATAACAATCCATTGTCACTAGGTTTAGCTGTGGGACAAAGACCTCCAGGACTTAGTAACAGTTTGAGGAACAGGCGGATCACATGAGCAACATAACAACAGTTAGGTACATACTATGCATGCAGCTCAGCATATAGCAATGAAACCAGTCGCTGAGTTCAGCACCCCTGACTCTCAAAGCACAAAGCAGGCAATGCGTGGCTGAGGTGAAATAGAAATTACTCATATGAAGTTACAAACAGAAATTAATTATTTTTAGACATTAGACAGAAAAATGAGAAAGCCAATGCTACTCACAGCCTCATTGTGCAAGGCATATGCAGTGTTTAATTTTAGCATGTGTAGCGCTGTGACAAGAATGACAGAGCCTTGCTTAAGCAAACCACAGTATTTAAAACAGAAATGATAAAAGACCATTAATGCAAAACATGTCCGGTGGTGGTGGCCCTGATGAAAAAAAAAAACAGTGAGTTGAGATCATAGATAACAGACAACACAACCACACAAATGCATATTGTACACTTTATAACAATAAAGTTAAATACATACATACATAAATACATACAGTCATGCTGAAGTGGCTGTAGCTCAGAGATGTGGCTGATTGAACAGACCCACATGAGCACTAATCATGGACTGCCTGTGTACCTTAGGTAAGGTAACTTAGCACTGCTGCTAAATGGGGTCTGTGTAACCCACTGCTGTTTATTGAAGTACATCTAATTGTTTTACAGTATGAACAGGAAACTCATGAACAACAGTAAACAAGAATCATTACCGACTTCCATTCACAACACAACAGATTAGGTTTTCAAAGCTGTTATCAAGTTCTTTTGAAAGGAAAGAATACTATTTACAATTCTAAACAACTTACAAGCTGGACATTTAGTCCTGGGCCTCTTTCAAGCACACTGGCAGTTGTACAGAATTGCTTGATAATGAATGCTTATAGAGGATAAGGTTGAGCCCACCAAACTTCACATACATTTTCTAACCTGACAAATACAGAATATAAAATGATAGACTAGGAATGATTCAAGATATTCTTTCAACAGTTTTAAAAGGTTAAGAATAGTTGCACTTTAATTTTGCAGTTTCCAATTCTTTGCCGATTCCTATGCTATGAATTAACGTCAGATTACCATTGCAATGTGTTTTACTATACTAAACTTTACTGTTTGGTTTACCACTGTGTATTGTCGTAAAAGTGAAAAGAATTTAAATTGATTCATTTTATTGAACTAGTTTTGCTTTAAAAATATTAAACATTTTAGGACCTTTTCAAATATGGTTTGTTGCAAAATTAACCTAATTTTAGACCCTTTTGCATTCACACCACACCTCAGTGCAAACTAAATCACTTCATTGAGAATTCAGAACTGATCTTGCTTTCAAACAATAATGAAATGATAATCCAGCTCTCTTTGTCATTTGGAGTAAGTGAGGCTGGCATAGTTGAAAGATCATGTTGTCACATGATTTGTCATTTAGAGCACCGTTAAGTCGGGCTGGCATGAGGCAGGTTGTTCAGTCCTGGATCCTCGAAGCCAGGTAAGATTTACAGAGAAATGATTAGAATGTAATATTGGAGCAACAGAAACCCAGAACCACCCAGAATGATTGACCATAAGAAATGTATTGTGTGTTAGCTTTGATTAAGAAATGCATTGTGTGTTAGCTTTGATTAAGAATCCCACACTCCTACAGGGAAACACACAGTATGCTACTGGCTCTTTAAACACTAGAACCTGTGCAGAAGGTTTCATAGAAATGTTTGCCTCCCAGCATTGATGGAAGTGCTATCAATGTGTCTTCTATTGTTTGACACATTCCACCACAGTCCCCTAGGTTATTTATATCTCCAATGGTTTGTCAGTTCTGAGACAAGAACTAAAGTGTCTCCCCTGATCGGACTCTGTATGATCGTTCTGGTAGGTATGAGAGTAGAGAGTACGTAGATAAAAGGGAAAGATCATTTTGATTGACTATTCAGGTATTTTTCAAAACAACATTCATTTTTCCCCAGTGGTTTTCAGTATCTGGAAGTTTTAACTGTTGCGTATGTTACATTGTCTTCATCGGGTGCAGAGCTGGGTTTCTTCTTGGTGACACGGGCAGTATTTATTTCTGAGTAGGTGAGTGTGTCTTCCTGTTGCTTTGAAGGCTGCTTAGGCTTACTCTGCAATAAATTATCAGATTGGGGAGAGATCAGGGTGGCTAAATGGTACTAAACAAACTGTCCAAACAAAGAGATACAACCTAATAAAAGAAAAGGGCTTTTTATCCATCTGTAAATATATACCAGTAGCTGCACAATATCTTCTTGTTATACCCTATCCACATTACTAAAAATAATACCTAAACAATATGTAATGTGTTGAAACCATGTCATTATCATTCACTTTGTTCACAGTTGTGTCTTCAGCATGTGATTATCATGCATTATTTCAGTTGTTTGAATGAGGCATTAGACACTCTCAACGTTCCTCTACTCCATACCTGCTGTAAGGTTCCAATACAATTTATACACTCCTCAACTAAGAGTTTTTACCTACAGCCTATTTACAGGGCAAATGTAGCCATTAGTCAATGGAACCCAAAGATGTCAAAATACCCTTTACTGGAGCAAATTCAAATTACTCAACTCATTACATAAGTTCTAAATGAACTTTACAAAACAGTAATAATAACAGTACCTGGATTATTATCAGAGATTCTGTATATCCAATGTTTTATGTGTGTTTTTAACTTTGCATGATCTTATAAACCTATATTGTTCACACAGCGATGGTAAATACTGAAAAAACATGTATCAGTCAGACCGGCTGGCAGAATTTAGTGGTCAAGTTTGACGTGTCTCCAGCAGTATATTTTGCTTGACTAAAATGATAAATAATGGAACTGTATCCATTTAAATAAGAAATAACCTGTATATGTGCAAGCAAATTGTTTGAGAGACATGTAACATATAGGACTTACCACCGTAGCGTATACAGGATCAGTCTGGACAGCAGAGTCTGGAATGGAATTGTATCAAATAGATTAGTTTCTTAGTTTGAATGGGATGGAAACAGCTAGTGACACGCTATGCATTAGTAACATCAAGATATATTTTTGCACCAAAGGCTGAACAATGGAAGACTGCAGTAAACACTCACCCAGGAATCATGCTTTTAATATAGAATTGAACATGATTGAGGGTCACAATAAATTGACACAGCGAGATGAAGAAGTCCCCATCATTTAAACATACTTCATTTGTATCCATTATGGTGAAGAATGCTGTGCCCTACCTCGTTTGGATTGCAGGCACTTCAGCACTCCTCCTATCAGCAATACCAGCAGCACAAGGACCCCAGATCCTACCCCTGCACCCAGGTACAGAGCTGGAATAGATCCTGGGGGATCCACATACAAATGGGATTCATTGAAAGATCCTGTAAAATATGTGCAAACAGATTCTATAATTCACTAATAACCTACTGACATAAAAGCCTGATGAAAATGTGTTGAAAGCAAATGTAATCCAATCCTGTTTTTACAGTAGCTTGATCTTGCAGTATGTGAATAGGGTACATACAGTATGCTCCACAGTGA
This sequence comes from Acipenser ruthenus, assembly GCF_902713425.1. NCBI lineage: Eukaryota > Metazoa > Chordata > Actinopteri > Acipenseriformes > Acipenseridae > Acipenser > Acipenser ruthenus. The sequence continues at coordinate 4,397,676 of NC_081240.1, read as the reverse complement.
AGTCATACATTGCTGGTTTTTGAGCAGGTACACCAGACACACAATAATCATGCTTTTCAGAAAGCCTAGTTTTTGGAGTTGGTTTAATCTGGCATGAAATTGTCCATGCGTACCAGCAATAATCAGAGCTGTGACCATTCTGATTGAATTATAATATCTGATATGTTAGTTATTTACTGCCTTGAATATTGACACATTAAGAATGTACTTTTCTCTCTAAAACTCTGACTACTTTAAAATAAGTGATAGGTTTACTGATAAAAAATATAGTTATTCACACTTGCCTATCCCATTTGTGTGTTGGGTCTTGATAGATGTGTTTGGAGTTGTCATATCTCCTGTGGGAACATAAACAACAACGTGTAGAAAAGTATCACTATTAGGCTAAAGAGGTAGCCACCTGTTTAATAATTTTAATAATTCAGACCAATATTAATGTGATGATAATGTGTTCTCTTTAATGCTGTGAATAATGGGAGATATCAATACCGCCCCTATAATATATAAACCTTATCTTGTGGGGACTGTACTTCATGGTGAGTCCTGTCAGAATGGTTTCATTTGAAGAAACTACCCCTACTTTATGCAATGATGGCTACTTGACCATATGGCCCATTTTTTTTTTCTTCTTATTCATGGGGCTTGCGAAGCAAGAGTCCCCACTTTAAATCTTCGACATACTTCTTCTTCTTCTTCTTCTTCTTCTTCTTCTTCTTCTTCTTCTTCTTCTTCTTTGGCACGCTACTCCTCTTACACCGTTTAAGCTACAAATGCCGTTCAAACTTTAAAACGGGTAGACCGGTCTGGAATAGTGTGCTTGTATACAACTTTTTGATATATTTTATACTTTTTAAACTATTAAGCTTTTTGTCTTTTTTTTGTCCATCTTCATTCACTTTAATGGGACTTTCTTCAACATTCTAAAGCTCCCCATTGTTTAAAAACTCCCAGACTTCCAGCATTCTATTTACTGTAAACGATGTAACTTTTGACACAAATCAGCTACTTTGACCACTTTCCCAACAAGCTAGACAAAAAGTTAGAGCATATGGAATCTTCCTATACTTCTCTGAAATCAGAACATAAATAACTTTTACCAATCAAGAGGTACAGCTGTTTTAGTAACCGCATCAACTAAATTTTCTCAAACTTTTTATAAACAACTTAAATTTTGACCACTTTCCCAACAAGCTAGACAAAACGTTAGAGTATATGACATCTTCATCTACTACTCTGAAATCAGAACAGAAATAACTTTTACCAATCAAGAGGTACACCTGTTTTAGTAACTGCATCAACTAAATTTTCTGTGAACTTTTAGGAAGAATTGCCGTTTTGACCACTTTCCCAAAAAGTTAAACAAATACTCTGAGTAAATGAAATCTTCCTCTACTTCTCAGCTATTCAAATATGAAATCAAAACAGGAATGGCGTCTGCCAATCAAGATGTACAGCTGTTTTAGTAACCGCATCAACTTCTTTCAGTAGGCTACTTCCCACTGTTGAATTAACTGTTATAGACCTTTGAGAAATTTCAAACTAAGCATGAGACAATTAGTAAACAATGTGACTTTTGACACAAATCAGCTACTTTGACCACTTCCCCAATAAAGCAAGCCCCACAACTTTACTGTAAAGTTACCATCTAGTTTTAATCTTTACAATTGTAGTATAGCCCCACCTGGGACATTTCTTGTTTAATCTTTCTCAGAATTACTGTAAAGAAGACTCACAAACACCATTACAGATGTTGTTTTTCACAGTCCCCTCATATGATGATTGAAAGAAGGAGGCTGCATGTGCCAGAGTTTAGATCAATTGAATCGACCCCACTGTGTCACAAAGTATTCAACTCAGTCCTTACCTGTCACATGAAGGTAGACTGGGCGACTGCGTTTGCTGTTTGCTGAGTTCACAAGCTTCTCTTTCCCATACACACAGATGTAGTTTCCAGTATCATTCCTCTTAACTTTTTTAATGGCAAAAGTGACACCTGGTAAGCCTTTGGGAATGGCTTGTGAATCGACAAGGCTTCCATTTTTATAAAGATGGAAAAAACCCTCTTTTCTTGTTGCATCTCTGAGTTCAGATGGTATCATACATTTAAATGATACATCCATTCCTTCCATTTGGTTGTGTTTGTCCAGCTGAAGTATGAGCTGATAGCGAGACTCTAAAAATACAGTTTAACTTGTTAAAAACATGCCTTCAAAATGTACCTAAATATATGCACTAACAAACAGTAGAGGTCTACTAATCACAATTCTGTTCAGATGAGTGGTCTGATTATAATCTGTACCATATTAGTGTATGGAAATTTTAATTTAAATATTTTTAATACAATTTCAAGATTTTTTATTTTAAATCACCAAGTGACTGAAGGGGTAGTCTATTATTTATATATGCTACACATTTATAAAATAACATCAGTTGAATGATTTAGGGTCTAAAAGTAATTGTAACAAAAATGTATTCAAAAAATAACCCACCCATTAAAGAATAAAGCCAAGTATTTCCAAAGGTGTTTTTGTTATTTTTTTATATTAAAATCAGTTAATGCATTTTACAAAAAGTTTCATTCATGGTTTCCTTATTGTTTGGTGCTGTATTTACCTTGTACATTGAGGTAAACTGAAGAACCATGGCTAATGTTTTTCACATCTCCTTGATTCTTATTTCCATACATGCAGGTATAGTTTCCAGCGTCATCCTTTTTGATGTCTTGTTTTATAAATGTGACAGCTCCCATTCCTCTGGGCTCTGCCAGTGATCTGATCTTCTCTCTGTTTTTATATAAATGGAACCAATTTCTCTCCTTGTTCTTTGGTTGTCCTCCGTGCACAGCTGACATTACACATTTGAATTCAACCTTTTCCCCTTCCACCACAGATGCTTTCCCAATCTGAATTATTGCTGTATGGAGTGGCTCTATAAAAATGAAAAAAAAAAAATACCACGAAAGAGAACAATCTGTTAAGCAAATAGGAACATATGGACACTTATTGAAGTGTGTGTTTAACCACTAATTACAACTTACGGTATAAGTAATAATACTAATAATATTAAGCACTATAAATACAGCTTTGTAAAACATGTATCCTGAGGCATAACATGAAACCACACAGCTTTCCACGAGCAGTATCACTAGAATTACTTTGCAGAAAACATGTTTTCTGAAAACTGTCACAGTGTATGTAACAGCACAGACTGATAAAGAAATCAACTGTTTTGGTTAATAAAGTGACAATAGAGTGCATTTTAACTAAATGTGTATTGTTAATTTTCAACTCACAATTTCAAGCATAGCTGTTTCAATGAAGGTATTATAAAAGTGATATTTACAATTAAGCGAAAATGTAAGCAGGAAAAAAAGTTTAGATAGATTTTTGTATTCTCTTGTGTTATGGTTATGTGCGGGTATGATTATGTGCATTCATGTTACGAAGGATATGGAAGAAGTGTAAAGAATGGTAAAGGTGTTGAGGACTTCAGAACACATAAAATGAACCGACATAAAATGTTTGCCAGCTCTTCTTAGCAGAATTCTGGACAAGCTGCAAGCGGGATACCACACAAATGTGTTCTGCTGCTTTAGTGTTGACTGATGCAGTTGCTGAAACTGCTTTTAAATTGTGCCCTGAGGTATATGAAGTATATATTTATTAATTCAAGACAAATGTTTTAATTAATCTGTCTCTTTTTAAAATGGGTTAAAACTAGAGCAATTGAAAACAGATTTATCAGTTTGACAATGCATCAATAAGTGATCAGCAGTATGGAGTAGTGGTTAGGGCTCTGGACTCTTGACCGGAGGGTCGTGGGTTCAATCCCCGGTGGGGGCACTGCTGTTGTACCCTTGAGCAAGGTACTTTACCTACTTTGCTCCAGTAAAAAAACCCAACTCTATGAATGGGTAATTGTATGTAAAATAATGTGATATCTTGTAACAATTGTAAGTCGCCCTGGATAAGGGCGTCTGCTAAGAAATAAATAATAATTGTAATGCGCTTTTTTCTGGTGTTCCAAAACGTGTGGTATCCCACTTGCAGCTTGTCCAGAATACCACCGCTAGAATTCTGACTAAAACCAGGAAAAGTGAACATATTACCCCTGTTTTTGCCTCTTTACCTGGCTCCCTGTGCAGGATAGAATTGATTTTAAGATTTTGCTGTTAACTTATAAGACCCTGAATGGTTTAGCACCTAGTTATTTGTAGGAGTTACTGACCCAAGAGGTATATATTTGTTAAATAATCAAAGGCAAAGTTTAAATTAATCTGTCTATTTTTAAAACTGGTTAAACTAGTGCCACTGAAAATACAGATTTATCAGTTTGACAATACAAGAAAAAAGCTACCTTTGTAAATGTTAATACATTTGTCATTCATTTTATAAACACATGTTATTTGAAATTTGCCCTAGGTAAAGCAAGGGTGTAATTTACAAAGACCTTTACTAAAATATCATGGGCACCACTTCTTTCTAAAAAGAGAGACAACCATTCATGTTAGAAAACTAGAAATAAACAACATAGGAATATCTAAGAATTCAGTTCCTGAGTTGTTTATTTCAGATTGAGTAATTGCATTGTGTGTGTTTATTTTAACAAGAATAATGGTGCTAAAGACACTTTGGAGTAAATGTCTTTGTGAATTTCACTCTAAATATTATTCATTTCTAATGTAATCAAGCATTAATCATTGTATCTTATTATGTGAACGTGTCAGAGACACACATACCTGTCAAAACCAGCAGCACGTCTCCAAGTGCAAAAACTGAAAAACAAATTAGTCATTTTACAAATAAGAAATGCAACATTTCAAATTTATTGACATAAAAAAGTTAAAGAAATACTTACATAGCATGACATATTTTACATTCCAAGGCATATTAGAATGCTGTTCAATAAATTTCTGAAACTAACACTATACAGTTCCTCAACCTCTAGCACATCTAAATGTAACAGTGCACACTATGAGGTTATAATACAGTAATGGAAACACATGCACAATAGAAATGTGTGCTTCCGTTGCGCATGTATATTTCTGGCATATTCAGACGAATACCAATGTGGCAACAGACAATCAAGAGAGATAAACAAATACTTTGAGCCCTTCACACTCTCTCATTGGTGTCATCTAAACACTGCAACTAAAAATATTGCTCATGCACACACTGAATATTGTTCATGTCTTAATAAAAAGTGTGCAACTATTTCATGGCCCACACATGTGGCAATCACTGTATAACAGAAAACTTAGATACACAATATCTAGCACATCATATACACTGATAATTCAAGGCGGTTTTGAAGTGTCGTCAGTTTACACTCTTGGTTCGCCAGTACGGCAGTAAAAATGTCTGCGTCCCGGATCAGAGGAAAATAATCTTCCAATCAGCTTTTAAAACACGCAATGCAGATGTTAATTCTCATTGATTGGTAACCAATTGTAAACGTGAGTGAAGGGCAGGTTTTCTTGTTTTGAAATCAACACGTTAATGAATGGGTTTATTGAATACCTGCTGATAAATACTTCTTAAAAGCAATTCTGAGTAGGAGTATCAGCACAGCCCTGGAAATGAATAGGGATGGAAGTCTGCACCGGGAGGCCTGCGGCCCGGAATGAGTTCCAAGAGGTCGGCCACAGAGAGCTGATATCCACCATGGAGTGGCAGCATTCTCACACAGTGCCTTGTGTTATAGGGTTAGGGTTAGGGTTAGGGTTAGGCAGCAACGGTGTGTAAACAGAATCAGTAAACTCAGATACTGATATCCCCATCGAGAGGGCAGCATTCTCACACAGTGCCTTGTGTTATAGGGTTAGGGTTAGGGTTAGGGTTAGGCAGCAATGGTGTGTAAACAGGATCAGTAAACTCAGATACTGATATCCCCATCGAGAGGGCAGCATTCTCAAACTGTGCCTTGTGTTATAGGGTTAGGGTTAGGGTTAGGGAGCAATGGTGTGTCAACAGGATCAGTAAACTCAGATACTGATATCCCCATCGAGAGGGCAGCATTCTCACACAGTGCCTTGGGTTATGAAGGGCGTGTGTCTTTCTGAGCAGACCTGATGGAAGAACTGCCACCTCCCAAACACTCAAATGTGCACGCCACAAAAACCAACATGAAAATCAAAATAACTGTAAAACTACAAATCCAATCAAATTGTAAGCACCATAGGGAATGAAGTCAGACTGCTAGCTCAGTGCTGAGTACTATAGCTGCAGCTATTACAGTTTTTCTTCCAGATCTGTTGAAAAATAACATTTTAATTTGGATTGTACATTGGACATAATAACGTATAACCTCTCTTTTATCTTTTACAATACTAATCCTATTGAAAGTTTAAAGATTTAAAGAGACAATGTCACAGAGAGTTCATGTTCCAAAGGATATCACTATACCCCCCTACCATTGCTGAGATATTAATAATTGAACATCTTTTATCATAGAAACAAGGTTAAAACCACAACTATATTGGCACTATCATGCTGCTATAATAATCTCATATGGCCACTAGGGGCTGTAGAGCAACATAATCCAGATTTATGACTCTTCACAAGTTTAGACATAGTTTGATGCTTAGTATGTATTTTTAACTAATGTGCTCCACAAAGGCTACTGTGTATGTTTCTAGAGGGAATGGAGACATTATTTAATAAGTGAATTATTAAGATCAATTCTATTGGAAAGTAGGGTGCTATTTACCTTTTATATTTTTGCAATCTATTGTTTTTGTGTTGTTTGCAGAAATACTTTAACTTGTGTCATTGCTTTTTCTTCAGTATGTCACAGCAGTTGGTTTTGGTTTTGTTTGTTTAATAATATCAGCCTGCTGTCTCAGGTTCATTGTGAGTGGGCAATATCATTGTTTGGATCTGTACCAGCCTTTGGGATAGATTTAACTTTGCACTACTGGATCTTACTGATCATTGCAATGTACTTAAAGTTGCACGACTGGATCTTATTGGTTGTAATACATTTAAATTCACATAACTGGATACATTTATTGTGTTCTGAATAAGTTCTAATTCACTTCTAAACTGAGATACAGTATTGAATATATTTGCCTGATTGGATACAATTTCATTCTTAAAACCATTTTGAATATTTAAGTGTTTTGTATCAATGGAAGACTTTCAAAGATTCATTTTTTTGTGTTTGTTTAATGAAACTCACTAGAAGCACATTTTGATCTGGTCCTGAGTGGAGGCGCAACATAAGTATTAAAAACAGCCAAGTTATCATAAAGGGATCCTTGGAAAGATGTCATTTAAAAGTTAAACAAGAAACAATTGGGGCAACCTTGGCCCTCATTTCTATTACGATAGGAACTAGTAGCATCATGAATAAAACAGTGTCTTTGTGTCTTTTTTATGTTGCTGTACATCTTTACAGGGCTAACCCTTTTGTAGATATCTCATATGTATATGGCTGGGCCCTTTATGCACAAGGGAGAAGTTTGCCCCGAACGGTAACTGACAGGCAGGTCTGCCTATTAGGAAGATAGTAAACACACCCTCCGTGAACACCCGCCTCCTCAGTTACATCACAAAGGAAACACACTTTACAAGTGCGTAAGCAGCCTGTTTCCACTCCCTCAATTTCAAACTGAAAACTGCACGCCAAGATATTGCAGAACAGAGTTTGGATGAAGGTAGGATGTTTAATTCATCTTCTTAAAATATAGCCTGTTTAAAAAATACGACGCATGCACACAAAAGCATTTTAATACATTAAGTTGGGTTTCGCCTTAAATATGAATATTAATATTTTCATCTATTAAGTTTTACTGATAGTCATATTTCTTTAGCAATTATTACTAACAGAATAACATGGTTGGTTACTCTAAAGTAAATTATTAATTTACCAATGATAAGACGGTCTAATAGACACAGAGGCGTGGCAGGCTGGTTTATAATAAAGGGCACAGGTGCCTGGCAGGCTGGTTTATAAATTACACAGGTGTCTGGCAGGCTGGTTTATAAAGGACACAGGTGCCTGGCAGGCTGGTTTATAAAGGACACAGGTGCCTGGCAGGCTAGTTTATAATAAAGGGCACAGGTGCCTGGCAGGTTGATTAATAATGTCTCTCCTAAATTGTGACCGAGGTGTTGTTGAGTGGCGTGTGGGTGGTGACGTCACGGACCAGAAACAGAAACCAAAACAATGAATGGCAGTGGTGAAACTGAGTGCTACAGCGCTCAGCTATTTTATTAAATAATAAAACAAAAGATTTGAACAAACACAAACTCACTAAATAAAAAGGCGCGTTGGCCAAACAAATAAACAAATAAGTATCGTGCTGGTGTAAAAACCAGCATGCTTAGCAGGTGTTTCTCTCTCTCTCTCGCTCTCTCTCTCTCTCTTGAGTAAGGATGTGCGACTGTCAGCTAGTTAAATAATCAGTAGCTGATCAGTCACGCATCCTCATGAGGTTTTTAAAAATACGAAACAATAACAAATACGCGGCACTTCGCCGTAGTATAAACATAAATCATAATATAAAATAAATAATAAACAAAGGGGCGGGACACTCCGCCACAGAACTAATTTCACAGTATCTACAGGACCAATGGTTTCGAAATGCAGACATGTAGGCCAATGTTGGACGGAGAGTTTACCACCAAGACAGTGAAACTAACAACCTTGTTGAGAGGTATGCATTATCTTAAAGTAGTGATGTATACATTTAGAAATTAATAACAAGTCTTAGTTTATTTTGTTTGCTTGTTTTTTCTTTTTTTCCCATAGATTTTTTTTTTCAGCATCAAGTATATTTTTCTGCATGGCTATGCAAAAAGATGAGTTGATGAACAACTTCTTTTATTTGTTTATTTAGCAGACGCCTTTATCCAAGGCGACTTACAGAGACTAGGGTGTGTGAACTATGCATCAGCTGCAGAGTCACTTACAACTACATCTCACCCGAAAGGTGGAGCACAAGGAGGTTAAGTGACTTGCTCAGGGTCACACACTGAGTCAGTGGCTGAGGTGGGATTTGAACTGGGGACCTCCTGATTACAAGCCCATTTCTTTAACCATTGAACCACACAGCCTCCATTTACTTAATAGCAAGGTGGTCACTTACTACAGGTTTGTGTTGAAATCACATTTCCAGTACCATTTTTATGTGGTCTAATGTAGCAAATACATTTTGAATTCCAAGACCTAAAAAAATGTACTTTATATTTGTAATTTACCTAGAAAATGAAGTTGTTGTTTAGCACACTTATTTATGTATGTGTACAAATAAGGAGATACCACAGTTAAATGCATTTTTGTAGTGTATATAATTTGCACAGCCCATAACATTTTTAGCAGTATTATTAATAAACGCATGTGAATAACTTAGGTATGTAAAAATTCATAATGTCATGAAATATAGAAATATACACTGCTCGGCTAATTATATTCTGTCTAAAAATCTGTTGCAGGTATCTGGAAGATCTTCATGGTGCTCAAAGAATTTCTAACTCCAAAACACAGGATACTGTGCAATCTTCATCAGATATGAAGAGCAAAGGCTTTCAAACACATTTTCTTACAAATCAGGTGGCCATTGCACAGTGCCTTCAGAAGCAGATCAAGCAAAATGTTATGCTGTGGATTTAATTAGCATGAAATGTGAATGTACTGTTTCTGGAAGGGGTAATTTGTGCAAGCATATTGAGTTTGCCAAAATGATGTGCAAAGAACAGGGAATTGATATTGATGGTATTTGAAAAGAATTAGCCAGTTCACTATGTGCACAGCATAGCTATGAATGGGATGGACACCATTTAATTGCACATTATGGGCAGACACATGGCAAATGAAATTTAATAGAGAAAAGTGTAAAGTATTGCATGCAGGCAATAAAAATGTGCATTATAAATATCATTTGGGAGATAGTGAAATTGAAGAAGGGAACTATGAAAAAGACCTAGGAGTTTATGTTGACTCAGAAATGTCTTCCTCTAGACAATGTGGGGAAGCTATAAAAAAGGTCAACAGGATGCTCGGATTTATTGTGAGAAGTGTTGAATTTAAATCAAGGGAAGTAATGTTAAAACTTTACAATGCATTAGTAAGACCTCACCTAGAATATTGTGTTCAGTTCTGGTCACCTCGTTACAAAAAGGATATTGCTGCTCTAGAAAGAGTGCAAAGAAGAGCAACCAGAATTATCCCGGGTTTAAAAGGCATGTCATATGCAGACAGGCTAAAAGAATTGAATCTATTCAGTCTTGAACAAAGAAGACTATGCGGCGATCTGATTCAAACATTCAAAATCCTAAAAGGTATAGACAATGTCGAGCCAGGGGACTTATTTGACCTGAAAAAAGAAACAAGGACCAGGGGTCACAAATGGAGATTAGATAAAGGGGCATTCAGAACAGAAAATAGGAGGCACTTTTTTACACAGAGAATTGTGAGGGTCTGAAACCAACTCCCCAGTAATGTTGTTGAAGCTGACACCCTGGGATCCTTCAAGAAGCTGATTGATGAGATTCTGGGATCAATAAGCTACTAACAACCAAACGAGCAAGATGGGCTGAATTGCCTCCTCTCGTTTGTAAACTTTCTTATGTTCTTATGTTCTTATTATGCTTGTAGTTTTGGAGTAGTAAATGTGCAAAATCAACACTGTACCTGTCTAGCCAATAGCCTTGGAGAAGTGTGTGTCTGTCTAAGACTTTCTGAGTTGATTGGTAGACAGAACCCTAACCAATAGGTAACTGGCTGCTTTGGGAATACTACTGAAGATCATCAATCACACAATACACGGTTATGTATGAAGAAGATGAATTCAGACTTAAAGGAGTGGTTATAGCAGTGATTATATGGAATCTCCAGAGTTGAATGCTGTAGTAAAACGTGCACACCAACAAGCATTTGGACAGTATAGCGTGTCCAACAATAAAAGGAAAATTCAAAGGCTGCATGCTTACAGAATACGTATTAAAAGGGCAAGAAGCAATGCTCTAGACATGCATTCTTATCAGCTCAAAGAATCTGTTAATCGAGCTTTATATATACATACACCTGATTCCAAATTCAGTCTTTAGAAAAAGAATAATTGGTAGCAGAGCAAAGATTCAGATACTAAACTCTAATTGAACATATTTCATACCAATACTGGAGTAATTATACAAAAGTTAATCACAACCGTTCAGAACCTCAAAGGTCTCTTCAAGTGAAAGTGAGAGAGAAATAGATACGCACATATATGGTGGCAGCAGAACGTTTCCAAAAATAAAATATATCCTGCATACTTCTATTGCTGATTGTAATCTGACCAAATTGGTCAATATTTGCTTTTGTTATTGTATGTCTTCATCAGATTAGACTTGACTAACACTTAAATGTGCATTACAGTAACACTTTGTAAATAGAAGTTGTGAAGTATGATTTGCAGTAAATTATAAATAGTAAATAAAAAGTGTAAACTTTAAGTAGTGAGCAGTGTAAATATAAATTGTAATAAATGTTTCCACAACTGGGTCCAGTTCTTTGTATTGCTATGTATCTTCTTGTTGTTACTGCATCTTGTATAGTGCTTTGTGATGGTGGTCCACTATGAGAGGCGCTATATAATATAAAGATTGATTGATTGATGTATCAGTCTGCTGATAGTTTTTTTTTTGGGGGGTGGGGGAATATGTAGCAATTCCCATTCTACATAACGTGGGTGTAAGTCTCACCCACCTGTCCCTTTAATAAGGGTCAGTAGCCTGGCCAGGTTAAAACTTAATTTCCCACAGTTCCTTGAACCCCCCCCCCCCCTCTGTTCATCCTCTCTCCCAATTGGCTCATTTAAATATCCACTCCTCCATTCTCAGAGCTCCTTAGAAGCTCAGCACCTGTACTAAAGCTGGCTGATTAGGCCTGGAGGGGCACTCCCTTTCTCTGAGGAATCCATCATAACTTTCAGCATTACAAACTTAAATCTCAGTGAATCATTTAGCATCTTTAGATAATTCAAGTGCAGTCATTATTTTATTGTATCCTGCACTTTGTCTAAACTCTTCTTTTTGTTTTCACTGTTACTTGTTTAAGTTTAACTGTTTTTCAAGGTTTGTTTAGTGTTTGTTGTTTTGTGTGTTCAGTCTCCATTTTTTTTCCTGATTCTCCTGATTTTTTCCAAACAACTGTTCACCATTCAACTCTGCACCACTAGACAGACTCCTCAAATTCAACATACTCAATTTTTCCAACCTTCTACAATCACCATCATTACTGGACTCTTTGCTGGACTTCCTCACCTGTTGGGGAGATCATTCCTTTTCTGTTTGGATTTTTTCTACTTTAATTTGATACTTTGTTTCCTGTATTTTTTGGTTTTGTTCTTCTGTTACTTTGTTTGGTTCTCAGTTCCATTGCTGCTCTGCTGGACTTGTTAGGCCTAACTTTTTCATGCACCATCCATTGCCACCCAGACTGTTATTATTATTGTTACCATCTGTGATCATTTTATTCACCTTTTATCTTTCTCTGTCTGTCTGTGCATTGATTTATTTGTGTGTGTGGGGGGGGGGGGGATTTGAGGCCCACTGGACCCATTTCTCCTTTGTGTTACTTTTTGGCCTTCTGTTTTCCATTTACCACCTTACCTGTATCATCTTTATACTTACCTGTATCATCTTTATACTTACCTGTATCATCTTTATACTTACCTGTATCACCTTTATACTTACTTGTTTTGTCCACCTTTTTGCTTTTGTTTAGATTTAATTTGTTGACATTATTGTTCACAACAATAAACCAGTTGTTTGTGAAATTGACACCTCTGACGTCCCTGCTTTTGCTGTCTGTCACTCTTGCTGACTTACTTAGTTATAGGAATAGGGCCAGTAGTATCTCTTTAGGGAGGACAGCGCAACTGCTTCTCAGTTGTGCAGAGTGATTGTTACAACCCAGTATTTGCAATTGCACATTTCAATACTGTTAATATGGAAATTATAAACTAAGAAAACACGCAACTGTAGATATATAATTATAATCATTTCTATCTTAGCTGACGCCCTTATCCAGGGCAACTTACGATTGTTACAAGATATCACATTATTTTTTGTACATACAATTACCCATTTATACAGTTGGGTTTTTACTGGAGCAATCTAGGTAAAGTACCTTGCTCAAGGGTACAGCAGCAGTGTCCCCCACAAGGGATTGAACCCACGACCCTCCAGTCAAGAGTCCAGAGCCCTAACCACTACTCCACACTGCTGCCCAAGATATGAGATGTTGTAAGGTACTGTGGCAAAGTGCCTTGCCGTGCGCTGGTGTAGTTGGTGCAGTGCTCGGGAATAACACACACAAGACAGTAAAAGTTCAATAAAACAGCTCCTTTATTTGGTTGGGATGCGCGTCAACAACACTTAAATAAGCACGGGTGCTACACAGCAATGTGTATCACTCCGTGCAAAACAAGGGTTTCAGTCCTGAAACAATGAGACACTAATAATTAACACAAAACACAGACACAATCACTTCTCCCGATAGTGAGTGCTCTTGTGCAGGTGTGGTGAAAGACAAACAGTTTGTGAAACAGTGGTGCAGTGTAGTCCAGGTTTAAAGCTGGCTTGTAGCTACAGCTCCTGGCAAGTGCTTAGCCGTCTAACAAAGACAAATTAGCACATCAAACAAACAAAACTCGAAACACTCATGATAATTAATTACTTCCGTTTCCTTAACGGGTTCTTTCAGTAACCACATCTAAAGAAACAGATTATGATGTCATGTCCCCTAAAATACCCTTAGTCACACTTCCTCCAATAGCTAGTTCAATCACATCTCCTCCAATTGCTTACCTTTCTGTTCTGAATGTCCCTTTATCTAATCTCCATTTGTGACCCTTGGTCCTTGTTCTTTTTTCAGGTCAAAAAAGTCCCTTGGGTCGACATTGTCAATACCTTTTAGAATTTTGAATGCTTGAATCAGATCACCGCATAGTCTTCTTTGTTAAAGACTGAACATATTCAATTCTTTTAGCCTGTCTGCATACGACATGCCTTTTAAACTCAGGATAATTCTGGTCGTTCTTCTTTGCACATTTTTTAGGGCAGCAATATCCTTTTTGTAACGAAGTGACCAGAACTGAACATAATATTCTAGATGAGGTCTTACTAATGTATTGTAAAGTTTTAACATTACTTCCCTTGATTTAAATTCAACACTTCTCACAATATATCCGAGCATCCTGTTGGCCTTTTTTATAGCTTCCCCACATTGTCTAGATGAAGACATTTCTGAGTCAACATAAACTCCTAGGTCTTTTTCATAGAGCCCTTCTTCAATTTCAGTATCTCCCATATGATATTTATAATGCACATTTTTATTGCCTGTGTGCAATACTTTATACTTTTCTCTATTAAATGCCATTTGCTATGTGTCTGTCCACTTCTGAATGCTGTCTAGATCATTTTGAATGACCTTTGCTGCTGCAACAGTGTTTGCCACTCCTCCTATTTTTGTCTCGTCTGCAAATTTAACAAGTTTGCTTACTATACCAGAATCTAAATCATTAATGTAGATTAGGAATAGCAGAGGTCCTAATACTGATCCCTGTGGTTCACCACTGGTTATGCTAACTGGGCCATTTTTGTACATTTGACAGATTTATGTGACATTAGATCTAGTTTGAGTTTCAATGGCTTATAGAGGAGTCTCTGCCTTCATTGATTGCAGGTGTATCAAAGCAGTAAAGATTCAGATCATGAACCTTTGTCTTTGTGAGGGAAAACAATCCTGAAGGTGTAAAACAGTATTATAGGAATAATACTAATGAGACAACTTAGATCAAAATATTTAATTATGCACAACAAAATAAACACAGCCAAAAGAAAAGCCATTTTCATCTACATAAAGAGTGTGTGTCACTAATGAAGCTAACAGTAACCCTGCAATGTCAGCAGCACTCTGCAGCTCTGTGCTGTAAATTCAGTGTGCAAGGTGGAAATCATAACACATCTCTGACATTGTTGTGTGAATTATGAATCACCCTGCAGTGTATCAAGTTCATGCTCCCTCTTGTAACAATGCTAATTTCCTGTTCCCACAACTCACCACTCATTCAGAGCACCAGCTTTGTTACAAGCGGGATCCTGATCTGGGTACACTGATGATTAAGAGAAACGATCTTCTCCTGATAAACACTCCTGAGAAATGTATTTCCATGAGGTGTGAAAAATAACATGAATAAATTGAAGGTATGAAAAATAGATACAACAAAAGCAAAGTAATACTTTTCTTGTAAACACTGCAGGGTGTTCAGTAACACTTTATCAGCAATGTTGAATTCAGAAACTTAAAAAAAAAAAATTAAATGTCTCACAGTCTTACAATAAGCTTGTACATGTTATCAGAGAACACAAGATAGCAACACTTTTACTTTGCTTTCAAAAAGTGGTGCTTTTTGTAGATCTCTCCTTTTCCTCGCAGGATATTTCTTTGTAACTTGTGAGCTGTTTGTGTCGTATTACAAGATGTGTTACACCTGCACTGCAGATCAAAGGACAGCATTGAAGGATGGGCCGGTTTATTGTCCATTGGTGTCTGTAAGAAAACAACATATTATTAAGGACAAATAGAACTATCTTCAGCAAACCCAGCTAATTGCATCCACATAGTTCTTTCTTTTTTCCATTTAAAAACTCATTGGCAGTGTACAGTATGATGATCGTGTAAGTGAGGTAATTTAACAGTTTTGATGCGTTTGGGAATGCAGATGGTGCTCGTAATCTGTAATAGTGGGGTGGACTTCATATTGAAGGTTGATTCAGTGAGTACTAATCAGGATGGTAAAATGCTTTGATTGCTGGTGGACTATATTCATCCAGTATGACTTATTGCTGTGTGTATATATATAAATGTCTCGTGGTCAATAAGACAATTATATTTAATTCATAAGGGAAGCTTCCTTACCATCCCCATGGTGTTTCCTCTTTCTGCTACTGAAGTCTTCCCCCACAATAACTGAGAGCACAAGAAGGATCCCCAGGGATAGGAAGATTCTGATGTCATTCCCCAGCCCGTACGACTCTGCATTGAGGAGAAAACAGAATCAGTGGTTGGTTGTACAGGCTGTGTGGGGACACAAGACAGGGATTATGAAGTTTTACTGCGAGCCAAGATAGACCCACCTGAGCTCATTTACATGTTAATATATGAAATGCAGGTGTGACTATTTGATCTCATAGTGTAATCTGATATGGAAGTAGTGATTTCAACCCTGCTAGGCTCTACTCTTCATCCACAATGTTTACTCAATCCTAAAATATATAGTAGTGCTGAAAAAGGAAATTTAGACATCAAAATTCCAGAAGTCCTTTCAGCAGCGGCACTACAAGGATTGTAAGTGCCACCCCTTCACAAGCACACGACCGGGGGATTCACATTGAAATATGTGTACATTCATATTCAATTATATATGTTTTAGAAGAGTCACCATATGCACCAACGTTTATCATTTTACTCTAGTTATTATAAATGTTAGCCTGCACATTTCAGGGGGCGTGGAGCTGGGGGCTTCTAATTTCCTGTCAATTAGTACCCATTTTCCAATTTAAGCCCTGATCACTTGCACCTTCGCTGTCTAGTGTTTCACTTTGTAGCAAACGCTCAGACTCCATCATTCGTGCTTCAGCTTACGTCTTCGCTAATCTCTAAACCTCGTTGCATTGCTCCTTTCACTGCAGGTCACTTCTCTGCACAGCGCTGCCAAGATATTATCATTTATTTTCCTACTTGCTCAGGTGCTTCTTCTCATCATTCAGCTTCTCTATTTGGCTGCAGGAGCTCCAACGTTAGTCTTTCCTGCTCCATCCAGCCCAGCAACAGCGCCATTCAAAGCTCAGCTCCATTACTCAACTTTGTCCTCATCTTCATTAGAAAGACTGGCCCTCCGCTAAAACTTTCAAAGCTCCATCGACAAGACATCAACATTCCCGTCGTCAGTGATTGCCTTGCCTTAGCTCTACCTATATCAACTGACATTCTTCAATTTCAACTTTTCCCCTCTTCGAGGATCTGGTCATGAAGCCACGTGCTTATCGGCTTTCTGAGATGCTCAGAATCCACCGTCGCATTAACTTCCAGCTTCCCTGCATCAGGCATCCATTCCTGCAACCTCTTCCTGTTCCCAGATTCACACTTCCTCATCTGGCTCCTCTCCTCCAAACCAACAAACTTCATCACTGCACTTTATTTAACTTTCAAAGTCACCATTGCATTCAACGTGAGCCGCCAGTTAGATACGGAAAACATGTCCTACGATTACCAATCACCAGTCAAAGTGTCCTCCTACCCCGCAATGGACAATACACTCCTAGACTGTGCCTGATCAAATCAATAGGTTTTGCAGCAGCCTTAGAGCAACACATTCTTTATCTTCTTAGGTTCTGCAGCAGCCTCAGATCTATGCATTCTTTATCTCTGCCCAAAGGCAGCCCAATCTCCAGCTCCATTTAAACTGCCTTAACACTCAAAGACCAATATCCACATTCAGCAGATCTCTGCGCTCTACAGCAGGCCACTGCACACTGGCAGTCCACCATTCACTATTACAGATCACCACTTCAGCATATCTTTGCTCTCTACAGCTGGGCCACTGCACAATTCTGACAGCACTCCATCATTTACTTCCTCAGATCTCTGCACTGTTCAGCAGATCCCACCCTCTACTGTTAATTGCTCCTCACTACAGCAGATCTTGGCGCCCTCTTCAGATCTGCTCACTACTGCAGCATGCAAAAGTTGCTTTAGTTCACTGTTTAAATCTGCAATACCCTCCTCCAGATCTTCCAATGCTCCAGCATTCCTCCAATACTCGTGGCAGCCATTTCCGCAGTCAAGGCTAACGCTAATCCCAATCTAATCAAAAAAATACGGGGCGCTTGACTTCCTCAGCAATCTAGTCATATGTCCACTCATCCTCTCAAATACTACAAGCATTAATACCTGGTGAGAGACGTCATACTGGAAATCTGTCTTGATTATGAGTTAAGGAGTTCCACTATTAGGAGAATGACTGACTGGAGTTGTGAAACCCGAATCTCTGTATGTGAGTTCACCTTTTCCATTAGCAGCAGACATGATAGTAGTCCCATACTAACCTCCATGCTTTGTCCCTATTTCAGGTCCCAAGCAGCTAAATTCCAAGTCCGGGCCCGCCAGTCTGCAGCTAGTCAAAGCTTCAGCCCACTCCTCTATCCTAAGGCCAGTCCATTCTAGCCAGCACCCTGTCCTACTAACTGCTCTTTTCTGCTTCTTCTGCCTTATCCTTACACCCCCAGCTCACACCTAGTGAAACACTGGTAAAACCACATTTACTGCCTTGTTTGATCAGTAAAATCATAATACCATGTACAAGGATTGAGCAAGTTTAAAATAAGGGGTTTTATTTAGTTTAAAGAATGTTTTAAAAAAAAAACGTATTCACACTTGCCTGTTGACTTTTTCTTGCTAGATGTGGTTTGAATGGTCATATATTCTGCGGAAACAAAACAGCAATGGCTAGCTTTTTAATAAGTTAAATGCATTTTAATAATTCAGAGCAAGAGCAATTGGGGTCAATGTAAATAGCAGGGCTGTGCAGATACTTGGAGTCATTCCCTTTAATTTTAAATAAACTGTGTTTACACAACACAAAAAAGCTTTCTCTCATCTAACCAATCCAAAACATCTGACAGTGTGATTGATTATAGAACCAAACCTGATCAAACAGACTGAAATCACCAATTTTATATGATTACTGAAAACAGAATTCAGAACAAAAACAAAGACACACTTGCCCATTCTATTTGGTTGAGTTGGTGTTGGCATGTATTCTGTAGGAATTTAAGGAACAACATTTAGTAACTTAGATGGCAAGTTCCTCTTTTTAATTATTCAGACCAACAGCTATTCAACATAAACTTAAGACAGCATGAAAACTTTTCATTTCTAACTTTACAACTGAGTTTGTATTTCATGAAGCAAACTAGATATTAAATGACAGGTTCAGATCTATGTATTTATTTTAATATGGAAGACATACTAGAAACAAAAACAAACATTTGTTTTCACTTGCATCCCCCATAGTAGCTTTATTACAGTATTTAATGTTGGTCTCTGGTGCAGGATGGTAAACACATTGAAATAAGTGTTAATGAGGAAGATGTTCAACAATTATTAAAGCAATAAATACATACATGAATCAGGTCTATTCACTTGATCTAAACTGTGGCAAATATAAATACAGACATGTAAAAATGGGCTAAACCTGAACACAAAAATATTATAAAAAGACTAACATACACGACCCCACGTGTCACAAAGTATTCAGCTCAGTCCTTACCTGTCACTTGAAGGTAGACCGGGTGACTCTGTTTGCTGTTTGCTGAGTTCACAAGCTTCTCTTTTCCATAGACACAGGTGTAGTTTCCAGTATCACTCCTCTTAACATTTTTAATGGAAAACTTGACAGCTGATATGCCTTTGGGATCGTTTTGTGAATCGACAAGGCTTCCATCTTTATATAGATGGAAAAAATCCTCTTGTCCTGTTGCATCTCTGAATTCAACTGGTATTATACATTGAAATGATACATCCATTCCTTCAACTGCGCTCTGTTTGTCTAGCTGAAGTGTGAGCTGATAGGTGGACTCTGAAAATACAGCATAACGTGTTAAAAATGTGCCTTCAGAGTGCAGCCAAAATATACAAGAACAGACAGTCGACTCTTACTGTTCAGATTAGTGGTTTGATCGTAATTTGTACCATATTAAAAACACCATATCTAGTTTTATATTTGATATTAAATAACTCAGAAATAACTATTTCTGTATAATTGTGTGTGTGAAATTTAGTTTAAATAATTAATACAATTTCAAGATTAATTACCAAAAAAATCTCTGAAGGAGTCATCTATGAATATAACGGTGCGAAACTTTTCCAGGTTTTGTGAAAATCCGTGTACCTGTTAAGCAGTGTGTGCTGGAAAGCACACACTGCTTAACAGGTGATTGTCTTTTTCGGAATTGTCAGCTCTTACCGTCAATAGTTTTTTTTTGTGTGTGTGTATATGTATATATATATATATATATAGATATACACACACAAAATTACAATTACAAATGTTACGGTTCATGTGTAAAATCGGTAAATCTGTAGATTAACCTGCTCAGCGGTCACTGTATAAAATAACTAAGGAGATGGTAGTTATAATGCTACAGCATTTGAGGTGAATTTGGAAATAAAGTAACGTCAGGGAGCTTAATGGCAATAAATAAATAAATAAATAAATAAATAAATAAATAAATAAAGATTTCTGTAAGATATTTTACGTACTGTACTTGGGTAAATTAACTAATTTATTGTTTATTTTTCTTAAATTCCAGCCTTAGGATTTTTTGATTAATCTTTCTAAACTTCACTGCATCCCTTATTGCAGCATTATTATTATTATCATCATTATTATTATTATTATTATTATTATTATTATTATGATGATGATGAAATAATAATAATACATGTATTTAGCAGAGACCATGTATTAATATTTTGTTGGTAACACATTACTGTATATTAAGGTGATACTTATTAATGTTTTATCAATATATAATCACAAATGGAGATTAGATAAAGGGGCATTCAGAACAGAAAATAGGAGGCACTTTTTTAGACAGAGAATTGTGAGGGTCTGGAACCAACTCCCCAGTAATGTTGTTGAAGCTGACACCCTGGGATCCTTCAAGAAGCTGCTTGATGAGATTCTGGGATCAATAAACTACTAACAACCAAACAAGCAAGATGGGCTGAATGGCCTCCTCTCGTTTGTAAACGTTCTTATGTTCTTATATAATATATGCGTAATAACTGTTATAAAGTGTTAATAAAGCATCCTTTGCTTTATTACGGTTTTATGAAGGGGGCAGTTTTTATCCCCCTTGTCTTTCACTTTGTGTAGAAAAAAAAGCACTTTCCCAATTATTTTAAATCAATAGGGCAAACATTAGGCATGGTAATAATTACATCTCTTCAGCAAAACTCATGCCTCTACTAAGTGTGATTTAGTATTATTCAGTTTAACTCATTTAGATAAAAGCATAACCTAAGCGCACACATGTTTTGCATTTCAGTGAGAATCCTACAGTGTCCTACGTCAATTTCCTTCCAAAACAATATTTAATATTGTGAATTGTTATTGCCAGACAGTGATTGTGGAAGTAAGTAAAAGAGATCTTATACCATCTCCTTAGTTGTTTTATACATTGACCGCTGAGCTGGTAAATCTACACAATTACCGGTCAATCTATAGATTTACCGGTTTTACACATGAACCGTAACATTATATATATATAATATATATATATATATATATATATATATATATATATATATACTTGGAATTAACATTAGCTGAATGATTTAGCAAGCATTTTCAAATGTGTTTTTACTATTGTTTATATTAAAACCAGTTAATTTCCTTCACAAAGTTTCATCCAGCTATCTCATCATTGTTTTGGGGCTGCACTTACCTTGTACACTGAGATAAACTGAAGAACCATGGCTGATGTGTTTCACATCTCCTGGATTCTCATTTCCATACATGCAGGTATAGTCTCCAGCATCATTTTTTCTGATCTTCTCTCTGTTTTTATATAAATGGAACCAATTCCTCTCCTTGTTCTCTGGTTGTTCTCCATGCACAGCTGATATTACACATTTGAATTGAACCTTCTCCCCTTCCACTACAGATGTTTTCCCAATTTGAATCATCGCTGTACGGAGTGGCTCTATAAACATGTATTTACAAAATGTGTAAGTAACATGACAAAGAATAATCTGTTAAGCAATTAAGAACATGGATATATGGACACTTATTGAAGTGAGATTAAACTTCTTTATAGACACTGGACATTCAGTGCATACCAATCTGTTTTAAAACATGCAGAAAATTAAAAAAAAACATTTGTTTTTATGAAAATACCACTTTTTCTCTTTCAGTAAAGGCATTATAAAAGTTATCAGTAAAATGTAACCAGGAGAAAAGTTTAGATACATTTGTTTTTTTGTCATGGTTATGTGTGGTAATGGTTATGTGTGTTTGTTATAGATGTTATGTAAGAAGTGTATAAAAGTGAAGATGTTGAGGAATTCAGTACAAGACAAGGTTTTAATTAAGTGTCTCTATTTATAAACCTGGTTAAAACTAGAGCCACTTAAAAACAGATTTATCAGTTTGAAAAAAGCCATCTTTACAAATGTTAATACATTTCATTCATTTTATAAACACATGTTTATTGCATGTAGCTATTTAAAATGGGCCCAAGGCAAAGCATTTAGGAATAGTAACAGTGATGTTATTTGGAAGAAAAACACAAGGGTGCAATTTACAAAGCCCTGAACTCTAAACTCTAATCTTTTGCACCACTTCCTTCTGAAAAGAGGAAAACACCCATTTGTGAGAAAACTAGAAATAAATAACATAAAAATATCTAAGAATTCAATGCCTGAGTTGTTTATTTCAGGTTGAGTAACTTCATTGTGTGTGTTTATTCTTTCAAGATTTTTTTTTTACTGTATATAGTATACTGTATATAATACTGTGTATTATGCATTTCTCTGTATTTAAAGTATTATGGCTTTCTTGTTGTTACTGCATCTTGTAAAGCTCTTTGTGATGGTGGTCCACTGTGAAAGGCGCTATATAAAATAAAGATTGATTGATTGAATAAATGTCTTTGTGAATTTCACTCTAAATGTTATTAATTCCTAATATAATCAAGCATTAAATCATTGTATCTTATTATGTGAACGTGTCAGAGACACACATACCTGTCTCCAAGTGCAAAAACTGAAAAACAAATTAATCATTTTACAAATAAGAAAATTAACATTTCAAAAGTACACACATAAAAGCTATCAAAGAAATTATACTTACACAGCATGATTGAATGAATACCCCAAGGCATATTGGCAAGCTGTCAAATTACTTTCTGAAACTACCAGTATGAAGTTCTGCTATTTGTAACACAACTAAACATGACAGTGAAAACGATTAGATTAATACAGCAATGCACATACGACAGCACCCTCTCTCACTGAACAAGTGTTTCCGTTACACATGTATATTATGGTGCAATCACAATTTGACCATTAAGGTAACCAAAGATCAAGAGCAATACACAAATGGTATTGGTCCTTCAGAGTCTCTCA
The DNA here is from genome assembly GCF_902713425.1 of Acipenser ruthenus. NCBI lineage: Eukaryota > Metazoa > Chordata > Actinopteri > Acipenseriformes > Acipenseridae > Acipenser > Acipenser ruthenus. The sequence goes on along the minus strand of NC_081240.1, from coordinate 4,374,492 downwards.
TTGTCGTCATCTAAAGACCAGGTAGTTGTATTTTCTTTAGAACCTCAATGTATCGTTCATGCATCAGCTGCAAGTGAACTTATTTTAGAGAAGGGTTTTTGGGGGACAAGATAAACACACCAGAGCTTAATTTCACGGCTTTGAACAACAGTTTATCACTAATGATGGTGTCATTACTTTTTTTACCCATGTTTAGGATTTATAATTACCTGATATGTTTCTTGTTATAAGGATTATGAAACGTATAACACAATTTCTATATCTTAAGTCAAACTGCAAAGGATCTTAACCTGAGAGACTCTGCTTCTGCACTTTTTTTACCTTTGACTTGCTGCTCCCACATGGTCCCTGTTGAGTTTATGCCATCTTCGTTTTCATGTTGCTCTTTCCATCAACCCAACAGCACATTGTTATGGCTATTTTTGAGCAGACATGGCTGCTCCTGTGGTTTGGGGCTTTGCCAAGGTGTTCAAGACAGCGCAGCTCTGTTTAAAACCCCATCAGCAATTCTCATTGAGCATCAGAGGATCTCTGCTTCCTCATTCTTCTCGATGGCTGTGTAGTGCCAGTGAGTCTCTCTCGCAATGTGCAGAGACCATTTTCAATGAAAGCAGTATGAAGCTGGTGTGTTTGAGTAGCCTTATTTATTGATGCAAGCAAAATTACGTTGTGACTGAAACAATATTTATACACAGGTGTTGGTGGCAGGACCGAAGCACATGTAAATAATATGTTCTAATTTTTTGTTTCTTTATAAATAAAGTTTGTTCATATTTTTCAGTTTGTGCTAGATATGGCAGGTCTGGAGTTAGGATCCCAGCCCTGGTTAGGACAAGTGTGGAATGTGGCCAGGTATTCATTGATTTATTGAATACTAGAGCCCCCTGCATCTGTTAACTGGGATCCTGGTGTTGAGGAGCAGGGATTAGTTTAGGAGGTTTTAATCCCACCCCTGTATATCTGTGTGTGTGTCAGGGAGAAGGTTCCTGGAGCGGGACCCTCCTTTAGTGGAGGTAGCGCTCGGCAGCCTGTAGGCCAGCCTTATTCTGTTAGCTTTGTTTTGTAACAGTGTTTGGTTTTGCCTTGTTGTATTTCTTATTTTGATTTGACTGTGCTTGTGTACAGTATGTCCTCCATGCAATAGACTGCACCCATGTTGCCATCACTGCTCCCGCGCTGAATGAACACACCAACATGAATAGAAAAGGGTTCCCTTCTGTGACTGTGCAGGTAGTTTGTCATGCCAGTAATCTGATCACCAATGTGTGTCATGACTCCTACATTCCTGATCAGTCAAAGCTGAAACTGGACTCAGACAAGCTGGGAACTGGCTAGCTTTTAGTTGTGTTTTGTTATTTTTTTTTTGTTTGTTTGTTTATTTAGCAGACGCCTTTATCCAAGGCGACTTACAGAGACTAGGGTGTGTGAACTATGCATCAGCTGCAGAGTCACTTACAACTATGTCTCACCCGAAAGACGGAGCACAAGGAGGTTAAGTGACTTGCTCATGGTCACACAATGAGTCAGTGGCTGAGGTGGGATTTGAACCGGGGACCTCCTGGTTACAAGCCCTTTTCTTTAACCACTGGACCACACAGTCTCCTTATGTGTAAATTCTTATGTGTAAATTCTTATAATATACCAAAGGGTATGAATATTTATGAATTAACTCCATTGACTTTCATAGAGATGGAGTCATATTGGTACAGTTAATTCACCAGATTTTTAACTACGCTTTGGTAAGATGAATGAGTGTTCAACACACTCACAAGATGTATCATTGCCCTGTAAGTATAGTGTATCAAACAACATTTATAACACTTAATACATTGGTAAATAACATTGATGAAACAAAAATCAAGCTATTTGGTCATGCTGATAGTCGTTGTGTTTGGAAAAAGTCTGATGAGGCCTACAAAGAAAAGAACACCATACCTACTGTCAAGCATGGAGGTGGCAATATCTTTCTATGGAGCTGTTTTTCCGCTAATGGCACAGGAAATTTAGTTCCAATACATGGTAAAATGGATTCCATAGCATACCAAAAGATACTGGGCAATCATCTGAAACCCTTCGCTCCAAAACTTGGTTTAAAGTGCAACTGGACGTTCCAACACGACAATGAGCCAAAGCACATCAAAATCTACTTCAGAATGGTTAAAGAAGAATAAAATCAAGGTTTTGGAATGGTCTAGTCAAAGTCCTGATCAAAATCCGATTGAGAATCTTTGGTATGAGTTGAAGAAGGTTGTGCACAAGAGAAGTCTGCGTAATTTGAATGAACTGGAACAAAAATGACTAAGGAACCATGCCAAAAGCTCATTGACAAATATCCTAAAAAAAAGAGGTTATTATTGTTTAAAAGAGGTTATTATTGCTAAAGGTGCCTCAGCTACATATTAATTGCATTTGACTTGTCAGGGTAACTTTTTTTCCTCATCCACAAAAGCAAAACTTTTGCTACAAAAGATTTTTCCTATAATTGTGTTTTTGAGAAATTTTGAATATATATATATATATATATATATATATATATATACACATGCTGTGCAAAAGTCTTTTGCATACTTCTACTCTTTGCATTTTTCACGTCTCAGTCGTGCATTGTTTATCTAACCCTGCCATGCCTTACATCAATTGAAAGGATTTTTAATTGCCTTTCTATTGATATAAATATATTAAAAAGTTATACTTTTTTTTTGGATGCTTCTCACGCCCCCCCTCCCCCCCCTTGGATTGCTTTGCTTCCACCCTAGGGAGCGCGCCCCCCCTGTTGGGTAAATGTGATGGACTAGCCAACACAACACCTCACATCAGCTGCCCATGCACAGTTCACCCTGAGTTGCCATGATCACAAGTTCTTGAAGACCCTGATCAACGCGAACCAAAGACCGCTAAACGGTCAAGCTGCATCAACAACAGTCAAAGCTGCACAACAGCAGAAAACACCCATGGAGGCCCAGAGTAAACTGCTGATGCTCACAACATTGATATACATTGTAACTACTGAATGTGTCTAAGAATTAACGCTTTTATTTTTACACAAGGCAGCCCATACAGATTTGGCCCAGTTTATTATTAATAAAGATCCCCCCCCCCACATGATGTGTGAAAAGCAGTGTGGACAACAACACTAAAACAAAGTATTAAAAAAACAGGCACTATCCATTAGCAAATCAGATCTTTAATAACCATTTACGTCAAACACGATGACACTTGGATTCTCTCTCGTGAAACTTGTCTCTGCTCATGTAAACAGTATTTTGGAGGCTTTCACGGTTAACAGTACGAGAATCTAAGTGGGCCGTCAGCATGGCTAATTTAAATCTGAACCCCCTCCCACTTTCCTTCATTTGCATAGCGATCGAGGAAAAGTAGGCGTTCCGAGGAAAACGAGAGGCTTTACATGTAAATGCCATGTAAGTACCAAGTCCATGTTTATTTTGCGAGTCGTACATCGAGAAACAGAAAACACTCATGTAAATCGGCCCAATGTCAAGATTAAAACCCCTAGTCTGCAGCCATTGTATTGTGTGTCAAAGTGAGGCTGAGGAGAATTCCAGTGAAGCAGAGGAGAATTGTAATGAAGTACTTGTGTTTTAGATGTGTTTACCATTGAGGTGTGCTGTAATACTCTCCTCAGAATACTTTCTATTACACAACATAGCGGCTACACACAGAACACCCGAGGATATAGCAAACCCTGCCACTCCCAGAACAGGGAGATGAGAACACAGACAGTAAGAGCCATGGTAGAGGATATAGCAAACCCTGCCACTCCCAGAACAGGGAGATGAGAATGTAGACAGTAAGAGCCAGACAGATAAGAACAGAGTTCAGTAACTTTTACTAGTGGAAAAATGGGGGTACAGTCTGACTGTGTCACACTCTTACTATGCAGTACATTTTGTACATCCCATTGTCCCAGAACATTTGTTAAATTTCGATACCACTCAATTTACCCAAATGATCAAATACAACCCCTTTTACAAGACATGCAGAAATAAATCTATACTGCATAATCATTACACTATAAACTACATCAAATGTTACAATAATGTATAGAGTACACTCCCTAGCATTATACTTACTGTCCTTGTAGTGACAATAATGCACCAAATGAGCCTCACATACACTATTAAAGGTCTTAACATTGGTGGACAAGCGCCTTCTTGAAATTACTTCATTGGTGGGAGTTCAACAGAACCATGACAAGTCACTGCCCCCTAGTGGTTAGTGATGGAAACAATACTGAATAAAGGAGCTTAAATGGATTGTTTAAAAAACAAAAATAAGCGTCTAGCTGATTTCACAAAACCTGATTGGCAATAATGTTGGACCACTTAACAGTAATAGTAAAGTAAGGCAGTCTAAGAGTAAGGCTAATGAGTTGCTGTGGAATAAACCTGATGAAACGTAGTGTTTGTGAAACCAGCCCATACATGTTGTACATGTCATCACAACAGATAGCAACACCATTTCCTGTGTGTAATTATTGTTGTAATGTGTAAGCTGTGTGTGTGGTTATACAAGAGATACACCCAAACAATGTATCAACTAGAACACACTATGTAGTTCAAACGGGACTCCTCTACTGTACTATTATCACTTGGGATGGGGTGGTGATTCATGTACAGAATGAAGTAGAGACCACTTAGACCGGATTGCAACCCTGCAAGATGTCATTATTTATTAGTATTTATTTACTAGTTATTTTGGGGATTATTGTGATGGGGGGTGCTTGTGTACAGTACATAAAGTGTGATGAGATCAATCAGAGAAAACAAAGAATCTGCAAGTGTGGCAGGATGGCTTGCAGTGGTGAGGTGTGGTGACGTCACGGACCAGGAAGTACAGACACCAAAACAATGGATGGGCGGGTGAAACTGAACGCAACGGCGTTCAGCTGATTTTATTAAATCAATAAACCAAAATATTTAAACAACAAAACACAACAAAACAAAAGGGCACGTTGGCCAAACAAATAAAAATAAACAAATAAGCAGATACTTAGCAGTTGTTTCTCTTATTCGCCTCGCTCTTTCCGCTCCCTGTACTCTCCTCTGTACACTCAACCCCACAGCACGGACAGCTGGAGGTTCTTATACTCTGGCCGAGGGGTTAACTAGCTGTTAATTATCTTATTACCCATCGGACACAGTCTGCACGAGTTTAGTAAGGATGCGTGACTGTCAGCTAATTAAATAATCAGTAGCTGATCAGCCACGCATCCTCACAAGGTTTTTAAAATATACAAAAACAATAACAAAAGATGCCGCGCTTTGAACTGCGCCGCAAACAAAAATACAAATAATAATAAATAAATATATAGGGGCGGGACACTCCGCCACACATGCCCCCCCTTGTGCGCAGCACACATGGCCTTTTCGGTCACCTCCCCTCTTAGTCCCCAAAGTCCCGGCTAGCAGTCCCGGCCCAGGAACAGGGGCAGCAACGGACCAAAGGTGGCGGCCACAGTGGGATGTCCTCCTCCCACCCAAACAGCCGTAGCATCCCCCTGGACTACGCACAGGCCGGCTCCTACGGCCAAGGACATTTTGGGGGTGGTCTCCAGACCTCCCCTCCCTTCTTCATGGCCGGCAGGTCCCCTCCGTGGGGCTCCGGCCACCCATTCTCCTGCAGCGAAATTGCTGCGGGGGAGTTGGTCTCCTGACCTCCACCCCCCGTCTTCGTGGCCGGCAGCTGCCCTTCAAGGGGCTCCAGCCACAGTATTTCCTGCCGTGAAAGTGCGGCTGGGGAAGCTGGTCTCCTGACCTCCCCCCCCTTCTTCGTGGCTGGCAGCTCCCCTTCATGGGGCTCCAGCCACAGTATTTCGTGCCGCATGACAGAACTGGTTGCGACCCCAGGCAAAGCAGGACCCTCGGGAGGAGACGGCAACAGCTGCCGGCCCTCAGCAGGCGAAGGCAGCAGCAGCAGCGGACCCTCGGGAGGCGATGGCAGCTGCGGACCCTCGGGAGGTGACGGCAGCGGACCCTCGGGAGGCGAACTCGGGAGGGGAGCTCCTGGCCATGGAGGCGGCAGCAGGAGCTCCACTTCTCCCTCGTACCATATAACTGGTGGCTCTCCAGGCGATGCGGAGCCACAGGCAGCCCCAGGCGATGCGAAGCCACAGGCAGCCCCAGGCGATGCATGGCAGACATCCTTGGGCGGTGCGAGGCAGGCATCCTTGGGCGGTGCGAGGCAGGGCGGGAGCAGTCCTTCCCATGACGGTGGAGGTGGAACCAGCAGGTATTCACCCTCTGCTGGTGGAGGTGGGATGGGCAAGCAGTCCTCCCACGGCGGCTGAGGCGGAACCAGCAGGTATTCACCCTCTGCTGGTGGAGGTGGGAGAGGCAAGCTGTCCTCCCACGGCGTGCCTCTCAGCCACTCAGAGAGAGGGAAAGCCCACACACCCTCTTCCCCACCTTTTTAGTGTCATCGCCATGATTGACAGGCGGATCCTACAAGTCTGCTGCCCTCTTCCTGCAGTACCACACATGTGCCAGATAGTCAGTCCAGATCTCCCCTGTTACAGTTTGATTAGTGTTATATCATGCAAAAAAGTATACATTAAAAACATTGTAGCTATGCATAATAAGATTGTAATTATGAGTAAGTATTTACTTTGAGCTTCTGCTCTCACCTGCTGATGCAGTAGAAACTGATTTCTATTTGTAAATAACACAAGAGTGACATCTGTTGGCCATAGTAGAGAATGTCAATGCTTTTCATAGAGAATCTCCTAGAAAACAATCACTCCTGACCCAGCTTATTCACCTTTGTGTCAGCACTGGCAGTCCACAGCAGATGCCAGTGATCCTGTCCGAGTGTCCTGTTCTTATTGTGTGTGTCCCTCATTGGGTATGAGTGCAGTATGCACAGTAATCTCAGGGAAAAAGAACCTGCGGTTTTCTACTGTTTCTCATTTCCACTTTTGTTTTTTTAGTTTTGGTAAACAGACCAGGGATGCCCACTGACACACACTACACATCTTGATGAAGGACAGAGAATGTTATTCAGCTAAACATAAAACACAAACACGAATTGTATTTCTACATGTTTAATAAGTCTGCTGCTGATGCATCTCTATGATCTGTAGAGCATAGTAATGTTTTTCTTATAAAGGAGTTATTGCATTGAATGGGGTAACACTTTAAATTAATTGCTTCTAATTACTGTGTATTTACATAGTAGTTACTTAGCAAAATGCATGTGTACCTACACATCATTACAATGTTATTATGCATAGTTACAATGTAATTAATGTGTAAATCTTTTTGCATGATATATGTAAGTACACAATTGTATCAGAAACGCATGTAGAAACTGTAACATTACTGTGCAGTAATTTTAGCTTTTATAAGGTACACTACACACTCACTAATTAGTACAATAGAAGATTAAGTTTCTTCATTTCTGTGCTGTCCCCTTACAGAATCTTTGTGTGAAGTTGTGGAAGCCCTGCTGGTGTAATGTGTGTATTGGTGTATTGGATACTTGTGCTTGGAAATGCAATGATTTCATTCTTTAACCACAGGATGTATTTGGGTATGTGCAGCCTTGAATATTGTTGAATATATTTGGAAAATAGAATTAAATTACATTTTGAATAAGGTAATATTGAAATGTATGATTATAAAGTAAAATAAATATACATGTTTTCAAATATCTGTATTGTATCTTAATAGTATTGTTTGCAAACATCATGATGACTATTTGAATCGTTAATTTTGAAAGATTGAATCACTAATTAACTCATTGAGCTCATGTGTTAATGTATTTAATGGTGAGGGCTGTCTTCATTACAGCTTGATGAAGGCTGTGTCTATTCACTACGGGTTGATGAAGGCTGTGTCTATTCACTACAGCTTGATGAAGGCTCTGTCTCTTCACTACAGCTTGATGAAGGCTGTGTCTATTCACTACAGCTTGATGAAGGCTGTGTCTATTCACTACAGCTTGATGAAGGCTCTGTCTCTTCACTACAGCTTGATGAAGGCTGTGTCTATTCACTACAGCTTGATGAAGGCTGTGTCTCTTCACTGCAGCTTGATGAAGACTGTGTCTCCACTACAGCTTGATGAAGACTGTGTCTCTTCACTACAGCTTGATGAAGGCTGTGTCTATTCACTACAGCTTGATGAAGGCTGTGTCTCTTCACTACAGCTTGATGAAGACTGTGTCTCTTCACTACAGCTTGATGAAGGCTGTGTCTATTCACTACAGCTTGATGAAGGCTGTGTCTCTTCACTACAGCTTGATGAAGACTGTGTCTCTTCACTACAGCTTGATGAAGACTGTGTCTCTTCACTACAGCTTGATGAAGACTGTGTCTCTTCACTACAGCTTGATGAAGGCTGTGTCTATTCACTACAGCTTGATGAAGGCTGTGTCTCTTCACTACAGCTTGATGAAGGCTGTATCTATTCACTACAGCTTGATGAAGGCTGTGTCTCTTCACTACAGCTTGATGAAGGCTGTGTCTCTTCACTACAGCTTGATGAAGGCTGTGTCTCTTCACTACAGCTTGATGAAGGCTGTGTCTCTTCACTACAGCTTGATGAAGGCTATGTCTCTTCACTGCAGCTTGATGAAGGCTGTGTCTATTCACTACAGCTTGATGAAGGCTGTGTCTATTCACTACAGCTTGATAAAAGCCATCTGGCCGAAACGTTGCTCTGTTTTGAACTTTGTTCTTATAAATAATAAATAATAAAGAGGGGGAATTTGATCTATGATCTATTAATATGGTGTTGCACCTCTACTTGCATCAATCATGAACAATTCCACACAAACATTGTAGAATTATTAATACCGCAGAACATCATAACAACCAATGTCTGGTTTTGTGTCAAACACTATTTATTGCATTTTTGTTATATATGTGAAATAATAATGCAGGAATAACACACTTATCAATGGCTCACAATGTTTGTTTTTAAAAGGACACACAGACATTTCTTTATTGTCAATTCCAGTTTACAACACATTATTGATTTGTATCAGTATCTGTATACAAAGCACACTCCTCACAGTCTGGCTGCAAAATGTACAGAAATCATGAATGTGGCTTTTTACAGTCACTATTGAAGAGTTACAGAGCACCCTGCAAAGTTTACAAGAAACACATTACTTTAACCTTATAGACCACTGGGTAAATGTGACGGACTAGCCACCACAACACCTCACACCAGCTGCCCATGCACACTTCACCCTGAGTTGCCATGATCACAAGTTCTTGAAGACCCTGATCAACGTGAACCAAAGACCGCTAAATGACAAACCTGTCCTCCCTTCACATGTACAAAAATCAAGGTAAAAACTAAGGCTATAAAAAGATATCTACATAGGAGCCAAGTTATATACAAAACGGGCTTTACCATGTAAAGCTGTAATAATGCAATAAAAGTTACACGGCACAATTGGAATAACCAATAACTAAGTCTGGTAACTACCCACTAATTGGGTGGAGGTATGAAAATTATCCTTACAAATATTACCTATTAAGTAGGTAGACTATGCTACAGCCAGAGCTTCATTACAACCGATACTCTGACACATGGTAATTTTTATTTTTAATTGAAGCTGTAAAAGATGCTTGGCACAGGAGGGGTCCTAAAAGCAATAAGGGAATCTGATGATTATATTTTAAGTGTGTTTGTTTTGTTTTTAAAGTTAATTACTCTTTTTACAATGGAAGGAAAAATGTCAGTTGTTGTGGATTTATTTTTAAAATATATTCTGATGAACAGACACACACACACACACACACACTGTTGCTTCAGTTGCTTTGGGTCCTGCAGTACATTCAAGCGTCCTGTTCCAGGTAAATCACAGGCTGAAAACCAACAATATAAACAAGGAACGTCAGGTCAGCATGACACACATCTAGAACACGTGAAACAGAATCTCATAACAAATAGAATAGAGAATCTCATAACAAATAGAATAGAGAATCTTATTACAAATAGAATAGAGAATTTCATAACAAACACAATAGAAATCTCATTACAAATAGAATAGAGAATCTCATAACAAATAGAATAGAAACTCTCTTAACAAATGGAATAGAGAATCTCATTACAAATATAGAGAATCTTGTAACAATTAGAATACGGTGGGTACCAAAGCCAGCTATAGAAATGGACTGGGAAACATATCCCTGGATAAAGTCAATGTTTCATGTTTTGGTGGCAGCTAATATTAGTGGAAACATTTCTTTTTTTTTTTACAATGTATAAACATGTCTTTAAATTGGGATTTACAAATCATTTTGTCAGTAATAGATGTATTGATAGATTGTTAAAATACCATACCAGGACATTGAAAGAGTCACGGAACAAAGCCTTGCTTTCAAAACGCCATGTCAATCCACTGACAACCAGCTCCAAGACATGGAAAATTATAATCAATGCTTCTATCCCTTTGATTGTCTGGAAACAAATACACACACACACACACACACACACACACACACACACACACACACACACACACACACACACACATCTTTAGGCAGTGGAATATTTAAAAACAGAGAGAGTCATCTGACTGGTAAAGAAGGGGTCCAGGGAACATTAACTATTTCTAATGCTAACAATGCTATGTTGTGCTTTTCTGATAACACTTTACATTGAGTGTTTTTAATCACTGTGTGTTTACATAGTGGTTACTTAGTAAATACATGTGTACTTACACATCATTGCAATGTTATTATGCATAGTTATAATGTATTTAACATGCAAATTTTTTTGCATGATATAACCCTAATCCTCACCCTAACCCTATCCCTAACTAAACCTAAACCTAAACCTTTTTTGATACAATGATGTACTTACAGGGCCGTCGTCAGGGGGAGACAACCCTGACAGTTGTCCCGGCTCTATTTATTGTTTTAATTGTATTGTCAAAACACATTTCCTTATGTCCTGGAAATATTTTCTTACTCTACACCAATAATTTTTGCATTCAAATCACCCCCTTCCCTTGGCTGTGAAATGGTTTGCTTGAAACGGCTTGCTCGTGAGCGCGAGACAGGCCTCACTTACAATCATCACCGGGGATCCTAGCTTCCCCCTCCACCGTCACATTATAAGATAAACAAACAGTACTATTGAATAACAGTTAACACAGGAAGCATTTATTGGTACTCTTAAATTCTAAGAAAGTTACAAGCTCCCCAGTGCCAGCAATCACTAATATAAACAAACTTACCATTTTACTTTAACATTACAAATATGTCTGTGTTGTAATAATAAAAAATCAAATAAAAACAACTATAAATAGTATTCATACCAATTTATCTCCGAGTTAGTCTTTGTTATCTGGATGGCTATTGCCAAACTCCTTGACCCGATCTTAGGGCTGATTTTGTATCGTTTTCTGCATGTTTAAGCAGCTCGTAACAATGCATTGGATACTGAAGTAAACTGCAACTACGTTTCAGCATGAATGTGACACTGACACCGCGCCTTGTTCCACCTCACCGTCTGTACACTAGAAGCAGTGTTATTGAACAAGTATATTTACGTAAATGTGTCTGTATTGGTGATTATATATGATAAGTGTATTGATTTGGTTATCAAACAAACAAAAAACGCCTTGCATGTCTTTTGCCCGGGCCCAAGTGTAAAACAAAAAATTCTCCCACAGCATTGAAAATCTGTTTTTTCATGCGTTATTCCGCAGCAAACGGATTCTTAGTATGCATTATGCTTGTGCTCAGTGCATAAAACTTAAGTGTGATTGTAGGCTGATGATTAAAAAAAAAAGTATCATCATAAATCCGGCTCGCGAAAGCTGAGAAGCAGGAATTTTGTAAGTGATGTAAATAAAGAGAAAAACAACATGCTCCCACAAAGAGAAAGGTCGTTGACCCACTGAATGCAATCTACAAAATTAAACTGCAGACTGTTTTGGGGAAAATATGCATTGCCATTAGGATCTTTTGCACACTGCCTGTGACTGTTGCTGAGGGAGAAAGAGCTTTCAAAGTAAACTTTTGATCATCAAACATGTTCTCAAACATACAGGTAGGAATAGTTTATTATTATTATTATTATTATTATTATTATTATTATTATTATTATTATTCCAACATAAGTATATATATATATATATATATATATATATATATATATATATATATATATATATATATATATTTAAGTATAAATAACATCTATATATGTCATGCAACAAGATTTACACGTTTAGTACATTGTAACTATGCATACTACAATTGTAATTATGTGTAAGTGCACCAAGTAACTACAATGTAAATACACAGTAATTAGAGACACCATGCAAAATGTTACCACTTTTTTTGTTGTTACCGATTATCTTCTTTTCGTATGGGAACTAGCCACAAAATATTCTTTAAAAAGTTTAGCTTGTAAATACAATGAAACATACAAATGAAATAGTTGGCACTCACCTTTTCCAAAGGGGGTGGGTTGAATGAACTGGCAGTAAGTATTATACTGAGACAAAATGCAACTGCTCCCCAAAGAGAACTGATAATGTTCAAGGCAAAAGAGAACTTCATCTAGGCAAAAATAATAATAATAATAATAATGATTGGATATCATTCAAAGATGCTGGGCTCCTGTCAGGAGTCAGCATCAGTAAGAATTGTGCTTTTTATAATGTTTCAATACATTGATAAATACTTACTAAACTCATGACTGGAGTACTTGCTGCTGCAACCGTCAGAAGTCCAGAAATAATGAACTGAAAAAGAGATCAGGGATATTGGACCCTATTAATTAACTTTAACAAGTAAGCTATTTAAGACTACAGAGCCTGCTCTGGTCCACTTTTGAACCTCACTGCTGTGTTTATACTGTGCCTGAGGTCAACCCCAGAGTTTACAGGACTCAGAAATCCAGTGGGAGCAGGGTTTGAAATGAGTAGCCCAGGTCCTGGAATCACATCACAAAGAACCTGATCAATCAACCCACCCTGATTCCCATATCTCATTACACAATTTGCATGATCAGATTTCTGAATGTGCTTGTTTAGTAATGGGACTTGCTGAGAGTCCCATGTGTCAATGTTTACATGTCCTGAATGGACAAAATGTCTGTGTGCACTGTCATCTGTGTAGAGAAATCCAAATGTCAATTACTATTTTTAAATCTACACAACATTCCAAAACTCTGCTTACCACAATGCTAAGCAAAGTCAACATTACACTTCCAATCGTGTGGGCATGTTGGTACAGTAAAATACAACACACTAGATGTACCATTCCAAGCAGAATTTGAACAGCCTGAAACAAGGAAAAAGAAACTGGTTTTATTTGTATTTTGTATTGGTGCCAAACAAAGACTGTGCTGGTTATATATTACAATAAATACTAACATTAAAAAGATTGCTTAGGTATTAAAGTGAATCAGAACCCCCTGCAGTGTTACAGAAATCCTGTGTCGTCCGTATAGCAGCAAGTTTTTTTTTCAACATAGTCCCAATTGTTTAGATTTTTTTTTTTTAATTCACATATCATATGTAAATTATTACCCAGTTGACTTACAATCCATGATGTCAGCAACATGTTTAAAATATAATGCTGCAACACCATAATAATAGATTGTGGATCCAATTTACATTCTTTGTTTTTTTATTTTCATATCACTTAAAAATAATCAAATCAAGTTTTAAGTAAGGAACTATTGAAATGTGTGATAATACAGTAAAGGTAAATATATATATATATTTTCAATGATTGTGTCATTAATTAACAAATTGAGGTCAGGTATTAATACACTTAGTGTTGCGGGCTGTGTCTGTTCACTACAGTCTGCTGAAGGAGGTCTGGCCGACCTTTGTTCTTTTTCAATAATACTTAATAAAGAATGGAAATGTGATCTATGATCTAGTGTTATGATGTTGCACCTCTGTTTTTCATCGATTGTGATCAATGCTGGGATATTTGGGAAACTGATCCCGGAGGTAGGACCCAGTAATAAAATAGGGTTTCTTATTTTCGATGTCTGACTTTTATACTCTCATTTAAGAATTAAAATGATACCTGTTAAGTCATTTGTACAGAAGAGCCCCAGGGCCATGCGAGAAATTTTTTTTAAAAAAAAACAAGAAATTTCGTCTTCAAAACTCGAAATTTCGACTTTCAAAGTCAACATTTTGAGTTTTAAAGACAAAATTTCTAGTTTTTATTTATTTATTTAAAAAAAGAAATTCGACATTCTAACCAGCTGGGTCACGGAAAAAGCCGGAGGAAGCGGAACTCGGAGCTCTTTTTTTTATTATTATTATTTATTTCTTAGCAGACGCCCTTATCCAGGGCGACTTACAATTGTTACAAGATATCACATTATACAGATATCACATTATTTTTACATGCAATTCCCCATTTATACAGTTGGGTTTTTACTGGAGCAATCTAGGTAACGTACCTTGCTCAAGGGTACAACAGCAGTGACCCCCACTGGGGATTGAACCTACGACCCTCCGGTCAAGAGTCCAGAGCCCTAACCACCCTAACCACTACTCCATACTGCTTCAATGCTATCAGCTCTTGCTGATAGCATTGCTGCCTGAAGCCACAAATTAATTTCAATAAAGAAATTCATTTTAATAAAGAAAATTTATTTTCCCACATATATTATAGAATCATATCTGTTTGGAGTACACATGTTTTACACAGGATTGATCAATAATTAATCTAAGTTTCTCTTTAGGCAATATACAGTTTTTAATTAAGGCTGTTTTATCAATAAAAAACGTCTTGCCCCTTTGATAAGATTTATACTACATACTGTAGACAAATGTTTCTTTGAAAAAAATACAAAAGTTTGGAGCAATGCAAATTATGTATTTCTATTAAGTATTATAATGACATCACCAAAGGTGTCTATAGTGCTTCATTAAAGGTGTAATTCCTATATGAAGAACGTATTGCTCCAAGGTATCCATTATCCAGTATCCAATAATAAAAACAAGCCAGCAACAGCCGTATATAGTAGTACTCCATTAAGGCTGACTTTTCTATATAAAGAACGCATTGCCTCAGGATAATGCCAAGTGTATCATATTGTATGGACTTATATCTCTTAGAAAATATAGCTGAGATTCGCCACCCGATTTGACTGTAATCAGTGCATTCAATAGGCACAATCAAGACACATATGATGCATTTGAATAGTTTATGTGGTCCCCCATGAGCCACATATGGGCTCCATAGGTGATTAAAGCATTGAATGTCACAATTTATTTACACTTGATTACAGTCAAATCGGGTGGATTCGTAAACTACGCAAAAAAGACATTGCATTTGCGGATCATTAGTGCATGTGCGTAAACAGCATATTGTCAAACTATTAGTGCAATCCATAACCCAGGTAAATAATGACACATTGTAATTGCTTGTTTTCCTATTTTTTAATTAATAGCAATGCACACGGACAAAGACAAACCTTCACCAGCATTGCACTAAATTAACGGGAAATGTCTTACAGACTATAGGCCCACCGTACAATTAAAGAATGAAAACTCATAATAATGATTATTATTTTTAATGTGTAGACTAGAGATTTTTCAAGACGTTTTGCATTGCTTTTTTTGTGCCCCGTCCGTTTTTTGTCTTGGTGCGGCTTTCACCCTCCCCTTCTAGATATGTGTGCCTCATGTAGCTGCCCTTTCATGCCATGCTACAGAAAAAAACGTCACCAACTAGGGGAACTTTCATTCAAATTAGGTTGTAAGCACCCTTAATTTATGTATAAAATAGTTTGAGCATTTTCATGTTGGGTACACGTGTGTAAAACGCATAGCCCCAAAATATTATTTATTTGTTTCTAAGATATCCTATATATGTTCGCACACTATATATATATATATATATATATATATATATATATAAAAAAATGTAATTACTTGTTTTTTATTCATTAATCTGTTCTTCATATAGGAATGACACCTCGAATGGCTATTTGGTGATGTCATTATAATACTTAATAGAAAAATACGTAATTTGCATTGCTTCAAACTTATGTATTTTTGCAGAGACATTTGTCTATGCAATATACAAATTATCAATGGGGCAAGACGCACTTTACTTTATTGATAAAACAGCCTTAATTAAAAAATGCATATTGCCTAAAGAGAAAGGTAGAGTAATTATTGATCAATCTTGTGTAAAACATGCTTACTCCAAACTTCAGCTGCTTTTCAAACAGATATGATTCTATAATATATGTGGGAAAATGAATTTACACTAGAAAAGACAGTTTTTAGACTTTATTAAAACCCGGCGGTAGTGAATTTGAGGCTTCAGGCAGCCGTTCTGTCAGCAAGAGTTCTGAGTTTCGCCTCCTCTGGCCTTTCCCCAGACCCTGCTGGTATGTGGAATGTTGAAATTTCATGTTTTTAAAGTCAGAATATCATGTTTTTAAAGGCAACATTTTGTGATTTAAACACAAACTTTCCAGTTTTTATTTTTTTTCTTGCATGGCCCTAGGGCTTTTCCGTACATTTGTGTATCTCAATCATAACTGAGAAACGTGTCAATAGTAAAATTGATTTAATTTACTGGGTTTTTCTGTGAAACAGCTAAATGGGCTTTTAAATTGTAGGCTAAGTCTTACCTTTTCATTTAAAAGCAGAAGTGACTAATCTTTATTAATGTAAATACACATACTGATTGTAAAGTGTGTCCAACATAAAATACTTCATTTTTCATTATAGCTGTAATAACGATTTTTGCTTATTTAAATGTTGCAATATCGTTTGCATGTTCTGCTTGTAAATGAGCAATTAATGCTTGGCCGATTTTAAAAGAGAATGTAGTTGTTTCAAAGCATAAACCTGTAAATTAAACCAATTTTGCTATTCATACATTTCTCAGTATTTGAGATACACAAATGGCTCATCAGAGATCAATTTATTTTTTTAAAGGAGAGTAGAAAAGTCATGGAAAACACGAAAAACCAGAAACCCTAATCATAAAATACTATTCGGTGTGCGATATTCGCTATATGGTCTGGACTCAAATGCTGCAATAGAAACAACACGGGACACAGTGAAGATAATGTAATGTGTTTCTTATAAACACTGCAGGGTGTTCTGTAACACTTTAAGATGGCTTTGATGTACCTTTCCATCAGATGTACCAATAAAGTTTCGGGACGGACTTACCCCCAAGGCTTTCGGATGTCCGTTCAGGAATAACTTGTAGGAATCACTAAATGTGCTGCTGAATGTCTCAGGGATGTATTTTTCACCTCTCTGGAGATCTTTCAGCTTTTCCAAAGGGATTGTGATGATCATTCTGTCGTCTGCTGTGTATGTTGGAGCCATGATCTACATGTACAGCACATATCAAACATTACAAAACAGTAAACACACCTGAAGCCACGTTAGCATCCTGAGCTGAAGTAGGCTGTCACCCCAGTGGCTTGAGGCATTATGAGTGGGGCCTGTTGAATTGGGGTTCATTGTGGGTAAGGGTAGGCTATTTGAATTACTCACTGTGAACTCTTTATGTATTCATTTACTTGTTTATAAAGCATGGTTTTCAATAAATCGTTTAGAAATACTGAAAGAAACTCAAATGATATACTTTAATGACAGAGGAATAACTTATACATGTATATTGTTATTGGCAGATATAATTATGGTTTTATTTCATTAAATATATTTTGTGAAGCAACTGAATACTTTAATTGTGTGAAGGCCATTTCCAGAACCCCTAACCTATAATATTAATATATTCAGTAAAAAGTTTGGTGATGCTTTATTCCAATGAAGAAGGCAATGGTCGGAATGTGTGTCTACTTGACTGAGTCGTTTCAGTAGTTATACTGTACAATTCTTACTGAGCGTTTTTCAGATTTGGATGAGGAAGACTTCTTGTTGTAACGTCTCTTAAAATGTTGTACATTTCTTTTAGTATTACTGCATATACAGTACCACCAATAGGAATTCATTTCTATTCAGTTCTATGGAACCGAAATTTTAGAAAATTGCCAAAATTGTCAAGTTAGTGATTGTTGAATTGAGGACTCTAATAGGCCACGCGTTCAATTAATTTAAAATAGTAAGAGAAAGGGTAAAATGGTAACATGCAGGAGACTTTTTAGTTCCTCTTGTTCCTATATCTCTGATATACTGACCAAAGATTGAGATCAGGTTTTCATGCAGATAGGTATAAAAGGAAATAAAATACAAATCTAGAGGTATTCTGATACATTTTCACACTACTGCATATAAATATATTTTGTTTTTACCAATTCAATTTATTGACAGAATAGTAATTTAATTCAGTTAATAAAACAGTAATATTATGGCAAGAGAAATGCAATTAGCAGCTTACCTCTCTCCTGACAGCATTTTGAGACACACCTTTGTATTCATTTCTGCTCTTTGCATGCAAGAGGGAGGGGAGTCACAATGGTGACAGCTTCATTTCATTTGATACATTAAACACAGAACATGTGAACTGTATATTTCTATTAAACTATTTATTTATGGGTATCTTTTTTTCTTTGTATGGTTTCTGTACTGCATATTATCATTGTGTGCTGTTTCTCAAATGGGTTTTTCATTAATTATTGTTACTTTTTCTGAAAATTGACGTCAGTAATATTTACATGCTTGAAAAAAACAGCTACACACAAAATAAAATAATCATGTAGAAAGCACGATTAATACAAAATAATTAAACATGAAGACATTATTTAAAGCACACATACATTATATAAACTAGCTTGGGGACAGATTTTCAAAGCATTACCTGAACAAAAAAATATATATTATTTTACTTATATTAATTAGAACCAAACACAGCATTATGTTTTAACAGCATCGAGGGAGACGGGCAGGGAACTTGTTGTGCTCTCTTTGGATTGAAGGTGCTGAAGGTGCTTTTTTTTATATAAAACTAAGTTAAGTTGCTCTTTTGCTAGAGTTCAATAAACAACAAACGCTTATTAATCCAAACTGTAATGCTTTTATCACAGGAGAACACGATCTGGAATCCCAATGAAAGTGAATACCAGTGAAATTATATTTTAAACAGTGATTTGGGATTTCATTCAAACCCTGAAACGACTATTGCAATTTGTTTACATCTTAAATTCAGTCAACTTTTGCTAAAAGCATCAGTCTGCTGGGTTTTATTGTAGAACCGTTTGTCTGATTTTAAATAAGTGTATTTTTAGTACTACACATACTGAATATTTTTGGATTGAGTGTTTAACATTAGAATAATGCAATACCTGCTGTATTTCTCAATGTACAATAGTTCATAATGACTAAATTCACAAGGTTTGTATTATCTGTTATTATAACTTTTTTACATCATGAATGGCATTTACAACTTTACATAGATTTTTTCATGAAACATTTATCATGCGTTTGTGTTACTATTCGTTTCTTTCTATTAAAACTGTTTTTCCATTGTTTAGTTATGGATAAGCTACAAAAGTAAACATAAATCTACATTGAGTTAAAAGTAAAGATATAAAAAATAAAACCAATTGTGCAGCAAAGTCCTGTGACACAGCGCTATTTGTGTTGATTGTGAAACCGCAAGGCCCCTGCCTCACAGTGTGGTTAACTGACCATGTGAGCAGAGAGCCTCACAGTGATGTGACACAATGCTCTGAAGCACATCGCTGTGACCACACTGTGTACATTCTCAGTGCTGTAGCTCATTAGTGGTTAATGTGACTCTTGCTGCAGGGCTGAGATAATGTTGCTAGGACCCACTTCCAGATAAAACACCACTATAGTCTCACTCTGCTAAAGACCATATTTAACTTCCTCAACCCCTAACGACTAAATAGTAAAACAAAAGTCTGTGAAGAAAATATTTATTTTAAATTACAATCAACTAAAAAAGAAAGAATGAAAGAATGAAAGAAAGCACTTGGAATCAACAATGCTAACTTGTAGGTTCGAAAGTTATTATTATGTGTCTAATTACCAACATTAAGCAAACACTCATGCAAACTGAATGGAGTGAACCACACAGTATTAACCTGATGTTTGGATTTACATATGAATTGTCAAAAGGGAAAACTAATACCTACCTTTAACTTTAGGGTGGAAAATATCTGATACAGTAGTGTGCATGTTTATTTGAAAACCTGAAAATTTATCATTTATATTCTTATATATTCTTATATACCTACCTGCATGAAAATGGCTGTGAGAATTTCAATTTCAGTTGTATGGAAACAATAGGCACTCGTACGGTGTCCATATTAGGACATCGTCACTTCTCACGTCTCAGCGTCAGTTATCAGGAATTTCTTTGTCATGGATCATTTATTATTATTATTATTTGTTCATTTAGCAGACACCTTATCCAAGGCGACTTACAGAGACTAGGGTGTGTGAACTATGCATCAGCTGCAGAGTCACTTATAATTACGTCTCACCCGAAAGACGGAGCACAAGGAGGTTAAGTGACTTGCTCAGGGTCACACAATGAATCAGTGGCTGAGATGGGATTTGAACCCGGGACCTCCTGGTTACAAGCCCTTTTCTTTAACCACTGGACTACACAGCCTCCTTAAGTTATGTGTACTGTTGATTTTTTTTTGCTTTTGTGGATAGTTTAATCTTCTGTTTTGCAATGCATTAATATAACAAATAAATAAAAGGTAATTTAATTATATTTCAAAATGATTAACAGATACAAGGATGTTCAATTTCAAAGTACGGGGTTGGTTATCTGTATATGAAATAATGAAATAGTGTATTGAGGGGATGTCTTGTGGTTTATAAGCTCCAGCCTCCCTCTTTACACACAGCACTACTGTTTGCTGTACCGTTGTTTGATAGATTCTGCTTTGCAGGTTCAATATGCTGTGATACAGAGAAGAAGTGATCCTGTGAATATAATTTCTAATTGGTAAGTGTTCTGTGTTTTCAAGTTTGTGTTTTCTGCTCCAGCCACAGAGATGTCATGCTCAATTCTATTTGGAGTCCATGTTGTGTACTGGAATGTGATCCACGGATCAAAAGGTTATGTTAGCATGAATTAAAACACACAGCAGACTTGCTTATGAAGGACCTTGTAAACCCATGCTGATAGCTGAAGATACTGAATGTGCACACAGGTTAGTTTAGGTGTCACTGCAAACACTGACCTGCACATGTACAGCTATGGCAAAAAATATTGAATCATCTTGAATTTTAGGATTGAGAATTCATTAAAAAAAAACTATATGAATATAATGTATATCTTTTATTTAAGATCATGTAATCAAAGAAACTACAAAATTATATCACAAAAGTCTACCGGAAGCCATAATAGTAGTACAGTATTTCATGTTAGATTTTGAAACGTCAGAGCTTTCTATTTTTGTCAGTTTTTCATTAAGTATATGTGAAACTACAAAGTGGTTTGTAATTCAATATGTTAACTTAATATTATTCATCAGGTTTCATTCGACTTTATGAAGCAGCATTTGTTAATTCTGGATGCCAGTACAGTGCTGACACTCCTACAATTATATTAAGGGATTTTTCGTGTAAATGTATAAAGAAAAAAGGGAGTGTATATTTTAGCACTAGGACAACAAGTCCATGTACGGAATTAAAATGAAAGGACATAGAATAGTCATTTTTTTAACAATTTAATTTATTTAAAAGCAAACAAATTGGTCGTTCTAAATCAAATAAATAATCGGTATAAATGCAACAGTTGGAATATACGTTTTGAAAACATGAAGGTATAAATGCAACAATTGGAATATACGTTTTGAAAACATTCAGCAGGGAAAATGGTTGATTTTCGTTTCATTTCGCAGTACGTCTGAAGATTCCATGGTAAAAACAGTCGCGATGCATTGTTGGTAGTGGCAAGAATGCATGCTCACAGGAACGTAAATTGTAAGACAAATTGCGCTACTGAGTCGACCCTTTTCTAGTGAGACCAGGTTGTTAAGGAAGAGGGACAGCATTTTTCTTTCTAGACCTAATGGACAAAAAGCTACCGGATCTGGGATCCATGTGATCCGGCACATTCATGCAAGTGTTAGGATACTCTATAAACATGTTGTCGAGGATGTCAATGCTTATAAGAGATAACTTTATTACAAACAGCTTGAGTTACAGTATTGCAGTTTTTCTAGTTATGTTTTGCTGTAGCCTGTTTAATAATACCCATATATCACTGTGTGTAACACCCTTTATAATGCATTTATAGAAGCCTTACCTTTAAGTTCCTCAAAAGAAACTGATATTTTCTCCTAAGACCTGATAGAGGTTTATTTATTAAAATACCGTACACTATAATAGCTCAACAGTTTCATGTAATTGATTCTATTTTTACATTTTACATTTTTACACCCATAATATACGTCAAGTTGAGCACAGAAGACACTGTTTTGAATATGTGTTATGGATATTAAAATGTTAAATACATGTATTCAGAAACAATGATTTAAATTTTAAAACTGTTCTCATGTCAAATTATGTTAAATAGTTTGTAATGAGTGACAGTTTTCAATGTATCATCACAAATATTCTCTCAAAGTCTTTAGGACACGGGTGCTTTCCACAGCATTTTATGCTACAAATTATTGCATGATTATTTATTTAAATGACAGATTATCTTTCAGGCAGTGGTATTTATTAAATCTGGATTAAATCTGGTAGTGCACTTCTGAAACTTTTTTTTTTCATTTTTACTTAACATGGAAAGTAGAAAATATCTTGGTAACACTTGACATTAAATGTCTCTAATTCCTGTGTATTTGCATTGCAGTTGCATAGTATGTATATGTGTATTTACACATGCTTACAATGGTCGTTATAATGTAATTAATACATATTGTTGCACAATATATGTAAATATACAAGTTCCTAATATACATTAATGATTTAGATTCTGGTATAGTAAGCAAACTTGTTAAATTTGCAGACGACACAAAAATAGGAGGCATGGCAAACACTGTTGCAGCAGCAAAGGTCATTCAAAATGATCTAGACAGCATTCAGAACTGGACAGACACATGGTAAATGACATTTAATAGAGAAAAGTGTAAAGTACTGCATGCAGGCAATAAAAATGTGCTAAACGTTCTTGTGTTCTTATGGGGTTAGGGTTATATCCTGCACAATGTACACACTGAGTACATTGTAGCTATGCATAATAATATTGTGACCGTATGTAAGTACACATGTATTTATTAAGTAACTACCATGTAAACACACTGTCAGTAGAGACACTTAATGTTACCAAATTCTTCAAGCAGATTTATACTGTACCTTTGAAAATGATTCATAAACCAGCTCTTACACACTACTGGGGGACATGTAGAAAATTCTGTTTTGGAATCCTTGTCAATTAAGGTAACACTTTAGGGATCCGATATAAGTGATAATAAACAATCTATAAAACGTGGTAATAATTATGATATTAAGAATTATAGAATATGATTGGATAGACTATTATTATACATTTATGTGAATGTTTTTGCGTTGCTATTGTTTATAATCACTTATAACGGATAACGTCTGTCTGCCTATCTTTTCAGGTATGTTTGTCTTTCTATGCCTGTCTTTATATGTCAGTTTCACCAATTGTTTGGGGCTGCATTGTTTTTACAATACAGTTATTATACACGTTTGCCGTTGGGTGTGTGTGTTTTTTTTCAGCTTTTTTTTGCTATTGTTTATAACCACTTATAACAGATCCCTAAACTAAAGTATTACTGAAATTTTTATTGTAGCCTAGGAAGGCTTTCAGAAAGAACCATTTAGTATGTCATCTCCAGCAGAAACACACTATATATATATATATATATATATATATATATATATATATATATATATAGTAACTTTTGACTAGAGATATTTATCAATATTAATTTATAGAAATTAGGACAAGAGTACAAGTAACTGTTAGTGCCTGAAAATATTATAGAAGGATGAAGAAACCAAAAGCTGGAGGGTAGTCTAGACATATTGAAAACAAGTTCATTAACATGTTATAACATGTCTGTGTATTAACAGGATCACTGGTTTTAACACTAGAAGGACCGGAGATATACTCATACCTAGAAGCCCTGTATTCAAAACACTGTAAATAGAATATCGAACGGAGAAACAGTCGGATGTAATTAGTTTTTTTTTATTTTATTTTTATTGAGTACTTCACAAACATCTGAACAACCAAAGTGCATATATATATATATATATATATATATATATATATATATATATATATATATATATATATATATACACATTTGTTTTGATTTGTAAAATAAATGTTCATATATATATATGTATATGAACATTTATTTTACAAATCAAAACAAGAAAATGTAAATAAATAAACATCTGAACAGACATCGGTTTACAACATAACTATTTATAAAACTGAAAGGATAGCAATACATTTTTGACTTTTCAACAACAATCGGTTTACTATCAGATGAGCAACTGAACAACGTAGATAAATAAACTTTTTTCGACAACTCCATATTTGGTTGCGTTGTAAAACTCCACAGTCTCTGGTATTTATTTTCACTAGGCTCGACGCTAATTGACGAGAAGGAGTTAGATCATTTTGAGTGCTGAGTGCTGGCACTCTGCTATAGGAAGTGCCGTGAGTGCCGGCACTCTGCTACTGGAAGTGGCGAGTGGCCAGCGGTGTCCTGGGACACTGCCGTGAGTGTCCTGCATAGGATTGTATTTACTTTGTGAGTGGTCTGCGCTGTCCTGTACTCCGTGAAACTCACGGTATTAATTATTGTTGTTGTTGTTATGATTAGCATTAATAATTACGTATGGAATTATTTGGGGTGGTATGCATATATTGTCAGACTTTAACAAGATAATTATAATTTGCTTCTGGCTTGTAGTACGTGCTGCCTGAGATAAGATTCTATTATACTGCGTAAGTGGCCTGCATAGGATTGTATTGTACTTTGTGAGTGGACTGCGGAGTCCTATTATTATTATTATTTTTATTTTTATTATTATTATTATTAGAGTTCTCTGCAGAGCAATTGAAAGAGGAAGTGGGGATACAAATCTCCTTGTACTTGGACTGAGCTGTTTTTTCTAATGGTCTGTCTGTGTATGTGTGCAAGGAAAGTCAAGCTTAAGAAATATGTGTAAATGTGTGTTTGCTCAGCAACAGGAGATGTGGGGCACATGTAATACAAAGGCTGGAAGAGATGAAGAGGTCATGTATATAAGCATGGAAGCTGCAACTTAACAACATGCATCTTTAGGGATGTCTCTCCAAGTATCTGTCTGTAATCAATACAATAAAATGCATTAAGCTTTGGGATTGCCAGTACACAATTAATAATATATATATATATATATATATATATATATATATATATATATATATATATATATATATATATATATATATATATATATGTTATTAATTATATATATCCAATATAAAAAAATAGAAAATAACAAAATAAAAAAGGAGGAAGGGGCTTCTCCAGATGAATGGCACGGGGATGGGTTTCCAGGGCATTCCAAGACATCTATCAGCTTTGTATCTGCATAGACCTTATGCTTCTGAAGGATTTTGATAGTAACCTGTAATGCAAAACAGTCATTAGAAAAATCATAGTTTGTTTCTGGTCATTAAGAGACTGTCCGTGACTACATAGCCCTGGCAGATCCTCCTCTGTCACAAGACTCTGGAGCTAAAATAAAGCTTCACGTATATGTGTAACTGGGAGAAACTGTAGTATACTGAAGTTTGAATCTGAAAGTTCTCAGCATGACACAAACTTCATACAACTGTACAAAACAGACCTTATTGAGTGATTCACTTCTGTTAATGTTTGTTCTATTATTGTAACAGGAACTCCATAAATGTGTTTGTATGATGAGGTCTTACCTCTGGACCAAGAACATCCAGGACTAATGATGTTTTAGGAAGGCTAGTACAGACACCCATCACCTTCTTGATGTGATCTAATAAAGCAGTTGTCTGAAGAGGTGAAACAATGATGTGGAGGTTATTAATAAAGGCATCCATACCACATAAAAATATCACTGTAAAATTAATGACTTACCACATTTTCATCAAAAATACACATTCTTGTTTTCAATTTTTGCTTTAATTCTGCCATGTATGTAGGATTAGTAAAAAGAAACATCCTGTTGGACTTTTTATTTCCTTGAATTATGGCATTCCCCAAATCATGCATTCCAGAAAATATATCACAATCACAACATGAGAAAATACAGACATTGATCAAAACAGGAGGAAATACATACAGACACTAAATACAAATATATATTTACATAGTTATACACTTTCCATGAATATGTACGGTAGTGAAATGTAAATTTATTGACATGTTTCTACATCAATGGAACTGCCATCGACACTGGTGGTATCTTCATGTTCTGCCAAGGATTCGGATACAGTTTCACAGAGCACCTCATGTTTTTCTTGGTATATCCACCACATTGACAAGTATCTGTGCACACAGAATGACATTTTCTTACTTCCCTTGCACTGGCAGTACCATTGCCCTGTTTTTGTGTCAGATGTGACCTTAGTCCATCCAAAACGACACCAGTAGTCTTGTTTACCAGTGTAAACTGAAAAATAAAAAAATCTTTCTGAAAAGCCATGGGCATCATAAAGCACTGGATAAACTGCACAAGCACCTTCAATTGAGGCTTGAGATGCCATGCCTGCACACTCATCCTTCCAAAAGTTAGATATTAATCCTTTGCTCAGAAGACTGTCAAGGGACTGCTGGCATAATTGATTTGGAGGTGAA
This sequence comes from Acipenser ruthenus, assembly GCF_902713425.1. Taxonomy (NCBI): domain Eukaryota; kingdom Metazoa; phylum Chordata; class Actinopteri; order Acipenseriformes; family Acipenseridae; genus Acipenser; species Acipenser ruthenus. Next base: position 4,347,739 of record NC_081240.1, on the reverse strand, counting down.
TGCACCGTTCTTTGAAGATGGCAGCATTCCATTCCTGGATTGCCACTCCTATTAGCAAGAGCCATGAACTCTCTGCATTCTTCAAGTTCACAATCTAGAATTTGTGCTGTAAAAGATTTTCATCCGTGAACTGGTGCCCTTGGACCACTTTGTGCTTTTCCTGGGAAGTATATTCCTTTCAGCACATCTACACAAAAAATTGGGTCCTTGCCAGAGCCACGTTGGTGTGCAGCATGGCGTCGTAATGATGTGTGACAAGTGAATGTGGATTTGCACACACTGCACTGTGTGGTTTGCAATGATGGGGGTAATCATTTAATGATTTAATATTATTTGCTATTTTTTTTTCTTCGTCTATGATTTTGCCATTTGTGTCTCTTAGACATTTAACCTCCTCTTTGAATGTTCTCTTGCTGTTATAATATTGGAAAAACATTTTGGAATTGGTTTTAGCCCCCTTAGCAGTACTGATTTATATCTCTCTCTTGGCCATTCTAACTTCCTTTTTGACTTGTGTTTGCAGTTCTAAGTACTCTTTCTGTGTACTTTGTTTTTGGTCCCTTTTAAATGCTCTGTAAAGTGCCTTTTTTTGCTGAATGTTTTTTTAATTGATCTATTAAACCATTTTGTCCATTTTGTTTCAGATTTAGATTTGTCTACTTTTGGGATGTAATTGTTTTGCGCATCTAGTATTACATTTTTAAAAAACAGCCATCCTTTTTCTGTGGATGTTCTATTTTACTCCAATCTACTTCTGTTAGTCTCTGTTTCATACCTTCATAATTTGCTTTTCTATAATTGTAAACCTTAGCTTTAGTCATTACTTTTGGGGTTTTAAAAAATACTTCAAATGAGACCATGTTGTGGTCTGAGTTTGCCAATGGCTCTCTGACCTCTGTTTTAGTTATTCTGTCTTCATTATTTGAAAAGACTAAATCAAGGCATGCCTCCCCTCTAGTCGGTGCCTTGACAAATTGCATTAGGAAGCAGTCATTTGTCATTTCCATCATTTCAATTTCATCCATCGTGCCCCCATCGGGTTTTCCCCTTTTATATGGGGGAAGTTGAAATCCCCCATTAGTATGGCTTCTCCTTTTCTACACGCATTTCGAATGTCATTGTATAACAGATTATTTTGCTCAGCGTCTGAATTTGGCGGTCTATAGCATGCTCCTATTATTATGCCCTTTGAATTTGTGTCCACTATTCTGACCCATATTGATTCTGCATTGTTTTCTTTGTCCTGATTTAACACCTGGGCTTCAAGACTATTTCTTATGTATAGCGCTACCCCTCCGCCTCTTCTGTCCTGCCTGTCTTTCCTATACAGTTTGTACCCACTAATATTATATTCGTCTCCATCACTCTCAGACAACCAAGTATCTGTAACACCTATCACATCGTAGTTACTTGTGAGTGCAGTAGCTTCAAGTTCTAACATTTTGTTTCTGAGACTTCTAGCATTAAGATAAATACATTTAATAGTTGTCTTACCTGAGTTGTTGCCCTTGTTTTGATGTAGTCTCCCTTCTGTTTTTTTGTTTTCTCCCCTCTTCATTTCTAGTTTAAATGCTTCTGGACCTCTTCAAGGATCCTTTCTCCGAGTAGATTGGTTCCCTTTCTGTTTAAGTGCAGTCCATCCCACCTATATAAATAGTCCTTGTTGTAGAATGTGCTCCAATGTTCAAGAAAGGTGAAGCCTTCTTGTGTGCACCACAATTTCAGCCATGCATTTTGATTTTGTATTTCCAGCTGTCCATATGGTCCTTTGCAAGGCGCCGGCAGTATCCCAGAGAATACCACAGTTTTGGTCTTGTCTTTTAATTTCCTTCCTAGCTCTCTGAATTTGTTTTGCAGGGATCTTGGTCTGTCTCTTCCAATGTTGTTTGTACCTATGTGGATGACTACTACCGGGTCGTCTCCTGTTCGTTCTAGGAGCCTGTCCACATTCTCAGTGATGTGCTTGACTGAGGCTCCTGGAAGGCAGCACACTGTTGTAGTAAGGGGGTCCAAACTGTGAACTGAACTTGCTGTGTTTCTCAATATGGAGTCCCCAACGATCATGACCTCCCTTTTTTTTGCTGCCTGGCCAGCACTGTTTATATGGTCCTGGATGTTGTTCCTTTCATTCTCGTGATGTTGGTTTTGGTCATCTAAATGTTGAAGTGGCTCAAATTTGTTGGATGTCTGGATTTCTGGTGGTTGTGTTTGACAAAGTTTCTTTTTTTCTCTGCTTCTGCCTATCTCAACCCAGCTGTTTCGACTTTCTTCCATCTCCGTGGTGGCTTTCAGTCTGCTAGGGGTGCAGACTTCCATGAATTGTGGGTGTGTCAGCTCCTCAAGCTCCTGTTGCTGTCTCATTTCCTGCAGCTCTTTTTTTGGGGGGGGGAAGTTTAGTTTAGCTTCTGCAGCTGTCAACCTGCTTTCAAACTGCTTCTAACTGCGTTGTCCACGACTTTACTTCTCTCATGATGTCGCTTCCACACGCTGTTGCTGGGAAGACTGTCTACCTTTTATATAATGGCTCTCAAAAGTATTCACCCCCCTTGGACTTTTCCACATTTTATTGTGTTACAACATGGAATCAAAATGGATTTAATTAGGAGTTTTTGCCACTGATCAACACAAATAAAGTCCATAATGTCAAAGTGAAAAATAAAATCTACAAATTGTTCTAAATTAATTACAAATACAAAACAGAAAATAATTGATTGCATAAGTATTCACCCCCTTGAGTCAATATTTGGTAGAGGCACCTTTGGCAGCAATTACAGCCATTAGTCTATTTGGATAAGTCCTACCAGCTTTGCACATCTGGACACTGCAATTTTTGCCCATTCTTTGCAAAATTGCTCAAGCTCCATCAAGTTGGATGGGGACATTTGGTGAACAGCAATTTTCAACTCTTTCCACATATTCTCAATTGGATTGAGGTCTGGGCTTTGACTGGGCCACACCAGGACATTGACCTTTTTGTTTTTAAGCCACTCCAGTGTGGCTTTGGCTGTATGTTTGGGGTCATTGTCCTGCTGGAAGATGAATCTTCTCCCAAGTCCCAGGTCTCTTGCAGATTTCAGCAGGTTTTCCTCCAGGATTTCTCTGTACTTTGCTGCATCCATTTTGCCCTCTATCTTCACAAGCTTTTCAGGCCCTGACGCAGAGAAGCTGTCACCACCATGCTTCACGGTAGGGATGGTGTTCTCAGGATGATGTGTGGTGTTAGGCTTGCGCCAAACATAACGCTTAGCGTTGAGGCCAAAAAGCTCTTTTTTGGTATTATCAGATCATAGAATCTTCTTCCACTTGGTCTCAGAGTCTCCCACATGACTTCTGGCAAACTCTAGCTGAGATTTGATGTGAGTTTTTTTCAACAATGGCTTTCTTTTTGCCACTGTCCCATAAAGGCCAGTTTTGTGAAGCACCCGGGCTATTGTTGCCGTATGCACAGTGTCTCTCAGCTCAGCTGTGGAAGACTGTAACTGCCATAGGCCTCTTGGTGGCCTCCCTAACTAGTGCCCTTCTCGCCCGGATACTCAGTTTTTGAGGACGGCCTGTTTTAGACAGATTCAGTTGTGCCATATTCTCTCCACTTCTTAATAATGGACTTTACTGTGCTCTGGGGGATAGTCAATGCCTTGGAAATGTTCTTATATCCTACCCCTGATTGGTGCTTTTGAAGAACCTTATTCCGGATTTGTTTTGAATGTTCCTTTGTCTTTATGATGAAGTTTTTGTTAGGAAATGTACTAACCAACTGTGGGACCTCCCAGAGACAGGTGTATTTAACCTGAAATCATGTGAAACACCTTAATTGCACACAGGTGGACTCCATTCAACTAATTATGTGACTTCTAAAGACAATTGGTTGCACCAGAGCTTATTTAGCAAAGGGGGTGAATACTTATGCAATCAATTATTTTCTGTTTTATATTTGTAATTAATTTAGAACAATTTGTAGATTTATTTTTCACTTTGACATTATTGACTTTTTTGTGTTGATCAGTGGAAAAAACTCCTAATTAAATCCATTTTGATTCCATGTTGTAACACAATAAAATGTGGAAAAGTCCAAGGGGGGTGAATACTTTTGAAAGCCACTGTATAATGTTACTTAACATGTATTGAAATAATATTTATATACTCACATATTTTTTTAAGATAAAATAATTGCCAGATACATATTTTAATACAGAATCAGTTGTTTATTAACCTATTTCATGTTATTTCTATTAAGTTAAGTATTTAGTGTAAGAGGTTTTTAATAACAGGCTACTTTATTAATAGGTCACAGCTGCTGAGTTGGCTAATGTACAGTGCCTTGCGAAAGTATTCGGCCCCCTTGAACTTTGCGACCTTTTGCCACATTTCAGGCTTCAAACATAAAGATATGAAACTGTAATTTTTTGTGAAGAATCAACAACAAGTGGGACACAATCATGAAGTGGAACGAAATTTATTGGATATTTCAAATTTTTTTAACAAAAAAAAAACTGAAAAATTGGGCGTGCAAAATTATTCAGCCCCTTTACTTTCAGTGCAGCAAACTCTCTCCAGAAGTTCAGTGAGGATCTCTTAATGATCCAATGTTGACCTAAATGACTAATGATGATAAATAGAATCCACCTGTGTGTAATCAAGTCTCCGTATAAATGCACCTGCACTGTGATAGTCTCAGAGGTCCGTTTAAAGCGCAGAGCATCATGAAGAACAAGGAACACACCAGGCAGGTCCGAGATACTGTTGTGGAGAAGTTTAAAGCCGGATTTGGATACAAAAAGATTTCCCAAGCTTTAAACATCCCAAGGAGCACTGTGCAAGCGATAATATTGAAATGGAAGGAGTATCAGACCACTGCAAATCTACCAAGACCTGGCCGTCCCTCTAAACTTTCAGCTCATACAAGGAGAAGACTGATCAGAGATGCAGCCAAGAGGCCCATGATCACTCTGGATGAACTGCAGAGATCTACAGCTGAGGTGGGAGACTCTGTCCATAGGACAACAATCAGTCGTATACTGCACAAATCTGGCCTTTATGGAAGAGTGGCAAGAAGAAAGCCATTTCTTAAAGATATCCATAAAAAGTGTTGTTTACAGTTTGCCACAAGCCACCTGGGAGACACACCAAACATGTGGAAGAAGGTGCTCTGGTCAGATGAAACCAAAATCGAACTTTTTGGCAACAATGCAAAACGTTATGTTTGGCGTAAAAGTAACACAGCTCATCACCCTGAACACACCATCCCCACTGTCAAACATGGTGGTGGCAGCATCATGGTTTGGGCCTGCTTTTCTTCAGCAGGAACAGGGAAGATGGTTAAAATTGATGGGAAGATGGATGGAGCCAAATACAGGACCATTCTGGAAGAAAACCTGATGGAGTCTGCAAAAGACCTGAGACTGGGACGGAGATTTGTCTTCCAACAAGACAATGATCCAAAACATAAAGCAAAATCTACAATGGAATGGTTCACAAATAAACATATCCAGGTGTTAGAATGGCCAAGTCAAAGTCCAGACCTGAATCCAATTCGAGAATCTGTGGAAAGAACTGAAAACTGCTGTTCACAAATGCTCTCCATCCAACCTCACTGAGCTCGAGCTGTTTTGCAAGGAGGAATGGGCAAAAATTTCAGTCTCTCGATGTGCAAAACTGATAGAGACATACCCCAAGCGACTTACAGCTGTAATCGCAGCAAAAGGTAGCGCTACAAAGTATTAACTTAAGGGGGCTGAATAATTTTGCACGCCCAATTTTTCAGTTTTTTATTTGTTAAAAAAGTTTGAAATATCCAATAAATTTCGTTCCACTTCATGATTTTGTCCCACTTGTTGTTGATTCTTCACAAAAAACTACAGTTTCATATCTTTATGTTTGAAGCCTGAAATGTGGCAAAAGGTCGCAAAGTTCAAGGGGGCCGAATACTTTCGCAAGGCACTGTATACCACACAGTGAAGCACAACTTGAGCTACAACAGTACAGACTGTGCTTTGAAACTGGCACAGAAAAGGTTTAGTGATTCATACATCTGTAAAAGACTTGCCTGTGGGAGAACAAAATCAGAGTCACTTGTGAAGGATGTGCTTGCCCCAAAAGCAGTAGGTGACATCATCCCGACCTTATCATCCACCAATGGGAATGAGAAGCCACTTTCCTTTTCCATATAAACGGATGCTTCAAATCAAGGGAACAGGAAAATGTTTCCTATTGCAGTCCAGTTCTTCACTCCTTAAGATGGTGTAGCAAATAAAATGACTGATTTTGTGGAAAATCCAGATGAATCTGCAGATGGCATTGTGAAATGCATCACCAGCTCACTGGAGAGGTTTGGATTATCTCAGAACTCAGTTTCAGCTTTTAGTGGTGACAACACACATGTCAACTATGGTGTCCATCGCAAAAAAAATGGAGCGACAGCCAAAACAGGTGTTCAGTAGAGCTTATCAAAAGTGAGCTCCTTGTGAGCCTCAATTTTGATGTGGGGTCTGCAGACTTCCACTCCTTGATCATGGAGGACAAACCTCTCCTTGCTCCTGCAAGAAGCAACCAAAAATATGCATGGAAAAGGAAATAAAGAACTTAATGGCTGCCAATAAAGATTCAATATGTGTTGGTACCACCCATGTTTGGAGACAACAGCAATGTTATTAGCTCATCATAAGCAATTTGTAAACCAGTAATAATTTCTGCTTTACTAACAATTTCTAAATGCACATATCTTAGTCATTTTGACAACCAATTCTGATTCTGTAAAGACTTACAAACTGAGGCTGAGAATTTAGCAGAATTTGTATATGCAGAGAGTTTACGAAGATCAATATATCTTTTTTTATTTATCTTTAGTTTTATGCAGCAAATTAATTCTGGCATGTGACATCCTGTCAGCAGAAATTTGCATGTCCACTGCTTAATTTGAAATGTGCAATAGCTTTTTGGTATTTATTTTAAAGAGGAAATTTATTTTAAAGGGAACTTGTAATTCCACATAGTTCTAGGTTTTTCATTGATATTTGTTTGTATTGAATGTGTGTGAAATCCTGACATTTGTTTGAAATGCCAAGAATCTACAAAAGTGCCCTGGAACTAACGTTATATATAATAAATGTTTTTGGCCAATAGAAAACGTAAAAAGCCTATGATGCTTTCATTTGTCAAAAGATCTTAAAATACATTAACTAATAATTATGTTTTAAGAGGTCTACTGTATCTGTGATAGTAAAAAAATAAAAATGTGGGGTGGGGGGCATGGGTGTTGTGTGGCATTGCGTTAGGGTCTGTTCCTTAGTTTTGAGGTCATGAGGTGGCAACCCCAGCGGCAAGCCAGCTTTCAGCATGAATTATTATTATTATTATTTATTTCTTAGCAGACGCCCTTATCCAGGGCGACTTACAATCGTAAGCAAATACATTTCAAGTGTTACAATACAAGTAATACAATAAGAGCAAGAAATACAATAACTTTTGTTCAAGCAAAGTACAAGTGTGACAAACCACAATTCAATAATACAGCAGATAATAGTGATAGTTACATCAGGATATGATTAAATAGTGATAGTTACATCAGGATGTGATTAAATACAAAGTACTACAGGTTAAACACTTGGCAGATTACAGTATTCTGAAGTACAGGATTAAATGCAGTAAAACAGGGGGCAGATAAGAGCAAAATAAAGCACATTTACATGAAGGGTGATTGTGTCCCAGGATACAAACAGAGGAGTTCTACAGGTGCTCTTTGAAGAGGTGAGTCTTGAGGAGGCGCCGGAATGTGGTCAGGGACTGGGCAGTCCTGACATCTGTAGGAAGGTCATTCCACCACTGCGGAGCAAGGGTGGAGAAGGAGCAGGCTCTGGAGGCAGGGGAGCGTAGCGGAGGTAGAGCCAGTCTTCTAGTGCAGGCGGAGCGGAGAGGTCGAGTGGGGGTGTAGGGAGAGATGAGAGTCTGGAGGTAGCTGGGTGCAGTCTGGTCAAAGCATCTGTAGGCTAGTACAAGAGTCTTGAACTGGATGCGAGCGGTGATCGGGAGCCAGTGGAGTGAGCGGAGTAGTGGAGTAGCGTGGGCGAAGCGAGGCAGAGAGAACACCAGGCGGGCAGCAGAGTTCTGGATGAGCTGGAGCGGACGGGTGGCGGATGCAGGGAGGCCAGCCAGGAGGGAGTTGCAGTAGTCTAGGCGGGAGAGTACCAGGGCCTGGACCAGGAGCTGGGTAGCATAGTTGGTGAGGAAGGGTCGGATTCTTCGGATGTTGCTCAGGAAGAATCGGCAAGTGCGTGCCAGAGTGGAGATGTGCTGGGAATAAGAGAGGCAGGGTTCCAGGGTGACTTAAAGGTTCTTAGCTGAGGAAGAGGGAGAGAGTGTGGTAGATTCCAGAGGAACAGAGATAGATAGATCAGAGGAGGGGGAGGAGGAGGGAAAGAAAAGGAGGTCAGATTTAGAGAGGTTGAGTTTGAGGTGATGCAAGTGCATCCAGGAGGAAATAGCAGACAGACAGGTAGAGAGAGATACGGGAGGAGATGGTGGAGTCAGAGGTGGGGAAGGAGAGGAAAATCTGAGCATCATCAGCATAGAAATGGTATGAGAAACCATAGGATGCGATGAGGGGGCCCAGGGAGCGGGTGTAGAGAGAGAACAGGAGAGGACCCAAGACTGACCCTTGGGGGACTCCAGTTAAGAGAGGGTGAGGTGTGGAGGTTGCTCCACGCCAGGTTACCTGGTAAGTGCGGTTGGAGAGGTAGGAGGAGAACCAGGCCAGAGCAGTGCCAGAGATCCCCAGGTCAGCAAGAGATGATAGTAGAATAGAGTGATCAACAGTGTCAAAGGCAGCAGAGAGGTCGAGGAGAATTAGGACAGAGGAGAGAGAGGAATGTTAGGGAAATACAACTAACTCAAAAAAGAGGGAGATCTTCCAGTGAGTGACGGTTTTATACCCTCGGTAGGCGGGACCAAGTGCGTCATCACAGGAAGGGGCCTTCGGCAGCTCTGATATAGAGAGCTCAGCATTACCTACCTCAAGGGCAGGAATATCCCATACATAATGTTGGTTTGAAAGGGAACTTTTTGGTGCTTGGTGCATCTAAATACATAACCATTACTTGAACAAGATGTCATTTTGATAGGTATGAGTGAAAGCAGCTGCTTTACGATAACACTTTTAATTTTAAATATTGCACAGTTAACAACCTAAATATTTTAAATGTAGACAAATATTGCTACCTGACGTATTTGCACCCTTCATTTGATTAAAATACTGTAACTGTTTTGTAATTGTTAATGTGGATTGCGACATTGCTTCTGGCTGCCAGAGTAATGAACAGCAATGCTCATTTGTATATAATGCACACACACATTGTCATTGGTAAATGTCAGTACATTTGCCAGTATATTATATATGTGACCGTTTACATTTACTACAAACAATCTCTTAAGATTATACTTAGGGCTTCTGATTTTCGGTTTTAACCGATAAAACCTGATAAAACACCCCCGATATAAAAAAAATGAAATCGGTGGATAGCCAATAAACACCGGAAAGCACAGGAAAAACAGTGGAAATGGTTAATCAATTCATGTTGACTTTACCCTAATCCCATTAAAAAATAAAACCTACTACAAAAATAATAATAAATACATTTCCCAGTCCTGCTGGGCAATGTCCTGCCTTCCTGACTTGCATCTATCATTGATTCGTTATCAATACTTTAAACCCACCCCAACTACTGAGTTACAGCACATTCCTACATTTCTATTGGAGACTCCGCTTGCAGGATTTAAAACAAGATTACAATCAGGATGGAGGCTTATTAGCGGGATTTCAAGCTGTATTACAGTTAAGATATGGAGGATTTAAAACAAAATTGTGGTGAAATGAACAAAAATGCCTACACACAAAAACCCCAGAAGAATGACCATAGGGATTTCATTGTGGAAGACAGCAAAGGAAAGAAGGTACAACTTAAGAACATAAGAACATAAGAAAGTTTACAAACGAGAGGAGGCCATTCAGCCCATCTTGCTCGTTTGGTTGTTAGTAGCTTATTGATCCCAGAATCTCATCAAGCAGCTTCTTGAAGGATCCCAGGGTGTCAGCTTCAACAACATTACTGGGGAGTTGGTTCCAGACCCTCACAATTCTCTGTGTAAAAAAGTGCCTCCTATTTTCTGTTCTGAATGCCCCTTTATCTAATCTCCATTTATGACCCCTGGTCCTTTTTTCTTTTTTCAAGTCAAAGAAGTGTGCAAGTACTGTCAAGTTACTATACATATTTTGACAGAAAAAAAGTTAACGCATTTTGAAAAGTAACCGAAAACACTAATTTCATACATATCAAAAACGAAAGCACCGGAAAAAAACAATTTACATAAAACTCCAAAATAGCTAAAAATAAGCACCGAAAAATACAATTAATAAAACACGAATAACAGAAGCCCTAATTATACTGTTGCACTATACTGCAATTTTACAGATTATCTTAACAGCGTACATACAAAAATAATAAGAAAAATAATACTACAAAAGAAATATATACGATTGCATTTTGACTTGTTTTCTTGTTTTGATTCGATTGGGTTTATATAACATTGCTAAAACATTTGAACCAGAACCATTTTCTTGGTGCATTACGCAGTTTCAATGCTCATTACTTATCAGAGGTGACTCCAAGATTGTGGAAGAGGGGAGGCGAATGGGTGGCAGACAGATGGGCGCTTTTTTTTAACACTACCCTAACCCAGCACACACACAGGGAGAATGGCACACACAGAAAATATCATGAAAGAAACAGGTGGAAATTATTCAGGAAAAAAAACACCCACTAGCCTGGATGTTTACTTGACAAAAAACTGTTAAAATAGTTTCATCTTACAGATACCAGACAACCAGAACTTCTCTAAACGCACTGCAGTCTGAAGCAGAACATTATCCATCCATGCCTTTCTTTTAAACGCAATCAAGGGGCCTTCCACATTTTGAAGAATGGACAAACCATAGATCCTTAAGCCAAATCTATTTCTATGAACAATTGTTTTAAATATTATAAAGTGAATTAGCCTACACTTATTAATAAAGTCTGTAAGGGTTTTCTTTTTATTAAACATAATGGTTTATGTTGACTCAGAAATGTCTTCATCTAGACAATGTGGGGAAGCTATAAAAAAGGCCAACAAGATAATCAGATATATTGTGAGAAGTGTTAAATCAAGGGAAGTAATGTTAAAACTTTACAATGCATTAGTAAGACCTCACCTAGAATATTGTGTTCAGTTATGGTCACCTTGTTACAAAAAGGATATTCCTGCTCTAGAAAGAGTGCAAAGAAGAGCAACCAGAATTATCCAGAGTTAAAAGGCATGTCGTATGCAGACAGGCTAAAATAATTGAATCTATTCAGTCTTGAACAAAGAAGAATACGCGGTGATCTGATTCAAGCATTCAAAATTCTAAAGGGTATAGACAATGTTAAACCTGGGGATTTTTTTTGACCTGAAAAAAGAAACAAGGACCAGGGGTCACAAATGGAGATTTGATAAAGGGGCATTCAGAACAGAAAATAAGAGGCACTTTTTCACACAGAGAATTGTGAGGGTCTGGAACCAACTCCCCAGTAATGTTGTTGAAGTTGACACCCTGGGATCCTTCAAGAAGCTGCTTGATGAGATTCTGGGATCAATAAGCTACTAACAACCAAACGAGCAAGATGGGCTGAATGGCCTCCTCTCGTTTGTAAACTTTGTTATGTTCTTATGTTCTTATACCCCCATTTCAAAACTTGTAATTTGATGTAAATTCTAATGTCTACACGCAAATACATTTCAGGGGGCTCAGTAAGACCATATTATGTATTTTGCAAGAATGCACACTTCAATGAATCTGTTTCTACAGTGCCTGAAAAAAGATGTGAAGTGGAAGGCTTGTTAAAAACTACAGTATTATGTACTTGTTAATCACATTATTATTATTATTTATTTCTTAGCAGACACCCTTATCCAGGGCAACTTACAATTGTTACAAGATATCACATTATACATTATTTCACATTATTTTACATACAATTACCCATTTATACAGTTGGGTTTTTACTGGAACAATCTAGGTAAAGTACCTTGCTCAAGGGTACAACAGCAGTGTCCCCCACTGGGGATTGAACCCACAACCCTCCGGTCAAGAGTCCAGAGCCCTAACCACTACTCCACACTGCTGCCCTTTGCCACATTGACTGACATTATATGAATCTTAATGCAATATAAATGTCTAAATACCACTAATACGTGTCCCATTTCATCTTCAGTAATGCAGTATTACCAATACTCACTAGAAACCTGTCAGACAGTTTTCCAAGACAACACAACACATTCATCTGTTTTTTTTCAAATAGTAGTAAATCATTTATTATTATTTTTTTTCATAATACTCAACATTTTTAACGTTTACTTATTTCCAAGCAATACAGAAAATGTGCTCTTCGTAAACCGTCACACAGTAATGTAGTGAATTAGGTATACAATTTATCTAAATATAAATTGGTCTCTAGTCGCCCACTCAGGGATGTCAAAATGGAGACCATATTTAAATTCTGGATCATGTAGAACTCTGATTCTGATTCTGAACTCTTGACAATAACCAACATTCACACAACATGTCAGAAATATAAAACAATTGGTTATTTAACAATAAAAAGCTGTGCACAACTAATCTAATAATACATAACACTAAAAGCCCTGCAGTGGTCATTTTGGCAGTTTTTGGTTTTAAAATGTAATTTTCTCCAGTCGTGTAACAATATTCTCACAAAGCATGAAACGCGGGAGTGCAGAAATAAAGGAGATATATTACATTATATCTAAAAGCCCCGGGAGCAGTCACATTGACGGCCATGCAGAAAACAATTGTATCGTGATTATACAGAACAGTATTCTACTTTATTATTTTTATTTACCAGTCCGCAATGTGTTTAGCTGTAATCAAATTAGTCTCTACTCTCTGCCTGAGTGAATGACTGACAGTCTATTGTTTTCTATCAGCCTTTTGAAGGCTGGTGCCTGCTTGCCAGCTGCGCTGCTTTGGTCAGTCAGTTAGCATCTGGACTAGTGAAAATAAATACCAGAGACTACCCCTTAGTTGTATAAATAACTAAAAGGGGTGAATTGATTTGTTGTTTGTCCCTTACACACATATTCTTTAATCCTTTAACACAGTTTTGTATATTTGTCACATTTAATATAAATTCACTAGCAAGGGGACTGAGCAAAGTGGATTTCTATAATGAAGCGAGTAAAAAAAAACACCTCACTTTTCATGATCCCTGAATTAACAGAGAGCTCATGAAATAACAATGTAATAAAATGGGTTCTCTTTTCTCAGATCATGGCGAGTTCCATGGACAGCAGCATCGATACTGATACCCAGGATGAAGAAGATTCTGAGAACATACTGGAAAGATATGAACCAGCTTGTTTGGTTCCAAAGAAACCAGCAACATTGAGGACATTTCTAAATGTGGAGCCAACAGCTCTGGGTGTAAGATACACACTGTTTTTAAATATGGTGTTTGTTTTATGTTGTTAGTAAATACATGGTACTGGTGGATTAGGAGGGCACTGAGGGGACTTAGGTCTGTTACTGGTTTAGTAGGAGGGCACTGAGAGGACTTGGGTCTGGTCCTGGTGGATTAGGAGGGCACTGAGTGGACTTGGGTCTGGTCCTGGTCTAGTAGGAGGACACTGAGAGGACTTGCGACTGGTCCTGGTGAAGTTGGAGAACACTGAGAGGACTTGGGTCTAGTGGCAACCTCTCCAAATTACAATGGTATTAAATGTTAGCTAATATTCTGAAACAAAGGGGATGAGAAATGACCTGTTATATAACAAGAATATGTTTACAATGAGAAAACTATGAGATTGATGTGCATGGTTCAAATAACTAGTAAAAATAATTATGAATTGTTAATAGGATCTTAAATGAAAAATACAATTTTTGAAAGAAAGTTATAATAAGCAATATAGTCATAGTTTCAGTGTCCAGTCAGAGGGCTCAGTCTGCTTGAGATTGAGAAAACATACTGTGGAGAGTGAGCAGGCAGCCAGTAGTAGTGAGGAAATACTGCACTGAACTGTTAGAAGAATTCCCTCAACCAGGAAGGTTCATTCTGGTTTTATTATTCATCTTTCTTTCTTTTATATTTATCCATGTCACTCAGCTATAAAAACTTAATTGTTCATCACAGATTAGTATTAGTATTCGGTAACACTTTACATTAAGTGTCTCTAATTACTGTGTATGTACAGTGCCTTGCGAAAGTATTCGGCCCCCTTGAACTTTGCGACCTTTTGCCACATTTCAGGCTTCAAACATAAAGATATGAAACTGTAATTTTTTGTGAAGAATCAACAACAAGTGGGACACAATCATGAAGTGGAACGAAATTTATTGGATATTTCAAACTTTTTTAACAAATAAAAAACTGAAAAATTGGGCGTGCAAAATTATTCAGCCCCTTTACTTTCAGTGCAGCAAACTCTCTCCAGAAGTTCAGTGAGGATCTCTGAATGATCCAATGTTGACCTAAATGACTAATGATGATAAATAGAATCCACCTGTGTATGATCAAGTCTCCGTATAAATGCACCTGCACTGTGATAGTCTCAGAGGTCCGTTTAAAGCGCAGAGAGCATCATGAAGAACAAGGAACACACCAGGCAGGTCCGAGATACTGTTGTGGAGAAGTTTAAAGGCGGATTTGGATACAAAAAGATTTCCCAAGCTTTAAACATCCCAAGGAGCACTGTGCAAGCGATAATATTGAAATGGAAGGAGTATCAGACCACTGCAAATCTACCAAGACCTGGCCGTCCCTCTAAACTTTCAGCTCATACAAGGAGAAGACTGATCAGAGATGCAACCAAGAGGCCCATGATCACTCTGGATGAACTGCAGAGATCTACAGCTGAGGTGGGAGACTCTGTCCATAGGACAACAATCAGTCGTATACTGCACAAATCTGGCCTTTATGGAAGAGTGGCAAGAAGAAAGCCATTTCTTAAAGATATCCATAAAAAGTGTCGTTTACAGTTTGCCACAAGCCACCTGGGAGACACACCAAACATGTGGAAGAAGGTGCTCTGGTCAGATGAAACCAAAATCGAACTTTTTGGCAACAATGCAAAACGTTATGTTTGGCGTAAAAGCAACACAGCTCATCACCCTGAACACACCATCCCCACTGTCAAACATGGTGTTGGCAGCATCATGGTTTGGGCCTGCTTTTCTTCAGCAGGGACAGGGAAGATGGTTAAAATTGATGGGAAGATGGATGGAGCCAAATACAGGACCATTCTGGAAGAAAACCTGATGGAGTCTGCAAAAGACCTGAGACTGGGACGGAGATTTGTCTTCCAACAAGACAATGATCCAAAACATAAAGCAAAATCTACAATGGAATGGTTCACAAATAAACATATCCAGGTGTTAGAATGGCCAAGTCAAAGTCCAGACCTGAATCCAATCGAGAATCTGTGGAAAGAACTGAAAACTGCTGTTCACAAATGCTCTCCATCCAACCTCACTGAGCTCGGGCTGTTTTGCAAGGAGTAATGGGCAAAAATTTCAGTCTCTCGATGTGCAAAACTGATAGAGACATACCCCAAGCGACTTACAGCTATAATCGCAGCAAAAGGTGGCGCTACAAAGTATTAACTTAAGGGGGCTGAATAATTTTGCACGCCCAATTTTTCAGTTTTTTATTTGTTAAAAAAGTTTGAAATATCCAATAAATTTCGTTCCACTTCATGATTGTGTCCCACTTGTTGTTGATTCTTCACAAAAAATTACAGTTTCATATCTTTATGTTTGAAGCCTGAAATGTGGCAAAAGGTCGCAAAGTTCAAGGGGGCCGAATACTTTCGCAAGGCACTGTATATAATAGTTAGTAAATACATGTGTACTTACACATAATTACAATGTTATTATGGATAGTTACAATGTACCTAATGTGTAAATATTTTTGCACAAGATATGTAAGTACACAATTGTTTCAGAAAAGGGTTAGGGTTAGGATTAGTGTTATATCATGCACAAAGATTTTCAGATGAAGTACATTGTAACTATGCATAAGTGCACATGTATTTACTACACATGTATGTAACTACTCTGTAAATACACAGTAACAGAGACGCTTCATGTAAAGTGTTACCCCGTATTCTGTTTTTTTTCAACTCTTTAAGACTTTAATGGCATTACATCTGGTTTGACAGTTGTGGTACTGTGGTAATTTTTTCAAAAACCTTTCTGACTGTAATGCGAAAATGAATATGTGCTCTTCTGCAGATATCTACTTAATAAATGCATTGCTAGGATTCAGTATTAACTATATGAAAATAATATATACAACCAGCATTTTTACAATACTCAGTTAGCATGTTAGGTGGCAAACTTTGACCACTAAACAGTTTATAATACAAACTTTGATGCATTTCACTAAAGAGGCCCTACCACATTGTTAAAAGGAGAACCTTGACTGCACTAACTGATGTAAAGATCTTTCTGCTTTCTCTGTTGCTGAATAGTTGCACACAGCTCTCAAACAGTTATATAGGTTCAGTGGATCACATGATATGCTATTGTGAGTTTTATTGAACATCTCTAATGTCTGGGGCCCTCAGGAGAGCTGGTTACCTTCTGGTTCATCATTGGTACTCTGTCTCCATCCCTTCATTGCATTGCTTGTTCTTTCTCTTCAAGGCTGTTCAGATCGTGATCGGGTTGATAATCATTGGACTTGGCAGCGTTCTGGCGATGTATCCACCTTCACTTATTATCATGATCAAATTACCCTTTTTGACTGGTTTCTTGGTAATACAATTTTTATTTCTAAATATTTTCATAATATCCCTGTCAAATGCATTTTAATTTTACCATATAAATGTCCATATCTTCTATATACTTTTTAATGCATTTTCTAAGTCTCGGCAGAGCAATTTCTTTTCAATGATGTGTTTTATTATTATTATTATTATATTTATTATTATTTGTTTACTTAGCAGGCGCCTTTATCCAAGGCGACTTACAGAGACTAGGGTGTGTGAACTATGCATCAGTTGCAGAGTCACTTACAACTACGTCTCACCCGAAAGACGGAGCACAAGGAGGTGAAGTGACTTGCTCAGGGTCACACAATGAGTCAGTGGCTGAGGTGGGATTTGAACCGAGGACCTCCTGGTTACAAGCCCTTTTCTTTAACCACTGGACCACACAGCCATTATTATTATTATTATTATTATTATTATTATTATTATTATTATTATTATATGCAGTATATATATATATGTTGAAAAGCTGATTTTTAGGTTACAGAATGCAATCAGCCAGGACAATTTCCATTGCATTCTGCATTAATGCTTGTTTGTGAGCTAAAGTTTTACTTGAATTTGTGTATTTGTATACATAATAAAATATAAAATAAATAAATGTATTTTTTGGCAGTTTTTGGTGTGTGGATCTCTATCTGCTGCAGTAGAAAAGTATCCAAAAATATTATGGGTAAGTGGATTATTAAGTATGAATAGTGGGTCAGGTGGCACAGCAAGCAAATTCACAAGTGCCTAAGGACTTAAAGCTCTGGGGTCTGTGTTTCACAAATACCTTGATTTAAACTTCTGGGGGGGGCCTGTGCTTCAGAAGTGCATCAGGACTAAGACCTCTGGGGGGGCTGTGTTGCACAAGTGCCTCAGGACTTAAACCCATGGGGCCCTGTGTTTCACAAGTGAAATGGTTCAATTGCACAATTACAATCTCACCAGCCCACAGGCATATGAAAATACAGTCTTTTAACTTGTTCAACACTGCAACCTGCATACAGATCCAAGAAAGATAACTCCACTCCAGTATTATATTAGCAATGGCATTTTTTTCAGTCACTAACTAAATCCTGAAATGTTCTGCGAATTGTAAAGTAAAATGAGATATGATAATTGGGAATATATTGCAGTTCGGGGGGGGGGGGGGGGGAGTATAAAACTTGCTAGTTGACTAATTACTTATCCATATTAATGGGACAACAGTCCTTGATAATATTCTGATCCGTGAGCTGTTAACAATCACAAAGGTCCGGGTCAGCTGTAGGATTTTCCTATATGAAATTATGTCACAGTAATATGCTATTTTCTCTTTGCTCAGGTCTGTTTAAAAATTAACTTAGGAAGTTCTCTTTCTGCTGGGATCGGAATAGTTTTGTATTCTGTGGATTTGTCCTTTTGGAATTCATACGAGGATCAGCTAAATGTAAGTGGAAACTTTCTTCAGTCACACTTTATATTAAGTGTCTTTAATTACTGTATATTTACATAGTGGTTACATAGTAAGTAGTAAGGCACGACAGCGAATGTCACTTTCTAAGCCCCACCCCGTTTTGATTGATTTATGACCATAAGCCCCGCCCCTTTATATCTGTTTTATTTATGTATGACCATAAGCCACTCCCCCTTTCTCACGCTTTGAGTGATTTATGGCCCTAAGCCCCGCCCCTTTTCCCACGCTTTGAGTGGTTTATGACCCTGAGCACCGCCCCTTTTCCCACACTTTGAGTGGTTTATGACCCTAAACCCCGCCCCTTCCCCCATGCTTTGAGTGATTTATGGCCCTTAAGATCCGCCCCTTTTCCCCATGCTGTCAGTGATTTATGACCCTCAGCCCGCCCTTTTTCCCCACACATTGAGTAATTTATGACCTTAAGCCCCGCCCCTTTTACACCTTTTTGATTGATGTATGACCCAAAGCCCTGCCCATTTTACACCTTGTTGATTGATGTACGACCCTAAGCCCCGCCCCCTTTCCCACGCTTTGAGTGATTTATGACCTTAAGCACCGCCCCTCCCCCCACACTTTGAGTGATTTATGGCCCTTAAGCCCCGCCCCTTCCCCCCACACTTTGAGTGATTTATGATCCTTATGTCCCACCCCTTTTTTTCTGACATTAACCGGATATCCATCAAAAAAATAGACCACCTCCTAAATATAGCATCTGTTGTGCCCTCAGTGGCGACGTATAGGGGGGGCACGCCTGGTCATGTGCCCCCCCAGATTTCTGCCAGGCAGTGGCTTAGCCATTGCGTTAGGATCGTTCACACTGAAACATGTGTAAGAAATAAAGAAATTGCATTACTGTTATATTTTTCACTTCCCATTATAGTCTATGCGGGGCGGACGCAGCACGAGCGGTGCTGATTTATCTTTTCGCTTACGGAGCGAACTTTTTATTTAGCGCATTGCTGTCAACCAAGGAGAATACATAAGCAAGCTGCACCACACATAGATGCATGTAACATATAGGCTATGACTGTATATGCTATGTAGCCTAACTACTACACACATAGATGGGGTAGAGGACATCTACTATGTAATGAGTAGCCTATGTATTTACATAGAATGCACTCACCTAACGACATATCTTACTGCCAGCTGACCTCTCCAGCGGCCAGCCTACTTAATAAGATTATCATTTTTCATGGATTGTGGAGCCAGCTTCATCAAGGGACGGTAACCAAGTCCATCCAGGTCTTAGAGATGGAGTGATAAATGTACAATCTATTATTAATTGAATAACTAAAGAAATAAATCAGAATGAAAACAGTTCTGGATGATGCTGAGAGAGAAACTGCAAAACTGTTTCATTTCCTGAGTTCGCTTACCTATCCGTTTTCATTCTGATTATTTGTTTAGGCTACAGCACATCCGTCAGCTCAACAAAGCCTGATAGGCTAGCGAATGTCAGGGCAGTGTGATACCATAAAAAATGAGTGGTTGGATTTGCTGTCAATCAACCCAAGTTTTTTGCACAACAGTGTATTTGGTTATTGAATCTTCTGTTTAAAAAACAAAAAAAAAGATTGTTCTTTATTTTTCAAAAATAAAACGTCAATGCGCTAATAAGAAATCAGGTTGCCAATTGCACCACTGTGACTACTCACCTTAAAAAAGTTACCATTTCCACCCTCTCCTGAAAAAAAATCCTGGCTACGCCACTGTTGCCAGGGTTTATTATTTAAAAATACGTAAGTGCGCAGTTTATTTCAAAATTTCAAAACTTAATAACATAACCAAAGAGTGTCTAAGACCCTTCACTGTTAGATATTTGTTCTCGTGTGAGACTCACTTTTTCAGTCCGTGAAAATATGTGCTAAAAACAGAGTGAATTTGAGCCCTGTTAAAATGGCAAAAAGACAGCTACGTTTGGAGTTTTTCAACAACAAAAAAGCTAAAACAACCAACAGCAGAGATATCAACAGAAACCAAACCTAACTCTTCTGTAGTTCAGAATGTTATTAACAGCACGAGAGTGTGACGATCCTTCCATTTCAAACGCTCAGGTTAGTGCAGGTGCAGCTGCCTGTCGATAAGGGACCCTTGCCTGTAAAATGGTGTTTGCAGCTCTCTTGATTGTGACAATCTGGCATAGAGCTGTTTGTGATGAAATATCTGGTAATGTTAGACAGCTAGCTTAATATTTACATAAAAATGGTTAAAATCAGGAATCGGGTTTGAGCACAGTTTTTTTTGGGGGGGGGGGGAGGGGAGGCTGAGGCTGAGGCCTGAGGCTGTGTACCACCAGTTTTTCAAGCCATGAGTCACCAATATGTGTGTAGTTAATAAACTATTACATAGAAAAAGAAAAACAAGAAAGAAAAAAGAGAAATAAGTCTGTGTGTGTATATATTTCTCTTTTGACCATGTCTGAGTCCCTCCAAAACAATAACCAGGGTTATTGACAAACAGAAAGACTGTAAACAAATTACAGCTTTTCATCAACAGTATATTATACAAATATTACACTAACAATTAAACTGTAATGGTATGAGGAGAAATGTACTGGGCCCCTACATTTCCCCCAGTTTTCAGGTCATGGTAGGTATCGGTGCTTTCCATAATACATATGGTTCTACATAATGGTTGATTTTAATATTAGAACGTACTCTAAAAACCTATTTAAAGTTATTTTTTAATCTAATAAATGTTAGCATCGAATTGTTAAGGTTTCAGGGTTGTAGGAGCCTACCCATAATGCACCTGGGTCTGCATAATGGTTGATATTAATTTTACAGCGCTCTCTAAAAAACCTATTTAAGAAGCGAATGTCACTTTCTAAACCCCGCCCCTTTTTGATTGATGTATGCCCCTTTTACACCATTTGCTTGGGTTATGACTCTAAGCCCCGCCCCGTTTCCCACGCTTTGAATGATTTATGACCCTAAGCCCCGCCCCTTTTCCCCATGCTTTTTTCTGACTTTAAGCGGGTATCCGTCAAAAAATAGACCACCCCCTAAAAATGGCGTCTGTTTTGCCCTAGTTTATAGACTATTACATAGAAAAAGAAAAAAATAGAAAGAAAAAAGAGAAAGAAGTGTGTGTGTGTGTATTTCTCTTTTGACCATGTTCGAGTCCTTCCGAAACAATACCCGGGATTATTGACAAACAGAGAGACCCTAATATGCACAATGAAAACGCAAAAGTCTGTTTTACATCAATAGCTCATTGGGCACATACATAATGTTATTTACATTTTAAGTAGTAGCAGTAGTAGGTTGTAAGTAGTAGCAGTAGTAGATTTGTTGATTTTTTTGAGTAGTATTGTTCTTTGTGATTTCATAAAAGCACCAGGTGCTCAGTGTTTGGTATTTGAATTGAGTTGAAATTGCCAAAGTGAGATGATTAAGAATCTGTATAAATAGCTATTTGAAAAGACATGATTTTAATTAATGCAAGAACAGCGAACGATACGACCATTGCCTGCTTGAGTAATGAAGATTGCCTGGTTGCTATCAGCATGATTAAAGACGGCCTGTCTGTGAGAGAAGTTGCCAAGAGAATGAGATGTTCTGCTTCAACAATCAGCAGACTAGTCCAGAGAAACCAGGAAAACGGCTTGAGGCGGACAGGCCCAGGATCATTCTACTGAGTTGTTCAAGCCAACCGGTGGGGCAGTGGAAGTGTGGTGATGTGGGGAGGAATCTCCTTTAACACAAGAACTCCTTTGGTGCAGATTGAGAGCAACCTTACTGCTCAGCGATACATTGATGAAGTCCTTGAGGAAACAGTTTTTCCGTTCCTGCAAGCCAATCCGGAAGTGTAGATTTTCCAGCAGGACAATGTCGTGGTCTTGCCGTGGCCAGCTTTGTCTCCTGACCTGAGTCCAATAGAACATCTGTGGGACCAAATCACCACTGCCTTCCACAGGAGACAACTGCAACCAGCCAATCTTCATCAGCTGGCTGCAGCTGCACAGGAAGAGTGGCGGAACATCCCACAGCAGTCTATCTAGAGGCTGATCAGGTCTGTGCGTCAATGCTACCAGGATTGTGTTAATGCTCAGGGAGGTCACTCTGAGCATTACTTCGTAATGATTTCATTTTGACAGTGTGTCACGTTTCATACTGAAAACCTATAATGATTCGTTGATCTGTATTTTTGTTCACATTTTCTGTGATTTTGTTTGATATCTATGTTTAAAACATTTGATTAAATCCATTAGACCTGATTGTTGCATTTCTTTTGTGCATCAGTATGTTTTCTTCTCCCTACTTTATATAAAATATATAAATGGATGGATTCCTATAAAAACCTTCATAAAGAATAAAACAATTACTGGTTATGCCAGGTGAAGAAATGAAGACATCTAGTGAGGGAAGACACTTCCATGAGATTTCCCAAACATATTACAATACGAATATAATACAATATAGCCTCTTGGACAATATATTGATTTGAAGCCATTCATACAACTCAAGAAATGTATGTTCACCTGTTCTTCAGAGATAACTTAACCAAACAGAGGGACCCTGTCTTTTTATGAAAGAAACCTTATACTTGCTCCCTTCTCTGATCTATATGGCTATTTTCTAGAAATTAAAAATCAATAATTTCATGCACCATATTAGAGGGACCACATTTGAAAGACTGAAAGAAGGGAGACCCTGTGGTGACAAAATCATCAACAACAAATGAGTGCATTCACTCCACACCCCAGCTCCAGATTTTAACTATAACCACTGGAACTGAGCCCAGTGCACAATGTGTACAGTAAACACGTACTGCAGCGTGCTTTAAAGCAGAGTGTTCCAAGTGTGGTCAACTGCTTTGTGGGGAAATCCACTTGAATCACAATTTGTATACTGACAAAATACGTCCGATGTCTGCTTAAATTTTTTTTACACCTGAATAATTATATATATATATATATATATATATATATATATATATATATATATATATATATATATATATATATATATATAGACAGATAGATAGATAGATAGATAGATAGATAGATAGATAGATAGCTTACACTTTTGAATGAGCAAATACGTGCAGGTAATTACTGAAGAACTGGCTGAATGCCGGTATATCAAAGTAGTTAACTTAAGATGAAGTGCTTACCTACAAAGAAGATACTGCAGCTCACACCTTCAATCTTTTTAAAGGAAAGTGTTATGAACCGTTTGTATGAGCTAAAAGTGGGGGTGAATATGTGGTCCAAGTGTCCTGACTATAGTGCTAAAATTTATCAATGTCTAAAATGACTTTAAATAGGTTTTAACCTATATTTTGAAACCTATTAGAGACCGCTGCAATATTAAAAAGCAACCACCAGATGGCAGTATGTGGAACTGCTAATCAAGACTATATGTTAAATCCATATAGTCAGTTTTAACATAAAAGATTACCCTTATTCATAATCACGTCTTATTTGGTCTTAAAATAATTTTATTAATCCAACGAATGTAGTGCTAACATTTTTTAGCTTCTAAAATAACAATAAATAGGTTTTTTAGACTATATTTTGAAATCAGTTTGAGTACGCTGTACGATTCATTACCCCTAACAGGTCTAGACATTACATCGTTACATACAATGGGTCGTTTTACAGACAGAGGGACACGCTCGGGCATGAAACCTCAACAGCATCCTATTGAAACTATCGATAAAGACTCATTTATATTACAAAATTAGGTTTTTTTGCTTTGAAATTAACTTTGAATAGGGTTTTAGACTATATTTTGAAACTACTTAGAGACGCTGCAATATTAATAATCGGCCAACTGATGGCAGTATGCGGAATGGCTTATCTTATATGGATCCTACAGAATATATACAGTTTGAACATAAAAATATGACACATAATCACATTGTACGTGGTCTTAAAATAATCCTATTAGTCCAAAGAATATAGTGGTAACGTTTATTAGCTTCTAAAATAACTATGAAGGGTTTTTTAGAGTGGGCTGTAATGTTAATAGCAGCCATTATGTAGACCTGCTGAACCAGGTGTATTATGGGAAGACTCCTACAACCCTAAAGCTTTAACAATTCGAACCTGTGCTAACATTTATTAGATTCAAAAATAACTTTAAATAGTTTTTTTAGAGTACGTTGTAATATTAAAATCAACCATTATGTAGAACCATGTGTATTACGGAAAGGCAACCGATACCTACCACGACCGGAGAGACTCGAAACAACAATCAGAATTATTGACAAACAGAGAGACCCTAAACAAATTAAAGCATCAAGAGAATGAAAGATACAACATCCAAGACCCTATAGACAGTGCTGGCCAGGCAGCAAAAAGAAGGGAGGTCATGATTGTTGGGGACTCCATATTGAGAAAAACAGCAAGTTCAATTCGCAGTTTGGACCCCCTTACTACAACAGTGTGCTGCCTTCCAGGAGCCTCTGTCAAGCATATCACTGAGAATTTGGACAGGCTCCTAGAATGAACAGGAGACGACCCGGTAGTAGTCGTCCACATCGGTACAAACAACATTGGAAGAGCCAGACCAAGATCCCTGCAAAACAAATTCAGAGAGCTAGGAAGGAAATTAAAAGACAAGACCAAAACTGTGGTATTTTCTGGGATACTTCTGGCAGCTTGCAAAGGACCATATGGACAGCTGGAAAAACAAAATCAAAATGCATGGCTGAAATCGTGGTGCACACAGGAAGGCTTCACCTGTCTTGAACATTGGAGCACATTCTACAACAAGGACTTTCTATACAGGTGGGACAGACTGCACTTAAACAGAAAGGGAACCAATCTACCCGGAGAAAGGATCCATCAGGAGGTCCAGAAGCATTTAAACTAGAAAGGAAGGGGGGAGAAAACAAAAAACAGAAGGGAGACCACATCAAAACAAGAGCAACAACTCAGGTAAGACAACTATTAGTCTCAGAAACAAAATGTTAGAACTTGAAGCTACTGCACTAACAAGTAACTACGATGTGATAGGTGTTACAGAAACTTGGTTGTCTGAGCGTGATGGAGACGAATATAATATTAGTGGGTACACACTGTATAGGAAAGACAGGCAGGACAGAAGAGGCAGAGGGGTAGTGCTATACATAAGAAATAGAAAACAAAGAAAACAATGCCGAATCAATATGGGTCAGAATAATGGACAAAAATTCAAAGGGCATAATAATAGGAGCATGCTATAGACCGCCAAATTCAGACACTGAGCAAAATAATATGTTGTACAATGACATTCGAAATGCGTGTAGAAAAGGAGAAGCCATACTAATGGGGGATTTCAACTTCCCCCGTATAAAATGGGAGAACCTGGTGGGGAGCACGATGGACGAAAGTGAAATGGTGGAAATGACAAATGACTGCTTCCTAACGCAATTTGTCAAGGCACTGACTAGACAGGAGGCATGCCTTGATTTAGTCTTTTCAAATAATGAAGACAGAATAACTAAAACAGAGGTCAGAGAGCCATTGGCAAACTCAGACCACAACATGGTCTCATTTGAAATATTTTTTAAAACCCCAAAAGCAATGACTAAAGCTAAGGTTTACAATTTTAGAAAAGCAAATTATGAAGGTTTGAAACAGAGACTAACAGAAGTAGATTGGAGTAAAATAGAGAAAACATCCACAGAAAAAGGATGGCTGTTTTTTTTTTTAAAAATGTAGTACTAGAGGCGCAAAACAATTACATCCCAAAAGTAGACAAATTTAAATCTAAAACAAAATGGCCAAAATAGTTTAATAGATCAATTTAAAAAATATTCAGTGAAAAAAGACACTTTACAGAGCGTTTAAAAGGGACCAAAAACAAAGTACACAGAAAGAGTACTTGGAACTGCAAACACAAGTCAAAAAGTAAGTTAGAAAGGACAAGAGAGAGATAGAAATCAATATGGCTAAGGGGGCTAAAACCAATTCCAAAATGTTGTTCCAATATTATAACAGCAAGAGAACATTCAAAGAGGAGGTTAAATGTCTAAGAGACACAAATGGCAAAATCATAGATGAAGAAAAAAAAAATAGCAAATATATTAAATGATTACTTTTCACAGGTTTTTACAAAGGAGGACACGGACAACATGCCCTACATGTCGACCTGTTCCTATCCAATTTTAAATAACTTTAGCATAACAGAGGTAGAAGTGTTAAAGGGACTAGGAGCTCTTAAAATAAACAAATCCCCTGGGCCAGATGAGATCCTCCCAATACTACTCAAAGAAATGAAAGAAGTTATTTACAAACCGCTAACCAAGATCATGCAACAGTTTCTTAACACAGGGGTTGTACCGACAAACTGGAAAATAGCAAACGTAATACCGATCCACAAAAAGGGAGACAAAACCGAACCAGGTAACTACAGACCAATAAGCCTGACTTCTATTATATGTAAACTTATGGAAACTATAATAAGATCCAAAATGCAAAATTACCTATATGATAACAATATCCTGGGAGACAGTCAGCATGGTTTTAGGAAAGGGAGATTGTGTCTAACTAACCTACTTGACTTTTTTGAGAATGCAACATTGAAAATGGATAACTGCAAAGCATATGACATGGTTTATTTAGATTTCCAGAAAGCTTTTGACAAAGTCCTGCATAAAAGATTAATTCTCAAACTGAACGCAGTAGGGATTCAAGGAAATGCATACAAATGGATTAGGGAGTGGTTAACATGTAGAAAACAGAAAGTACTGATTAGAGGAGAAACCTCAAAATGGAGTGAGGTAACCAGTGGTGTACCACAGGGATCAGTATTAGGTCCTCTGCTATTCCTAATCTAAATTAATGATTTAGATTCTGGTATAGTAAACAAACTCGTTACATTTGCAGACGACACAAAAATAGGAGGAATGGCAAACACTTTTGCAGCAGCAAAGGTCATTCAAAATGATCTAGACAGCATTCAGAACTAGGCAGACACATGGCAAATGACATTTAATAGAGAAAAGTGTAAAGTATTGCAAGCAGACAATAAAAATGTGCATTATAAATATCATATGGGAGATACTGAAATTGAAGAAGAAATCTATGAAAAAGACCTAGGAGTTTATGTTGACTCAGAAATGTCTTCATCTAGACAATGTGGGGAAGCTATAAAAAAAGGCCAACAAGATGCTCGGATATATTGTGAGAAGTGTTGAATTTAAATCAAGGGAAGTAATGTTAAAACTCTACAATGCATTAGTAAGACCTCACCTAGAATATTGTGTTCAGTTCTGGTCACCTCGTTACAAAAAGGATATTGCTGCTCTAGAAAGACTGCAAAGAAGAGCAACCAGAATTATCCCGGGTTTAAAAGGCATGTCGTATGCAGACAGGCTAAAATAATTGAATATATTCAGTCTTGAACAAAGAAGACTACGCGGCGATCTGATTCAAACATTCAAAATCCTAAAAGGTATAGACAATGTCAACCCGAGGGACTTCTTTGACTTGAAAAAAGAAACAAGGACCAGCGGTCATAAATGGAGATTAGATAAAGGGGCATTCAAAACAGAAAATAGGAGGCACTTTTTTACACAGAGAATTGTGAGGGTCTGGAACCAACTCCCCAGTAATGTTGTTGAAGCTGACACCCTGGGATCCTTCAAGAAGCTGCTTGATGAGATTCTGGGATCATTAAGCTACTAACAACCAAACGAGCAAGATGGGCTGAATGGCCTCCTCTCGTTTGTAAACTTTCTTATGTTCTTCTTATGTTCTTTCTTATTGGACAATGTGTAGAACTGAGTGTGAGGGATCAGTCAAGTGCTGATTGTTTAGCTGTACCTCTTATTTTGAAATTGCTAATACATTGAAATCTGTTTGTTTTTAACAGTTCATGATTGCTGGGATTAAAGGCATTCTTCTCAGTTTTACTGTGCTGGAGATATGCATCACTCTGCCCTTAATTATTTTGGGGTACAGGTTTCTGCATTGCAGCAGCACTAGAGAATGGTAAGCTTGTATACACTATTACAGTTATTGGTTTCCTGTTGTACTTTAGGTTGTGATGGTTTAGATTCAATCTATTTAGATTTATTATTTTTTTATTTATTTTTTATTTTTTTAATTTAGTCGTCGCCA
Organism: Acipenser ruthenus; assembly: GCF_902713425.1. NCBI lineage: Eukaryota > Metazoa > Chordata > Actinopteri > Acipenseriformes > Acipenseridae > Acipenser > Acipenser ruthenus. The sequence goes on along the minus strand of NC_081240.1, from coordinate 4,319,384 downwards.
ATTATTTTTACCCCGGTTTTCACCCCAATTTAGCATGCCCAATTATTATCTGTATCCCCGGCTCACCGCTCGCAACCCCCCCGCCGACTCGGGAAACGGAGGCTGGAACACGCGTCCTCCGAAACGTGCTCCTTCCAAGCCGTCATTTTTCGCACTGCAGATCCACAGCAATGCCACCAGACCTATAGTGCCGGAGGACAACACAGATCTGGCGGCTCCGCTGCAGAGCCACAGGCGCCCTATCGGCCACAGGGGTCGCTGATGCGCGGTGAGCCGTGGATTCCCCTGCCGACCTAAGCCCTCCCTACCCGGGCAGCGCTCAGCCAATTGTGCGCCGCCCCCTAGGAACTCTCGGTCACGGTCAGCTGTGACATAGCCTGGATTCGAACCTGCGATCTCAATCTATTTAGATTTAAATAATTAAATTGAAGCACATTGAACATTGAATCATGCCCTGCCCACAATAACCTAAAATATATAATTCAGTAAATTAAGAAACATAACAATATGTACTGAGATTTAATGACACTGTAGAATAAAGCATTAGGGGCATTTTGATTGAACGAGCCCCTAAACTTACAGAGTGTCCTAATGTTCAGCTGCTTGGGCATCCCACCAAGATTACTGTATTGCAGACGAAGCAAACCTCTATAAAGTATCCACCTCAATATGAATTAATGTGTGCATGTATTCATTTTACAGATCACTGCTTCACAGGCTCTTCAACTGGATTTGTTTGGAGATATGAATTGCATTGTCTTAATCTTGGACAGAAATTCAAATAATGATAAACTATTATATGTGATATGATTTAATGAAACCTAATAATGTATTTACATGTTTAATATATCAAGATTGTAGATGCTCTAATGTTTGAAGACATGTGTGTATGTATGTGTATATGAAATATATACATTGCTTCCATGTTTTTTATTTTATTCAGTGATAAAGCAGTGTGCAAATTTATTAAAACACCCCAGGATGTATCATTTATATCCTTATATACTTACCTGCATGTAAATCTCTGGGTGTGAGAATTTATAATCAGTCCTCGCAAGTACAGACTTTTTAATTTTTCTTGCTGTATTGAAAACTTAGCTCACATCCATTGGAAGCAAATACTAAACAAAGACACAATTGGTCCAAAAGTATTTTATTATCCACCAAAACCAGCCAATCAATGCACCGACAAAAGCAACCAATCCTGGACCCACAACTGCCAATCACAGACTGTCAGCTCGCCTGGAGCTCAGACAGCATCTTTCAACAACAAACCGAGACATGAACAGTTCAGTAATATTGCTCCATTCAGATATCTGCCACTGTCCAGATAAACTACAAACAGCTCTGACAAGTAAAAAAAAAAAAAAAAATCATTTTGGGACTATTTTCCTAAAACGTTTCTCAGTGGAAGGGTACCTGACAAATCATTACAAGTTAAAGGTAAATCTATGTTTTAATATATATATATATATATATATATATATATATATATATATATATATATATATATATATATATATATATACACATACATATATATTTTTTACAGAAATAATGTGAAAAATAGTGACAGTGTTCTCTCGATGAAGGCTCTACCGTGTGATAGCTGACCTTTGGCTCTGGACGCATAACTCCAGTCATGGTCAACTACCACAGTGTGGAGCCTTCATCGATGGGCACTATTGCTAAACAAAACAAACACTCACACACACACACAACATATACAAAATTATTATTATTATTATTATTTATTTCTCAGCAGACGCCCTTATCCAGGGCGACTTACAATCGCAAGCAAATACAAATACATTCAAGTGTTACAATATAAGTCATACAATAAGAACAAGAAATACAATAATTCTCAAGTGTGACAAACCACAATTCAATAATACAGCAGATAATAGTGAAAGTTACATCAGGATATGATTAAGTACAAAATACTACAGATTAAACACTTGGCATCTTACAATATTCTGAGGTACAGGATTAAATGCAGTAAAATAGGGGGCAGATAAGAGCAAAATAAAGCATATTTAAATGAAGGGTGATAGTGTCCCAGGATGCAACAGAGGAGTTCTACAGGTGCTGTTTGAAGAGGTGAGTCTTAAGGAGGCGCCGGAATGTGGTCAGGGACTGGGCAGTCCTGACATCTGTAGGAAGGTCGTTCCACCACTGCGGAGCAAGGGTGGAGAAGGAGCGGGCTCGGGAGGCAGGGGAACGTAGCGGAGGTAGAACCAGTCTTCTAGTGCAGGCGGAGCGGAGAGGTCGAGTGGGGGTGTAGGGAGAGATGAGGGTTTGGAGGTAGCTGGGTGCAGTCTGATCAAGGCATCTATAGGCTAGTACAAGAGTCTTGAACTGGATGCGAGCGGTGATCGGGAGCCAGTGGAGCGAGCGGAGTAGTGGAGTAGCGTGGGCGAAGCGAGGTAGAGAGAACACCAGGCGAGCAGCAGAGTTCTGGATGAGCTGGAGCGGACGGGTGGCGGACGCAGGGAGGCCAGCCAGGAGGGAGTTGCAGTAGTCTAGGCGGGAAAGTACCAGGGCCTGGACCAGGAGCTGGGTAGCATAGTTGGTGAGGAAGGGTCGGATTCTTCGGATGTTGCTCAGGAAGAATCGGCAAGTGCGTGCCAGAGTGGAGATGTGCTGGGAATAAGAGAGGCAGGGGTCCAGGGTGACTCCAAGGTTCTTAGCTGAGGAAGAGGGAGAGAGTGTGGTAGATTCCAGAGGAACAGAGATAGAGAGATCAGAGGAGGGGGAGGAGGAGGGAAAGAAAAGGAGGTCAGATTTAGAGAGGTTGAGTTTGAGGTGATGCAAGTGCATCCAGGAGGAAATAGCAGACAGACAGGTAGAGATACGGGAGGAGATGGTGGAGTCAGAGGTGGGGAAGGAGAGGAAAATCTGAGCATCATCAGCATAGAAATGGTATGAGAAACCATAGGATGCGATGAGGGGGCCCAGGGAGCGGGTGTAGAGAGAGAACAGGAGAGGACCCAAGACTGACCCTTGGGGGACTCCAGTTAAGAGAGGGTGAGGTGTGGAGGTTGCTCCACGCCAGGTTACCTGGTAAGTGCGGTTGGAGAGGTAGGAGGAGAACCAGGCCAGAGCAGTGCCAGAGATCCCCAGGTCAGCAAGAGATGATAGTAGAATAGAGTGATCAACAGTGTCAAAGGCAGCAGAGAGGTCGAGGGGAATTAGGACAGAGGAGAGAGAGGCAGCTCGGGCACACTTAAGTGAGTTGGTGACAGACAGGAGGGCGGTTTCAGTGGAGTGAGCAGAGCGGAAGCCAGATTGGAGAGGGTCAAGCAGAGAGTGGTTGGACAGGAAATCACACGTGCAGGGCCTCAGCCCTACCACACTCACCATTACAAATATCTTGATGGCTAGTATTGTTTTTGATGTGATTCCTTTCTTTAAATTCTTTAAATGAACACACAGTAATGCTGATGTTATCCCATGTTTCTACCTAATGTTACTTACAGGAGGCCCTATTCACAAACCTAATGAATGTTTTCATAATTACAAATTAATTTCCACATAAACAACAGGAACAACAGCAATTTCATCATCACTTAGTAAATCTCCATCAATTACATAGATGTTGATTCTCCAACAGGGATATGGATAATAAACCTCACTTTGTGTTTTATAGTAAAGATATATAATAAATAAGAATGTGTTTATGTTAGTATTGTGACATGTTCTGCCACTGAGTGTTTTTTCATTAACGAGACACTGAATAAACAACCAAACAGAGACTTTTTGAAGTCATGCGCAGTACGTAATGTGACTTAGTTTTCGCAATTTTGTATGTACATATAGCAGTTTACACCTGTTTACACAATATCTTCTTTTGAAATGTTTATTTTATTACAGTTTTTCATTTTTTTACGTCATGCATTATATGCGCTAATTTCGAAAATAAAGCCTTTTATGTTTATTTTTTCATTTAAATACGTTGCTTCTGCTATGCAAATGTTAGGTATGATGTTCATAAATAAAACTTTTGAGTTGTATCTAATAGTTTGTGTTTCATTTTCATATCGAAGCTGTTTACAATGTACCCGTCAAAATGATTTCTGCTGGCGGTTCTAGGTAGTAGCATAAAACCAACGGTTCTAGTGTTAAAAATCACAGTCCCATGCAACAGACCAGAATGTATGACACGCAAATATATTAACACCCAAACTGAGATCAGACAGCCTAAATCATCACGCCACATCCATCAGCCCTTTACATGTACTCCTAAAGTAGTAGTGTACTGCATCATTTGAACAAAATGCAACCAATTATACATTGGGGAAAACTAAAAGACGTTTAGCAGATCGTTTTGTGGAACATTTACGAAGCATTCGAATCAACACCTTGACATTTCCAGTAGCCTGACACTTCAACAGCAATAATCACACTGCTGAAGACATCACCATCTGTGGAATCAGTCAGTGTTTTGGTACAAATTATACTCAGAAGCAAAGAGAATGTGAGCTTATCTTCAAACTGGTCACCTCGTTACAAAAAGGATATTGCTGCTCTAGAAAGAGTGCAAAGAAGAGCGACCAGAATTATCCCGGGTTTAAAAGTCATGTCGTATGCAGACAGGTTAAAATCTATTCAGTCTTGAACAAAGAAGACTATGTGGTGATCTGATTCAAGCATTCAGAATTCTAAAAGGTATTGACAGTGTCGACCCAGGGGACTTTTTCGGCAAACGACATTTAATAGAGGAAAGTGTAAGGTACTGCATGCAGGCAATACAAATGTGCATTATAAGTATCATATGGGAGATATTGAAATTGAAGAAGGAATCTATGAAAAAACAAGTACGAATCTTTGTTAGAATATACATATGCAGACAGGCTAAAATAATTGAATCTATTGACAATGTCGACCCAGTCGAAACAAGGACCAGAAGTCACAAATGGAGATTAGATAAAAGGGCATTCAGAACAGAAAATAGGAGACACTTTTTTACACAGAGAATTGTGAGGGTCTGGAACCAACTCCCCAGTAATGTTGTTGAAGCTGACACCCTGGGATCCTTCAAGAAGCTGCTTGATGAGATTCTGGGATCAATAAGCTACTAACAACCAAATAAGCAAGATGGGCTGAATGGCCTCCTCTCGTTTGTAAACTTTCTTATGTTGTCTGATTTCAAATCCAAGTCTTGTGTCTGTTTTTAATCACAGCAACTTATTTTTTAACCCCTTGAGGTACACAAGGAATTGAGCAGTTATTCAAACAGTTTCTTCTTAAAATACATTTGAGAGTGACTCAAGTATCACGACGAGGAAACTGGCAATTTGGATGATCAGATCCAACCTGTCAGTAAATTTTAAGCCTGTTTCGTGCACCTCGTTGCATTTTTATTAGTGGGACACACATGTCCTTGTACCTTAAAGGTTTACAAGTTGAAGCTGAGGAAGGTTTATAGCCACAGACCTGGCTGCTGAAGCCCACTTCATACAGCCTTAGTTCAGGATCCCACAAGGGTCTGTTACATTTATCCAGGTTAGAGAGTGAGACTAATTTGAGTGACCTTCCCTTCTGACAATTGCATTGCATTTTAAACACCATTGTTCGTATTTGTGGTCCTTTGGCTCCATCTATTGGACAATGTGTAGAACTGAGTGTGAGGGATCAGTCAAGTGCTGATTGTTGAGCTATACCTCTTATTTTGAAACTGCAAATACATTCAAATATGTTTGTTTTTACTAGTTCATGACTGCTGGGATTAAATGCCTTCTTCTCAATGTTACTGTGGTGGAGATATGCATCACTCTGACTGTCAATCTCAAGTCTAGAAATTGAGCAAATCCATGTAAGATACTAATACAGAGGTGTCCAATCATGGTCCTGAAGGGCCATTCCACGCCATGTTTAACAGGTAAAATGAGATATATTTCAGGTCCTGGATGGAGGTTTATTTGGTTCTATTAAACAATTTAGAACAGGGTTGGAACAAAGACCAGAAGTAGTATATATACAGCTCTGGAAAAAATTAAGAGACCACTGCAAAATTATCAGTTTCTCTGGTTTTACTGTTTATAGGTATGTGTTTGGGTAAAATGAACATTTTTGTTTTATTCTATAAACTACTGACAACATTTCTCCCAGATTCCAAATAAAAATTTTGTCATTTAGAGCATTTATTTGCAGAAAATGACAACTGGTCAAAATAACAAAAAAGATGCAGTGTTGTCAGACCTCGAATAATGCATTCATTTTTAAACAACACAATACTAATGTTTTAACTTAGGAAGAGTTCAGAAATCAGTATTTGGTGGAATAACCCTGATTTTCAAGCACAGCTTTCATGCGTCTTGGCATGCTCTCCACCAGTCTTTCCACTCCTGGCGCAAAAATTCAAGCAGCTCGGCTTTGTTTGATGGCTTGTGACCATCCATCTTCCTCTTGATCACATTCCAGAGGTTTTCAATGGGGTTCAGGTCTGGAGATTGGGCTGGCCATGACAGGGTCTTGATCTGGTGGTCCTCCATCCACACCTTGATTGACCTGGCTGTGTGCATGGAGCATTGTCCTGCTGGAAAAACCAATCCTCAGAGTTGGGGAACATTGTCAGAGCAGAAGGAAGCAAGTTTTGTTCCAGGACAACCTTGTACTTGGCTTGATTCATGCGTCCTTCACAAAGACAAATCTGCTCGATTCCAGCCTTGCTGAAGCACCCCCAGATGAGTCCAATTTTCAGCTTTGCCCAACACCTGGTCGTCTAATGGTTAGACAGAGACCTGGAGAGGCCTACAAGCCACAGTGTCTCGCACCCACTGTGAAATGTGGTGGAGGATCGGTGATGATCTGGGGGTGCTTCATTTTACCCAAACACATACCTATAAATAGTAAAACCAGAGAAACTGATAATTTTGCAGTGGTCTCTTAATTTTTTCCAGAGCTGTATATATATATATATATATATATATATATATATATATATATATATATATATATATATATATAACATTAAAATTAATCAAATTGAAGCACATTGAACATTGAATCATGCTCTGCCCACCAGAACCTGAAATATATAATTCTGTAGATTAAGAAACATAACAATACGCACTGAGATTTAATGACACCATAGAATAAAGCATTAGGGGCATGCTGATTGAACGAGCCCCTAAACCTACAGAGTGTCCTAATGTTGAGCTGCTTGGGCATCTACTTATTTAAACATGCCTCCCACCAAGATTATTGTATTGCAGGCATAGCAAACCTGTATAAAGTATCCACCTCAATATGAATTAATGTGTGCATGTATTCATTTTACAGATCACTGCTTCACAGGCTCTTCAACTGGATTTGTTTGGAGATATGCATTGTCTTAGTCTTGGACAGAAAACCAAATAATGATAAACAAACTGTGATATGATTTAATGTAACATAACAATTATTTTAAATGTTTAATGTATCAAAATTGTAGATGCTCTAATGTTTGAAGAAATGTGTGTATGTATGTGTTGTGATACGTTCTGAGTTTGATTGTGGTAGCCTACTGACAGTATGAAAGGTGACACAAGCAGACAGAAGTTCGGGGTGAAAATAAAGGCACTTTTATTTTTAAGCAATTATTTTCAGTTAATCACCCTTAATGAAAATAATAAAAGAAAACCTGTCTGTTAAACTCACTTCTTCACCCCTCTCTAGTACCTTGCCCAAGCTGACCTCATGGCAAGTAACAGCTGGTATTGCTTCCAGCAATGGTACAATCAGTCCAGGGTTTTCATTTATCCAGTGCCGGCTGACCAAGGGTTAATCTGGCCTTATATCACTTATAGCACACCAGGCAAGTGTCCCATGTTCTTTGTTTGGTACAATCCACAAGGCTGTTGAATGAACGTGTTGGTGGTCCTTTTCCAGGTAAACAGGTACGTAATCCAAGGTTAGTTTTTCCCTCTTAACCAGAACGATTGCAACAAATAATAATAATAATAATAATAATAATAATAATAATAATAATAATAATAATAATCCTGTATGGTCCTTGAGCACCCTCTGCTGGGAAGCACTGGAATGCGCAGCCTACTGCTTGGTAGGCTCCTGGCTGATTCGTAATAAAACAAACATTCACAGTCCGTATGGTTTGCTTGTTCTTTCCCACTCACACAGTCCATTTAAACAAACGTTAATTTAAATGCACAAAATAAACAAAACAAACGCGTCTGAGCCTATAATTCACAAACCCCAGACAATTATAGCCATCTCACAGTCACCTCGACCGTAAGATAAAAATGGCGTTTCTTTTAATTTCGTTGATGCAACCAGCCTTCATTATATTAACAGTCCCAGGAATTAGGCTGTTGCTTAAACAAATGAAAAGACCAGTCCACAAATAACTAGCGTTTATATCCTCAGTGCGTGCACACACTAAACGCTCTGAAATAAAGCTGAAATCACGTTTGTCATAAACAGATTAAACGTTGCACACAGCAGGTAAGTATACACATCACAAACACACTCCTAGTATCCTTGTGGCTTCCTTGTTTTTAAAAACAGGTGCAACACAGAACGCTGCCTTTCTTTCAAAACAATACACAATATTGAATCCCGTCAGTATGTGGCTTGGGTTACTCACGATAGGGTCTTTGTATGATGCACGTACCAGTTCACTTCAGTCCAAACTGCAGACACGTTGCAGCTCCACCGGTCGACCAAACAAAGCTCTGCACTCTGTATATTTGTATCTGTCCCTCCACACAGGTACCGTTGGATATGGACTCTGAAGTCTGTTCTGGCTATAATGAATACTGCAGCCCTATCGATCCCTGGTCTCCATACAGCTTCTGGAAACACCGTTGCTCTTTCTTTATTCTTTGCTCCACCGACAACACCACTCGGTAGCTCAAACTTGTTCTTACAAGTCAGCGCACTTACAACTGTAGTCTCCACCGTCTCTATACACTCCTTCTACCCTACCCTACCCTACCTTACCCTACCCTACCCTACCCTACCTTACCTTACCCTACCTTACCCTACCCTACCTTACCCTACCTTACCCTACCCTACCCTACCTTACCTTACCCTAACCCTACCTTACCTTACCCTACCCTACCCTACCCTACCCTACCCTACCTTACCCTACCCTACCCTACCCTACCCTACCTTACCTTACCCTACCCTACCCTACCCTACCCTACCCTACCCTACCCCTACCCTACCCTACCTCTCACTTGTTCTGTCCGCTTTTTAAACCTGCATCAATTACCGCGGACCGATCACCTGAATCTACCTCTCAGGATTATGGGGATTGAAGTTTCTAACTCCTCCCATCTTACAGTGTACGCTGTTGTCTTCTACCAACAAACGTCGTTTTTTGTTTTGAACTCAGGGGCCAGATATCAGAATCCCCACGTTCCTGATATCTTCCCCTAGTGTTCCAAACTGACCGTTTGTTACAGTGTATATGAAATACATACATTGCTTCCATGTTTTGTATTTTATTCAGTGATAAAGCAGTGTGCAAATGTATTAAAACACCCCCGGATGTGTCATTTATATCCTTATATACCTACCTGCATGAAAATCTACCTAGCCTTATATACAGTACCTACCTGCATGAAAATCTACCTAGCCTTTATATACCTACTTGCATGAAAATCTACCTAGCCTTTATATACCTACTTGCATGAAAATCTACCTAGCCTTATATAAGAACATAAGAAAGTTTACAAACAAGAGGAGGCCATTCAGCCCATCTTGCTCGTTTGGTTGTTAGTAGCTTATTGATCCCAGAATCTCATCAAGCAGCTTCTTGAAGGATCCCAGGGTGTTAGCTTCAACAACATTACTGTCAGCTTGAATGGAGCTCAGACAACATCCTTCAACAAACCGAGATATGAACAGTTCAGTAGTATTGCTCCATTCAGATATCTGCCACTGTCCAGATAAACTACAAACAGCTCTGACAAGTAAAAAAATGTTATTTAACAAATTTATTATTTTTTTTCTCTAATTATGTACAGGTAGTGGACAAAAAAATGAAAACACTTGGGTAAATGAGGGACACCAAGTATATTGAAAGCAAGGGCTTCCACACAGGTGTGGCTCATGCGTTAATTAAGCAAATAACATCCCAGCATGCTTAGGGTCATGTATAAAAATGCTGGACAGGCCTGGTTGCCTATAATTATGGCTAGCATGGCTGCCAGAGGAGACCTCAGTGACTTTGAAAGAGGGGTGATTGTTGGGGCGCGTTTGGCAGGAGCTTCAGTGACCAAAACAGCTCAACTTGCTGATGTTTCACGAGCAAAGGTGTCTAAGGTGATGTCGGCATGGAACTCCGAGGGAAACACATCATCAACAAAGAGAACAGTGGGCGGAAGCGTATACTCCAGGATCATAATATCCGTGCATCAATTTGAATTGCAAGGCAAAACAGGCGAGCAACTGCAGATCAATTGACTGCAAATTTCAACTTGGGGCGCGAGCAGCCAGTTTCATCAAAAACGGTCAGCTGAGAACTCCACAGAGTGGGATACCATAGTGGCCCAACGCCCTATTAAGTGACTTTACATTGGTGTTTCCATTTTTTTGTTCACTACCTGTATGTCATCCTTTATCGACATTGTTGGGACTATTTTCCTAAAACATTTCTCAACGGAGGGTACCTGACGAATCATTACAAGTTCAAGGTAAATCTATGTTTTCATTTTTTTTCCCCCCAGAAATAACATGAAAAATAGTTTCCTAATAGCAACAGTGTTCTCTCGATGAAGGCTCTACAGTGTGATAGTTGACTGTGACTTTGCCTTTGGTTCGGGACGCATAACTCCAGTCGTGGTCAACTACCACCCAGTAGAGCCTTCATCGACGGGCACTATCGCTAAAAAAAATAAACACACACACACAACATATACAAAATCACACATGCAGGGCCACAGCCCTACCACACTCACCATTATAAATATCTTGCTGGCTAGTATTGTTTTTGATGTGATTCCTTTCTTTAAATTCTTTAAATGAACACACAGTAATGCTGATATTATCACTTGTTTCTACCTAATGTTACTTACAGGAGGCCCTATTCACAAACCTAATGAATGTTTCAAGGAATGTTTTATAGCTCCTTTTTATTATCTCAATAGTATTACACATTTCAAACGGAAGGGATCGCGATTTTAGTTTAGCATTTCATATTGTTTGCTAAAAGCAATACAATTAAACATTAACATAATGTAAAACAGTTTTCATAATTACAAATTAATTTCCACATAAACAACAGGAACAAGAGCAATTTCATCATCACTTAGTAAATCTCCATCAATTACATAGACGTTAATTCTCCACCAGGGATATGGATAATAAACCCCACTTGGTGTTTTATAGTAAAGATATATAATAAATAAGAATGTGTTTCTGTTAGTATTGTGACATGTTCTGCCATTGAGTGTTTTTTTCATTAAAGAGACACTGAATAAACAACCAAACAGAGACTTTTTGAAGTCAAGCGCAGTACGTAATGTGACTTATTTTTCACAATTTTGTATGTACATATAGCAGTTTACACCTGTTTACACAATATCTTCTTTTGAAATGTTTATTTTATTATAGTTTTTCATTTTTTTAAATCATGCATTATATGTGCTAATTTTGAAAATAAAGTCTTTTATGTTTATTTTTTCATTTAAATACGATGTTTCTGCTATGCAAATGTTAGATATGATGTTCATAAATAAAACTTTTGAGTTGTATCTAATAGTTTGTGTTTCATATCGAAGCTTTTTACAATGTACCCGTCAAAACAACTTCTGATGGCGGATCTAGGTAATAGCAAAAAAACGACGATTCTAGTGTTAAAAGGCACAGTCCCATGCAACAGACCACAATGTATGACACGCAAATATATTAACTCCCAAACTGAGATCAAAGGCCCTCCTTTACATGTACTTCCAAAGGAGTAGTGTACTGTATCATTTGCACAAAATGCAACCAATTATACATTGGGGAAACTAAAAGACGTTTAACAGATTGTTTTGTGGAACATTTACGAAGCATTCAAATCAACACCTTGACATTTCCAGTAGCCCAACACTTCAACAGCAATAATCACACTGCTGAAGACATCACCAACTGTGGAATCAGTCAGTGTTTTGGTACAAATTATACTCGGAAGCAAAGAGAATGTGAGCTTATCTTCAATCATTCATCTGATTCAAGCATTCAAAATTCTAAAAGGTATAGACAATGTCGACCCAGGGGCCTTTTTCAACCTGAAAAAAGAAACAAGGACCAGGGGTCACAAATGGAGATTAGATAAAGGGGCATTCAGAACAGAAAATAGGAGGCACTTTTTTTACACAGAGAATTGTGAGGGTCTGGAACCAACTCCCCAGTAATGTTGTTGAAGCTGACACCCTGGGATCCTTCAAGAAGCTGCTTGATGAGATTCTGGGATCAATAAGTTACTAACAACCAAATAAGCAAGATGGGCTGAATGGCCTCCTCTCATTTGTAAACTTTCTTATGTTCTTATTATTTGAATGCATTACAATGCTCTCAGCGCAGGCATAATGAAATCAGCGGAACAAAGTACATTTACTTTTAGTACGTTAGTCATTGATAGTAATAACTATTTCGTGATTTGTGCCTCACCTGTCAAAAAATCATGAGCTGCCAGTGGTGGAGTATCAAGTGAAACTCTGCAACATGCAGATGTACAGCGATACATGCTTAAATGGGATTTACTTGGACCAGTAGCAAAGAGGAGCCACGACTGCTGCATGTTGTATGTTACAAACAAAACTTTGAATCTTCGGTGCCACTTAGAAACGACTCAAAAAACGAGTGGATTAGAAACCCATTCGTGAACGTTGACAGTGAAATGCACATGAACTTGACATCAAAGGAGTAAGACAGCCTAGCAAAGGTTTCATGTCACAGCTCTTTAAAGTTAGTCTTCAGCAAACGAAATCTGACTGGCATCTGGTTACACGTTCACCTCCACATACTCTTGTGAAAGTGGATTTTCTGCACTTGTTGCATTGAATTCAAAGTACCGGAGTAGACTGGATGTGGAACTAGATTTAAAGCTACAACTGTCACCACTCCAACCTGACATTCATGCTGTGACATCGCTGAAACAGGACCAGACATCATTAGGTAAGTTAATCAATTTCCCATAAGGCATTGTTATCAATTGCCGCACTATAGCGTAAAGCAAAATTAATCGAATTTCCTTGTATAGCGACTGTGTCACTATGATAGTAGTACATGGTGGTCTGCGAAATTTTTGGAGGTTCAGAAGGGGTCCGCACACCCTAAAAAGTTGGGAACCACTGCACTAGAGTAGCTGCATTTGAACCAAAAAAAGTAAATGCAGTGCTTAAGTGTTTTTCTATTTCTTTATTTATTTATTTATTTTTGCATGTGATTTACTCCAGCGTTTTGTTTACATGTTGAAATCCCTAGTTAGCAGAGTGTTGTTTGTGATTAATTGGCTTTTATCGTGTTTATATTAAGCGATGACATGGTTGTATCGATTGTATGGAAATGTGCCATTCTCTTCCTGATGACGGCAATTAAATCAATATACATTTATTAACAAAGTATAAATATAAATATAAATACATTTATGAATATATTCATGTTGTTATTAATAATCAATTCGCCAGTGGGTTGCTTAGGATTTAAAAGTTCTCTTAACAGCCTAATACATACACTTTAGAAGTTTAGAAGAGTCACTGTCATAAATGGATAAGAAAGATCTATAAAGATCATGGACTGATTGGTTGAAAATGTTTGTGTAACATATTATTTGTCTCCTTTCAATGATCTCATTACTACGAGACCCCTAAAGGGACATGGTGTAAATTACAAAGGGATGCTACTATTTCGTGCACACGACTTACTATCTCATCAGCATGAGATATTATCATTTTCATTTTTACACAATGTACCTTTAAGGGTTCTGTACATTACTATGCCACATATACATCAAATGTATTTTCTAGCATATCAAAGACATGTTTTTGTGTCCTTCATAAACAAAACCAGAAACCAAAAAAATAAGAAAGAAAAAAGTATACTTTGAAAAGTACACAATAAAGAACTTGTCTCACTCCAGATGTGTTAATATTCCAAATATTTTAATTAGCTTTTCCAATTCACATATAAATCTATGACAACATGAAAACAATCATGGTTGTTCTAGTTTTAGACCTCAGCTCATCTGCCCACAGGTGACTACACATGTTGTGTGAAGTGAACCCACCTACTGTACCAGTTAAGCAGTGTGTGCTGGGAAGCCTTGTCAGAACATGGGTCAGGTAAGGGCACCGTGACAATTTAATGTCTTTTTTGGAATTGCTAACTCTTACCATCAAGTAAAACGCAGGAGACAGAATACATGTTCTAATATAATTATAAGCCAAATACATTGAATTTAGTGTATTTCTGTTTCTTTCTTATCTCTAAACAAGCTACTGTGATGATGTTTTGTTTCTGCATGTGACATCATATGAAGGAAAAAAACTAACAGGAAGTGAAATTAAATCCCTCCCCTATCCAATTGAATGCTTTCCCAACCTGTAAGACAATAAATTAAAGTGTGTTTTTATTGTGTTTACTTGATCACAGGCCCAGGAAGAAGCTTTAATAAGATCATGTTTACACGATCAGGGTCTTAAAGGAAGCTTGTGTGTGATTTTGATTGATAATGTAAAACTGGTATTGGTGTAGTCGAGCTACAAATGTAACCCTGAGTTACAGATGAATTGAAATGTAAAGCACAGGCACTGCAGTTCAATCTGCTTGCAGAGGATTCCATGCAATGGTAATTAACACAGGAGCTTGCAGTGTGGAGTAGTGGTTAGGGCTCTGGACTCCTGACCGGAGGGTCGTGGGTTCAATCCCTTCTGGGGGACACTGCTGCTGTACCCTTGAGCAAGGTAGGTACTTCACCTAGATTCCTCCAGTAAAAACCAAACTGTATAAATGGGTAATTGTATGTAAAAATAATGTGATATCTTGTAACAATTGTAAGTCACCCTGGATAAAGGCATCTGCTAAGAAATAAATAATAATAATAATAATAATTATTAAACTGTGGATTTCAGACTTCAACAGAATCATCCACTTAGATAACTACCCATGAATAATCAACTCAGATAACCACTTGTGATTGTACTGTAACTTCTTTATTCAGTTATAACTTGGACAAGCCATTAAAATGCATTTACATATACACATCCATTCTCATGTAAACATCTTATTTAAACATTTTAGCAACATCATTCTTTCCAATGGATTCAGCCAGGTATTCTACAACAAGACAGGCTTTAACCATAACAAAAATTGACCAACAGGCTCTATTTTTAATATTTCCCATTCTTAATGTGGCTGGTGACCTTACTATACCTGCAGTAAAAACACTCTTCAGTCTCTTTTAGAATATGTGATAGTTTTGTATTTAGATCTGGGTTGCGTATCACATGATTGGTCCAATTTGTCACAGATCAGAACTTCTGAAGTGCATTCGTCAGTCCGCTGTCAGATTAAGTTGAAATGTTGTGTGCAAAGTGACACTGGTGTCCGATTGTCTAGTATTTGAAGGCATTGAAGGAACCACACAAAGGGTATTTTGCTGTGATAGTGCTCTTCTGCAGCTCACTTGAAGATGAATGTTTAAAAACAATAAGAAAGCAGAACACCACAATACTCCAAACACAAGAGCTCTCAAGAAAACACCTGCCCACTACTACTTTCCTCCTTTCCGCTCAGGTGATCTGTCCAAATTTACCAGCGTCAAGATCATATGACTCCCAGCCCCTAAAGAGCCAAACAACATTTACAAGTAAAAATAAATAATTGCAATCTATTTTAACAAGCTTAGCAAAAATAACCAAAAAAACGGCTGGTACCAGGAAAATAAATAAATACAGTACAAACATTAACAACACATGTGATTTACACTTTATATGCTCAGAAAAAATATTATAATTCAAAGTAAAACTTATTTTATTCTGAAAATGTGTGCCCTAATCAGTCAAGTTCCATTGTTAAAAATGTCTAGAATTCAAAGTAAAATAAGCATAGTATATACTAGAATGTAGTGAAGCTCTAATTTGGAGTCTAAGCCAGCTGACGGAATGAAGTGGATTTATTTACAATGGAGAGGCAAGTGAATTTTGCACAATAAAAACTCCCTGAAGTTATTTTAAGGTGGTGTAATATAATTGTGAATCAGGGTCTGTGAAATCAGTCAATAAGAGCAGCATTAAACAGTTAAAAAATCACTTCTAGAGCAATTAGCCTGACATGACATTTAAAACTTGTAATGATGTTTGCAATTGCTCTGAGCTGGTCTGAGTGCTGATTCTTAAATAATGAGTTGATATGTTTTTATTGCCTGATTGAGGTGCTTGTAGCTGTCTGAAATTGACAGCTACAAATCCAAGGTGCTGTTTCTCCTGGCTTCTCTATTCAAAACATCTTAATAGTTAAAGGACAGAAACATCTAATTAGAAGTTACTTGCTCTCCAGTGGAACGTGTTTTCTGTTGACTTCACGGACTGGGGCTCAGTGCTACACAGCACCCTCCATTGCATGGAAACTGCACACAAGACAATGTAACCACATTAGACAGGTAGAGAAAAGGCTGTATGCAGCTACTGGGGGTAAAAAAGGAATAGCATAATGTAATTATATTACATTTAAATGTAATATTATTAAAGTATGATTTAAATGGGAGAATAGCTAATGCTGGGAAATAGGAAACTAACACAATCATTAAAATGGTAAAAACCATCTGGAAGGCTTTCTTCATCATGGGATGGATCTCGTCTCTTCCCGGTGCAGACCTCCTCAGGACCCTCAGGATTGAGATGCTACAGAAAATCATGACAATTACCAAGGCAAAGATGAAACCTGAGATTACATATACAGTGTCTTCTAATGGTGGTATACCTAGGTAGATGGAGAAGGCAACAGTAACAGCCCAAGCCACAGCAGAGCACACCACTCTATAGGTGAGCGACTTGAGCCTCAGGTAGGTGACTGGATGCACCACCGCCATGTAACGCTCTACACAGATACAACAAAGGAACAGAGGACTCCCTGTCAGGTTAAAATTAAAGAAAACATATGAGACCTTTGAAAGAATTGTATTCTCCAGAAAGTAATAATTAGATATATCAAGGGGTACATTGAGGCAAAACAAAACATCCATGACTGCCAGGTTCATTATGAACACCTCAGAAGATGAGAGGGTAGTTTGTTTCCTCAGTAAAATCCACAGCACTGCCACATTGGCTGGCAAACCCAGAATGGCAGTTAGAATCTCTATAGTCATCCAGAATAGAAGCCCAGCTGGATTGTCTCTGCATTCTGAGTCAAAACTGGTTGAAACAGTCAAAAGAGTTGTGGTGTTGTTGGAGACCATGGTGGAGTTTGTGTAGAAATAATCCATTTTGCACTGAATGCCCCAACAAGGAACTGGGTTTCACTGGTCAAGAGTATCTGGTGAGAGAAAGATTAAAGATTAACAGAACCCATACGATATCGTGCTGCAGTGTAACACTGTCGAGTGGGTCATAGTGACCCAGTTCATTTTATTGTATTGGAATTTCTCCATCTTTTGACTTTTGTATATTGATGATTTGCACAGGGTTGCGTTTTGTAAAGTAAGCCTGTGGTTACCAGGTAGTTTCTCCATGTATATTGTGAAATGCGATGCTGTGGCAGTGTCCCGTCCCTATATATATGCACACTGTATTATTATTATTTCTATTATTATAGTTTGCGGCACGGACTAAAGATGCCCTCATTATTTGATTTTAAAACCTTGTGGGGATGCGTGACTGATCAGCTACTGATTAACTAGTTGACAGTCACGCATCCTTATTAAAGTCGTGCAGACTATGGCCAAGGGGTACTAAGACAATTAATTAATAGCTAGTTAACCCCTCGACCAGAATATAAAAGCCTGCAGCTGTCTGTGGGAGAACATAAATAATTGCTATGTATGCTGGTTTTGCAACCAGCATACTACTTGTTTTAGTGTTTGTTTGTTAGTTTGGCCCTTGTGCCCTTTTTGTTGGTGTTTTGTTTTATAATTTTAATAAAGCGCTGAGCGTCGTTGCGCTTCAGTTTTGCCCCACCATTCATTGTTTTGGTTTTGTGTTCCTGGTCCGTGACGACACCGCACCTGCGCACGGCAACCACTCTGTCACACATGCTGATAGGATAACTCAATTACAAAGCAACCTTCACTTTGATATAAAACAGCACGGCTTTAAAGTATACATTCCATATACCAGTACTTTTTCTGTTCACATTTGACAGCGCTTATTTATCCTGTGAATATTATTTTAAAAATGCTCTTAAATGATGTTACACTAATTAATACAAACAAGTTAGCATCAAAAAATTAACAGTTCTACACTGTACAGTACAATATAGAACCATGAAACATTCTATCTACACTGTACAGTACAATATAAAACCATGACCCATTCTACACTGTACAGTACAATATAAAACCATGCACCATTCTACACTGTACAGTACAATATAAAACCATGCACCATTCTACACTGTACAGTACAATATAAAACCATGCACCATTCTACACTGTACAGTACAATATAAAACCATGCACCATTCTACACTGTACAGTACAATATAAAATCATGCACCATTCTACACTGTACAGTACAATATAAAACCATGAACCATTCTACACTGTACTGTACAATATAAAACCATGAAACATTCTACACTGTACAGTACAATATAAAACCATGAAACATTCTACACTGTACAGTACAATATAAAACCATGCACCATTCTACACTGTACAGTACAATATAAAACCATGCACCATTCTACACTGTACAGTACAATATAAAACCATGCACCATTCTACACTGTACAGTACAATATAAAACCATGCACCATTCTACACTGTACAGTACAATATAAAATCATGCACCATTCTACACTGTACAGTACAATATAAAACCATGAACCATTCTACACTGTACTGTACAATATAAAACCATGAACCATTCTACACTGTACAGTACAATATAAAACCATGCACCATTCTACACTGTACAGTACAATATAAAACCATGAACCATTCTACACTGTACAGTACAATATAAAACCATGCACCATTCTACACTGTACAGTACAATATAAAACCATGCACCATTCTACACTGTACAGTACAATATCAAACCATGCACCATTCTACACTGTACAGTACAATATAAAACCATGCACCATTCTACACTGTACAGTACAATATAAAATCATGCACCATTCTACACTGTACAGTACAATATAAAACCATGAACCATTCTACACTGTACAGTACAATATAAAACCATGCACCATTCTACACTGTACAGTACAATTTAAAACCATGCACCATTCTACACTGTACAGTACAATATAAAACCATGCATAATGCATGACGTTTCCATAACCCAATCATAAAATCTGAGTACAACTAAAGAAATCTCTTAGTATGTGAGACACATGTTTCACACATGACACATGCAAAAGCACCCAAAGTGTGTATTTGTTTACAAAAAGAAAATAATAATGATCAAAATAAAAAGGTTAAACAAAACAATCACAGTACTCATAACACAGAAGACAAAACAAAAATGGAGTTTCTTACTCCCCACCACCTTCTAACAAATGATCCCCTGCTTAGTTTATATATACACCCATGCTTAACAATTAACACCTATTTAGCTAATTAAACCTCACATTCTCATGTGTATTTAGGGAAGGACATTTAACCCCTTCCTTGCCCATCACCAGTACACATGCACTATTTACAGATACACAAGCTGCACATGCACAGAGAGTTTACTCCACCACAGTCACACAAACAATGGAGGAGGCTGTGTGGTCAAGTGGTTAAAGAAAAGGGCTTGTAACCAGGAGGTCCCCGGTTCAAATCCCACCTCAGCCACTGACTGTGACCCTGAGCAAGTCACTTAACCTCCTTGTGCTCCGTCTTTCGGGCGAGACGTAATTGTAAGTGACTCTGCAGCTGATGCATAGTTCACACAGCCTAGTCTCTGTAAGTCGCCTTGGATAAAGGCGTCTGCTAAATAAACAAATGATAACAATAATAATAATAACCCAATCATAAAAACTGACTACAACTAAAGAAATCTCTTAGCATGGGAGATACATGTTTCTAGGACATGTTTTAAACTGGTCTGATGAAAATGACTTTAGTTTTAATCACAATGTATCATTTTTCATGTAAACCATATATAGTACTGTATATCATTATTTCTTATTTATCACTGTGTTAAATGAAATGAAAGGCCATGTCCTTGTCAAAGCCATCCTGTGGATGCAGGCAAATCATCATCAACCACTTTAAAATAATATACATTTAGAAGGACATAAATTGTAAAGAAACTGCTAAATACTTTGAATACCGGTAGAAACTTCTATGCCTCTAAAATATACATTTATATTAAGGATATTGCACCAAACAGGATACATGAGCCACACATTCTCTCTTACCACAATGGTATGATGTTGTCAGCAGTCAGATGAGTTAAACCCTCTCTGTTGGCAATAGGAACAGATCATGACAACCAAGGACAGTCTAAGTAGTAGGGTAAGCCACGCCCTCATATAAACACGACCAATTAGCTGGCTTTCCAACTACTTAAAATGTACTGTTTAAAATATGTTTTTACTGTGCAAGCATTCCTGTGTTTCGCGACTGTAACAGGTGTGCCACCCCTTTTCTCTGAGAGATGAAACATGTCATGCCCTGTAATACCATTTAGCTAAATAAACAATATTAACTCCTTTCCAGTGTGCATTATTATTTATTTCTTAGCAGACGCCCTTTTCCAGGGCGATTTATAATTGTTACAGATAACAAGATATCACATTATTTTTACATACACTTACCCATTTATATAGTTGTGTTTTTACTGGAGCAATCTAGGTAAAGTACCTTGCTCAAGGGTACAGCAGCAGTGTCCCCCACCTGGGATTGAACCCACGACCCTCCGGTCAAGAGTCCAGAGCCCTAACCACTACTCCACACTACTATACAATACTGCACTGTAGTACTGTACTATATTATAATGTGCTGTACTGTCCTGTCCTGTACTATACAACACAACACAGACAGACAGGCACACACAGCGACACACAGAGAAAGACACAGACACACACAAGACACACACACACACGACACACAGTGACACAAACACAGTAAGAAATCACTGTGCGCTGAGCTGCCGATGAATAAAACCAACTTCATTGCCAAAACCTTGGTGTTTTGTCCAGCAGCCCTTACAGTGCGTACAGCTGAGAAAATAATTCCAGTAAATCTAGCCTCCTATATATTGCCAACACTCCATAGGTCTCACATTTGTCTAAATGAAACATGCACCCATTATAGTAAAGGTGAATTGTTTTCTTACTTGGTTTTGAAGCTATAAGTGAATGAAGAATGATGGTTCAACAGTGTGTTGTAATGTAGGTGGAGTGCCTGTAACCCACACCATTGTGATATTTCACAAGGTACCATCATTTAATTTAATTATTTCACAAGGTACCATCATTTAATTATACCACAAGGTACCATCATTTAATTAGAGACCCTGGGATCCTTCAAGAAGCTGCTTGATGAGATTCTGGGATCAATAAGCTACTAACAACCAAACAAGCAAGATGGGCTGAATGACCTCCTCTCGTTTGTAAACTTTCTTATGTTCTTATGTTCTTATGTTCTTATGTTCTTATGTTCTTCTTATGTTCTTCTGTTCTTATGTTCTTATAAAATGGCATTTATAATCGTTACTTATTAACACATTAATCAGGCACTTACACTCTGGATAACAATTACCATTGGTGTGTCCTTCCGCAGTTTTAAACAGAATGCTACATTATTTAAAAATAGTGATAATAACTACTTATTCTATTTATATTTTTAATTGAATTGAATTTCAATTCATTTTCAATTCCCCCAGTGGGAGGAAATCTCTGGTGCTCCTGGTGGAGAGCTGCCTCCCACTCCAGGCATACTAGCAACACCCTGATGGGTAAAAGAAAGATCAGGCTGAGAAGAACAAATGAAAGACTCCACTGCAGTGGAAGATCAGGGCTGGATAACATTGCCTTTGGTAGGACTCAGTCAGTATAGAGCTCCAGTGTTAATCCCAGTGAATGTTCAGAACTCAGTCAGTATAGAGCTCCAGTGTTAATCCCAGTGAATGTTCAGAACTCAGTCAGTATAGAGCTCCAGTGTTAATCCCAGTGAATGTTCAGAACTCAGTCAGTATAGAGCTCCAGTGTTAATCCCAGTGAATGTTCAGAACTCAGTCAGTATAGAGCTCCAGTGTTAATCCCAGTGAATGTTCAGGACTCAGTCAGTATAGAGCTCCAGTGTTAATCCCAGTGAATGTTCAGGACTCAGTCAGTATAGCGCTCCAGTGTTAATCCCAGTGAATGTTCAGGACTCAGTCAGTATAGCGCTCCAGTGTTAATCCCAGTGAATGTTCAGGACTCAGTCAGTATAGCGCTCCAGTGTTAATCCCAGTGAATGTTCAGGACTCAGTCAGTATAGAGCTCCAGTGTTAATCCCAGTGAATGTTCAGGACTCAGTCAGTATAGCGCTCCAGTGTTAAGCCCGACGAATGTTCAGGACTCAGTCAGTATAGAGCTCCAGTTGTGGGACTCCTTGCTGAGAGGAACGTGCACAGCCCTTGTATGGTAAACCTTTGCTTTGGTTTCACTGCTTTGTGTGACTCTTGAGATTCATGGCTGGTATCCTAGCAGTGGTTCTTTGAATGGTTGTAAATAAATCGCAGGTGCTTGACTAGCATTTCAACTGCAACCCCTCTGTCTCTCTGTGTTCATCAAGTGGATTCAAAAGTACCCTTTCACAACTGAGTTACCCTGAGTTACCATTTAACACTAGAGCCACCGGATTTTCCAACTACCAAGAACCACCACGTGGGTCACTTTGACCCATACATTTTTAAACTGCTTCGTTACCCTGTAACTCAGCAGCAGTACTGATTTTACCCATTACATAAATAATCTATCATCAGAGTCTCAGGAGAGACACTAAAATGACAAGAACGCTCCTCAAACACACCAAAAAGGTTCATTTTATAAATGAAAATTAATATGTTATTTTAAATCATGTTAAATATTATATTACAGTATTCATCTCAATGGTGGTTGTTAACTACAGTCATCCATAGATTAACCATCATGTTTCCTGTGCAATCTGTTTCACCTGACCATTAATAGCTGCATGCATTCAGGCCTCCTCCCTCCTCAAAGCCTTCTTCACACATTGAACTAATATCATTTTTGGCCTCTGCGGGCAAGACTGTCCAGTGGCATTATTGTTATGAGCAGCCACATTTAACACTAGAGCCACCGGATTTTCCAACTACCAAGAACCACCACGTGGGTCACTTTGACCCATACATTTTTAAACTGCTTCGTTATGAAAATGAAAGACATACTATCGGATCCAACTGAAAAGTTTATTCATGAACATCATATCTAACATTTGCATCGCAGAAACACCGTATTTAAATGGAAAATTCAACATAAAAGGCTTTATTTTATTTATTTATTATTTTAAGTTTAGTCATTGCCAATTAGTTTTTTTATTATTATTTTCTCCCCAATTTGAAATGCCCAATTATTTTTAGGCTCAGCTCACCGCTACCTCCCCTGTGCTGACTTGGGAGGGGCGAAGATGAACACACGCTGTCCCCCGAAGCGTATGCCGTCAGCCGCCTGCTTCTTTACACTCTGCAGACTCACTGTGCAGCCGCCTCAGAGCTACAGCGTCGGAGGACAACGCAGCTCTGGGCAGCTTACAAGCAAGCCCGCAGGTGCCCGGCCAGACTACAGGGGTCACTGGTGCGCGGTGAGCCGAGGACACCCTGGCCGACCTAACCCTCCCTCCCCCAAACGACGCTCAGCCAATTGAGCGCCACCCCCTGGGAGCTCCCGTCCACGGTCGGCTGTAGAATAGCCTGGACTCGAACCGGCGACGTCCAGGCTATAGAGCGCATCCTGCACTCTAGCGAGTGCTTTTACTGGAGGCACCACTCGGGGGCCCCAAGCTTTATTTTTAAAATGTGTGCATATACAGCATGACACCAATAGTGAAAAACTATAATAAAATACACATATCAAAAGAAACTGGTATGTACATATATACGTGTACAGGTGTAAATGGGTACATGTACACACAAAACTGTAAAACCGAAATCATTGTTTCTAATACTACATAAAAAGAAAATATAACACTATTTCCGGAATGACGGCTGCACTGTACTCTATGGAGGAGCGTACGTGTCTGCCAGCTGACTGTGCCTTCATCCAGGAGCTGTGTTGTAAACACAGATGCAGTTCCATTGAACACTATTGCGTAAATACGTGCAAACTGGTACATACAAATCTGTAAAACCAAAATGTTTTTTTGTTTTTTTTTAATCTAAAAAGAATATATAACATATGTTACTTATTAGGCACATAAGTTGTTATCAGTTTGCTGTGTGCATCTGAGTGCAGCTTGCGTATTCCCAGCAAAATGACTACTTTCAAAGTTTTAAGATTAAATATTTCCTTCTGATATATTCCCAGTTACATTTCTGGAACAAACCGAATGATTGTTGTCTCCCAAGTACTTGAAAAATAAGCAACTAGGATTTCACTGAGTTGGCATCTTGACAAATCCACAATCATAGCAATCTCTGTCTCGTAGTCTACAAACAAAGAAAAGCTTGAAATAATAAAAAAAAACACATACGCTAGGAGGAGGAGGCGGGTTTAGGTCTCAAATGAATCACTTACATCTACAATAAAAACAAACTTTTAATATGGCTGATTTTTTTGTCTTTTTGGTCTGACTTGTTACAGATCAGAACCTCAGACGTATATTCTCCAATTCAGGGTCAGATTAATCAAATGTAGTGTGCAGTAAATATTAAAACAACAAAATGACAGAGCCATCCAGATTCCAGGTGCTCCACAAAGGGTATTGTGAGGCTTCTCCAATACTTTGCCTTGTTAGGGCAATGTCATTTAACATGGTTTAAAAACCTGCTTGAAGATTCATACTTATTAAACAATAACAACACCTATAATGTGCATTATACTTGACACAATGCACCAAACACAACTCTCCCTGTGTAAATGATGCTCTGCTTCAATCAATAAATCAACTCTCTGCTAATCATGCTGCTAACATGTGTGTGAGGCAAAGTGTCTTGACATGCGCAGGTGTAGTTGGTGCAGTGCTCAGGAATAACACACTCAAGACAGTGGAAGTTCAATAAAACAGCTCCTTTTTTTGACTGGGTTGCATTTCAACAACACTTAAATAAAAAATCACAATACAAAGCATTCAGTGCAAGTACAAGATGATGCAAGTACTGGTACAATTGAGTGCCATATATTTCAGTATAGTTGAGGATTGTGAGGTTTACAGATGCTGTCTGAACAGGTGTGTCTTGAGTAGGCACCGGAAGGTGGTCAAGGATTGAGCAGTCCTGATATCCGTGGGTAGGTCATTACACCACTGAGACGCAAGAGTGGAGAAGGGGCGGGTCCTGGAAGCGGGGGAGCGGAGGTGGGGTACAGCTAATCCGCTGGTGGCAGAGGAATGGAGGGGGCGAGAGGGGTTGTAGGGAGAAATGATAGTTTGGAGATAGGAGGGAGCAGAAAGTCAAAGACAGCAATAGGCAAGTACAAAAGTTTTTAATTGGATAGGGAGCCAGTGCATGGAGCGGACCAGTGATTATAATTGTTAAAGTGATCCATCTGGTTATATTTTTAAGAAAATGTAAGATGATATTCAAGTGTGTCGTATCCAAAATGAAACTTTCAGGAAGAATGTTAATATTATCATGATATTTCTCAAGTCTTTTTTTCTTGTAAAAATGATTTTGCAAAGAGTCAGGAGATTGCAGAAAACAATTTAACACAACACAGAAACACCCATGCTTTGCTGTCACAGTGAGACTAACATGAGAATCACAACCTGCTGCTCTGACATGTATAACTAAATGTGCTGAGCAGAGGAGCTGTCTCCCAGCTCTTCCTGTATAAGTGGTCATGTCAATTTAGCAATAAAATAACCAATTTGGCCTGACCACGTTCTCACATGTTTTTCTAAGTTCCCCTCCAATCAGGTCAAAGTAACCAGTCAAGCCCCATTCTCCTCAACCAGGGAGACCAGACACTCTTCAGGGGAATAAACTCTCTGATTTCAACACACAAATATACAATCATTTTTATAATCCTACCAAGAATACACAAGTTCAAATGTGCAGTTTGCTCTTTTTCATGAATGATAAAAGATGGAATGACATCCTGGTTGAAGAGTGAAGTGGATATGTGATTCTGAAGAGTGAAGTGGATATGTGATTTTGAAGAGTGAAGTGGATATGTGATTTTGCTCGCAGTGTCGTGAAGGTGGACCAGCCAGTTGCGTATAGTTTTGTGTGGAAGTGAGGATATAACAAACAGAAGTCTTTAGTTCAGTATCAGATCGCAGAATGGAGGAACAGTCAGGGGGAAAGGATGAGCAGACGTTTGAACTGGAGAATCTGTAGGCAAGACAGAGCATCAGCAGCATTATTAGTTATACTGGGATGATGGCGGGCTTGCTAGATTAAATTATTGGGAACTGAAAACCAGACGAGGCGGTGTAGGAGTTGCATAATGACGGAGGAAGAACAGCCTTTATTAATAATATGCATGGCAGTTTGATTATTGCAGAAGAATAACATGGATTTTTTGTGCCATATTGAGCCCCAAATATAGGCTGCGATGATGATAGGGAGGAATAGTTTTGAGGAGGGCTGTGGATGTATTCTGAGGGAATAGAGATTGGATTTCTGGTAGCCAAGCACTGGAGAACCATTGATTGAGGAAAACGTCACCGAAGCCGATGGAGGAAGCGTCCGTATGAAACGAAAGGTCATGGGGGACAGAAATGAAGTCATCGTAAAAGAGGGGATATATTGGCAGCTGGACAGCGGGGGCATGAGCTGCTGATGTAGCAGACACTGCAGTGACTGACGGAGAGGAGGGGCGGGCTGCGGGCTGCAGGCTCCAGACTCGTAATCCTGTTCTCCAGCGCTTCCAGGCAGTCAGAGACTGAGGAAACAGAAACATTGAGGGGTTGAATTCAATGTTTAAATGTCATTAAATATTTGAAGATGCAAGTCAGAGAAATACTCTGACATGGCAGGGTCAGAAAGTACAGCTGGCTGTAGGAATGAAAGCGAGGCAGCAGAATCGAAAGCTGGCACAGAGGGGGAGGGACGTCTGCTGACAAGCCTGGTTCACTGAACTGAAGCCAGTGGAGGAAAGACAGGATCAGCTGAGAAGGGTTGACAGTATAAAGAAAATGAAGAAATGTGGTTGCTGTCTGTTGGAATTAGTTATTTAAAAAAAAAGAATCCCTTCATAAGCTTGTCGGTACACCACTCTTTATAGAAAACCCAAGCTGGTGGATCTGCCCAGGGAGTATGACATTTGAAGCGACGGGTTGGATTGGAAGGGACAAATGCCTAAATGGCTGAAGTGACGGGGATAAGCATGGCAGGATCATTTTAAGCTTACATTTAACTCTTTATATTCAACAATTCAAGTATCAGTCTACAGAGCTCCATGGCACATCAAATGAAAAAGAAGGAGTGTTTGACCAACGGCTTAAATAAGGATAATTGATAGATTGCTTGATTAACTAGGGAGAAGCCCCTACACCTGCTCCCTGAACAACACCCAATGGTTACAAAAAAATAGTATTTTATAAACTCCTATTTTAAGTCTTACCTAGTTTTCTGGGTTACGTACAATAGAGAGAAATGGAAGGTTTACAAAACAGAAACTATCGTTAACTTGGTAAGGAAGCTCAAGATAATGGGGTCGGTAGAAAAACTGCTTAAAGACCAAATTCACGTCAAATTAATTGTTTCTCTTTCCTCTTATGTTTTATGACGTTCCTGCTTTCCCCTTCTCTGGTAAATAGTGTACATGATTAACATAGCTAGTTGTATAAATGGGCAAAGTGTTACCATATAAATCATGCAGTTAGTAGCGGTACACCAATTAACAAATATAATCCAGAATCCATAGTGAGAATGGTAATACTCATACTCATTACACAGTGCACCTCTATGTACAAACAAAAAATGAATCAACTCCTGGTTCCAATAGGACAATTATGACTGTCAGTCTCAGATCTAGATATAGCAAGCCAACCTAGAGGAGGAAGAGGAGGGACCATCAGCACAGTAGTCTGAAGTTGCAGTGAGTGAATTGTTACATATTTTCTCTGTAAAAAAAGGGTGCTGACATTTTTACTGCCAGACTGCCATACAGAGACCATAATCCAGCAATGAAAATATATCATGTTTAAAATTAAAATAGATCATTTGATCATTGAACATTTGAGACCTCTATAGTGGATTCCTGCTAGGGCATAAATGCAGCTTGATACTTTTATTTATCTTTCTCAACGACTACAGTCCAGCAGCCCTTAACCAGGGGCTTAGTTACAATGAAAGATGGAAGGAATAGGATAGGAAGAGCCCTACCCCTGACCTGGGTTGTATGTTTATAATGTATGTGGATACCAGCTTTTCGACGATTTGTTATTCAAATTCCCAAATGGTCATTAACACAGGAAGGAAGAACCTTGTTTTAACTACAGTAAATACATAAAAACACATCCATTAATCAAAGTTTCCAGTAGAGGAAGACAGGCTTGTGGCAAAGTGGTTTGTAGTGAACAGGTGAAGTGGTGATGCGGTGCTCAGGAATGATAGACACAAGACAGTTCACGGTGAAAAAGTAGCTCTTTCTTTGCTGACAAATAATAATACCTGGCTCTACACAACCATATCATTCAGGCAAACCATGGGGTTCAGTCCCGAAATAATAATACACTAAACAAGACACACACAACACGGTCACAAGTCCAGAGTGAGTTGTTCTGAGTGAAAGTGGTGATTTACAGGTTTATTTGTGTACAATGGTGAAGTGGAGTCCGGGTTTAATTGCTGGTGGTTTAGCTACAGCTCCTTCTATAATGACAAGCACAGACATACAGCAACAGACAAAACACTTAACACTCATGGCAACCATAACAAAGGAACAGATTACATTGTCACACCCCCTGTTATACCCTTAGTCCCGCCCCCTGCGATAGCTAGTTCAATCACGTCTCCTCCAATCCATGACTGACACATCGCATACCACATTAGGGCGATGACTTCCGGCATTGTGACTCTGCCCCCTTCCTGGATGTCTGGCTTCCGACTGACCCTGGAATGAGCTGTCAGCCCATCCACTAAGAGGCACACTGTTCCTGTTCTACAGCGCCCTCACAGGTCGGGTTTATTTTTTCATTAACTGTGAATTGGGTGTTCTTGCTGTCCTTTATATGTTCTGATGGATATCATGATATCTTTACTGTGTTACAGATATGTGTTTTCATTTTGGCCTGTTCCAACCCTTGTCCATTTTTCAGGGAACACAAAAAAAATCAAAAATACATAGCTGAAAAGGACTGTGTTTTAAAATAAGTAGGCTTCTATTTAGATGTACTGTATTGGTTTTGTTGGTACAGTACTATATTTTCAACTGAAAAAGTATTTTAATTCAGAACGATATGATTCTGAAAATATCCCTTGCCAAAACTAAAGAGACAACACATTAACGGCAATACAGTACAGTTTAAATTCATCTAAATCAAGTGTATTGTACAAACAACACAGAACCCTCAACACAGGAGAATATTGACACTGCAGCAAACCAACCAACAATCAGCTGAGAAACACACACACACACACATACATATATGTATATATATATATATATATATATATATATATATATATATATATATATATATATATATACAGAAAATGCATTTTCATTCCATATGGGTAATAAATAATTCCTGTACGACTTTCAATATATTCTCAATTATCTCCCGATGTCTGTAATTAAACCTAAGCGTAACTGTAATGAACTGTCTTAACATAGTCTTTGAAAACAGCCGTGTAATTATTCAATTAATTGTTTTTAACAAGCTGTTCCCTGTTATGAAGTGACCTCAATGCACCCCATCGACACAGTCACTTGAGATCTGTAAAGATGTTGAGCCTCTACGAGAGAGTTATGTATGCGTGGCAAGTACAATATCCAGGCTTTATCACTGTTTGCATGACCCGTTTACTACATACAATGAACAGGAGTTTAAAATAAGGTATCGGTTTTCCAAGAATGGTGTCAGAAAATGAATTGAGATACTGGAACCATGTCTGTGATCCACAGGAAGAGGAGGGCACCCCTTTGATCCCGCACTGCAGGTTTTGTTAACACTGCATTTTATTGCTACTGGATCTTTTTTTTGCTGTGGGGACTATTTGATCAATGTACACACATCTTATATTGCCATGCCAAATGAAGAGGAGCAGCAGGACATCTGCACAGCCTTTCACACCAAAGCAGGAATAGCAGAAGTTGTTGGAGCTGTTGACAGCACACACATCCGCATTCACTTTCATAGGCAACATTAACAGGCCTGGGTATACTATCAATTGTCAGATGGTGTGTGACCATGACCTAAGAATACACAACACGGTAGCAAGATGGGCGGACAGTACACACGATGCTCGAATTTTCAACACCAGCCTCCTAACATCTCATTTTGAGGAAGGCTTGTATTGTGTAGTCCTCTTGGGTGACCATGGTTATCCTTTACGGGGGTATCTTCTGACATCTGTTCACAATCCTACAGCACCAGCAGAGCGGTGATATAACAGGAGTCATAACAAAGCAAGAACCCATATAGAAAGAGCCTTGGCAATTTTAAAACAACATTTTGCTTGTCTCTGCTTTGGTTTGCAAACCAGTCCAGTAAGAGCCAGCAACATCATTGCTGCATGTGCGGTTCTTCATAACCTTGCTATCGACTGGGATGAACCTTCTGTTCCACATCCAGGAAGACACTCACCACACCCTGGACATGTTGACACTGTTATGATCTGACCACAAACACAATAAATGGAAGGACTGGTGTTCTGAAGAAGTATTATAAATAATCACTTCTAATGAGACCTAGGGAAGACATTTATTGCACCCCTTTAAACATGTTTACATTTCCAGTCAACATTGCTTTTACATGCTTGTCATGCTTGTATTTCAGCAATGTCAATCAATCTGAACTGGGTGGGCGTTACCCTTTACACCACTGGCTAAGCTACAAGTGTGCAGGTGCAATCGATTAGAGGTGACAAGCAGAACCATTTGAAGCTGCAAGAATATACAGTAGCTAAACTATCTAAGTCCCCCTCACAACTTCCCACATGACACAAACCATCTCTCCTGTGTAGTGGAGGAGTGTGGGTGTGGGTGGGTGGTGTATATGAGGGCCCTGATGCTAGAATCTAGTGCCAAATTTGCACCCCTGATATATAAGCATATTTAAAGTACAACATTGGTAACAATTAAGTAACAATTGAACGAGTCAACACAAGCAGACAAGGCTGCAGACGTGCCTCTGTCTCACAGCAACATCACACAAGCTGAGGGACATCCTGGTCATCTGCAGTCCTCCTGATTGATGAAGAAGTTGCAGCTGTGAGGCAACACTTGAATCAGGCATTTCAAATGGGAAAGGGTTGATTATTGTTTTCAGTGTTCCCAGACACTTTACACAGAAATATATTATTTACTACTTACAGTGTAAAAATGAAAAAAAATAAAAAAAATCCTACACTTTGCATGTTTTCTAATTCATTGGTAACTTTGATGAGCCATGTTCAAATGCAAATCCGTACTCGATGATCTCTTTGTGTGCTTTGCAACAGCAGCAGGTGTTCAGGACTGATTCAATCACATTACACTCATCCATAGTCAATCAATCAATCTTTATTTTATATAGCACCTTTCATAGTGGACCACCATCACAAAGCACTTCACAAGATAGTGAGAAACAATACATTAAATACAGCGAAATACAGGGCATAGTACATTACATACAAAGAGTAAAAAAATAATGCAAATACATTAAATACAGGCATATTACATTAAATACAAGGCTAGGATGTGAATTCTAAACATTGTAGATGCGTGTTTCATACAGAATCATATGAATAACATGGTTGAAAAACCTGAAATAGCAGTTTAGGCAACAGCTAATAAAAGATATCAGGCTTAAAATTCATTGAAAGCAAGAGAGAACAAGTGGGTCTTGAGAGTTGGTTTGAAGCGAGCGACTGTGGGACCTGCACGCACTAAAACTGGGAGAAAGTTCCAGAGAGTCAGGGCCATGAAGCTGAAAGAGCACTGTCTGAGTGTGGTGCACTTTTGCTTGGGTATAACATGCAATCCAGAGTCAGAGGACCTCAGCTTGCATGCAGGGATATAGCGGGTCAGCAGGTTGGAGAGATACTCTGGACCTGTGTGATGAAGGGCCTTGTAGCAAGCAAGAGAATTTTGAAAGTAATCCTGAACTTTACAGGTAGCCAGTGCAGCTGGGCAAGACAGGGGGTAATGTGATCATGTTTTATACATCTGGTAAGGATCCTAGCAGCGGCATTTTGAACCAACTGCAATTGGTTTATGGTGCGTGACGGGCGACCACCATAGAGAGAGTTACAGTAGTCGTTCGAGAGGAGACGAATGAGTATCCCTGCATCTGGGAGGGAAAGGTAGGGATGGACCTTTGAGGTTTTGACTACAGAGGAGATTTGGGCATTAAAAGAGAGGTTACTATCTGGCAGTACACCAAGGCTTTGTACAGTGGGGGAAGGCAGCAGCAGACAGTTTCCAAGGTTCAAGGAAGCAATATTGAGTTTTTGATCCTACTAGAAGAAGTTCAGATTTGTTAGTGTTGAGCTGAAGAAAATTGGCAGACATCCAGGCCTCGATCTATTAGATGCAAGCTGAGAGCTGGACCATGGCCGATAGACATCCAGGGTCTAGTTTTAGGTAGAGCTGGATGTCATCTGCATAGGAGTGAAACATGAGGCTATGTTGGCAGATGAGGTGATCTAAGGGAAGCATGTACATATTGGAGAAGAGGCCCAAGAACAGACCCTTGAGGGACACTGCAAGTGACCGGGTTTGCATTAGCACTGCTTCCATCATAGAAAACAGACTGCATGCATCCAGATAGGTAAGAGGCCAGCTAGAAGAGACAGGTTCCAGGGATCCCAGCATACTTCTGAAGGTGGTCAAGAAGAATGTTAAGATCTATGGTATCAAAAGCAGCAGTTAGGTCAAGGAGGACAAGGAAGAGGGAGCAGCAGCCTCAGCATTAAGCAGGAGATCATTTACCATCCGGAGCAGAGCAGTTTCAGTGCTGTGATGCGGACGGAAGCCAGACAGCAGAGATTCAAGCAGATTGTTAGATGTGAGATGTTTCATCAGCTGGCTGGCTACAGCTCTTTCAATAGTTTTGGAGAGAAAAAGAAGATTTGATATGGGGCGGAAATTAGATACAGTGCCGTGAAAAAGTATTTGCCCCCTGTCTGATTTTCTGCATTTTTGCATATTTTTAACACAGAATGTTATCAGATCTTCAACCAAAACCTAATATTAGATAAAAGGGACCCTGAGTGAACAAATAACACAAAAGTTTGATACATATTTCATTTATTTATTAAAGAAAGTTATGCAACACCCAATGCCCTAGTGTGATAAAGTAATCGACCCCTTAGACTCAATAACTGGTTAAACCATCTTTAGCAGCAATAACTGCAACCAAACACTTCCTGTAGTTATTGATTAGTCTCTCACAGCGCTGTGGAAGAATTTTGACCCACTCCTCCATGTAGAACTGCTTCAACTCAGTGACATATGTGGGTTTTCGAGCATGAACTGCTCGTTTCAGGTCCTGCACAACATCTCAATGGGGTTTAGGTCTAGACTTTGACAAGGCCATTCCAAAACTTTCTTGTTCTTCAACCATTCTGATGTAGACTTCCTTGTGTGTTTCGGATCATTGTCTTGCTGCATGACCCAGCTGCGCTTCAGCTTACAGACGGATGGCCTGACATTCTCCTGTAGGATTCTCTGATACAGAGCAGAATTCATGGTTCCTTCAATGATGGCAAGACGTCCAGGTCCTAATGCAGCAAAGCATCCCCAAACCATGACACTACCACCACCATGCTTGACCGTTGGTATGAGGTTCTTACTGTGGAATTCAGTGCTTGGTTTTTGCCAGACATAACGGGGCCCATGTCGGCCAAAAAGTTCCACTGGCATTACTCGGGCAATCTTGAGGGCAACAGGAACCAGGCCTAATACCAGGGACAGGTTGAGAGAGCGCACAATGGAAGGAGCAAGGTCAGAAGCACAGAGATAGACAAGATTTGTTGGCCAGGGGTCCAAAGGGCAGATGGCAATGGTTGATTTCAACAATTGGCCATAGACATCAGTAATGGAGGGAAGAGAAGGAAGAGAGAGCAGGAGGGGCAATCAGAGGGGAGTCAAGGTGGTCAAGTACTATACTGGGTTTGTGGCAGGAGAGCGTAGAATAAATGGTGTCAATTTTGTTCAGAAAGAAAGAGGAGAGATCATGGCAGGTAAGAAAGGAGGATGAATGGGAGGTGGATTTATCAATGGCTGGATGCAGGATTTGATCAATAGTTTTGAAGAGAATATTTGGTTTACCGTGTCCCATGGATATGATTTCAGAGAAGTACTTCACCCTGGCAACGGCAAGGGCACACCTATAGCTATCGAGTTGGTCAGTCCAGATCTCTTTGTGAACCGTTAGTCCAGATGACCTCCATTTGCGCTCAGACTTGCAGACTTAAGCAGTCGAAGTTTGAGGGTATACCATGGACAGTTGCAATGTTTCTTCACTGTTCTGTTTGAAAGCGGGGCAACTGTGATGATGATCTGAGTAAGGGTGGCGTTTCAGAGGGACACCGCATCAGAGGGAAAGAGAGTATTATAGGATTTAGCAGATTTTTGGGACAGAAGGAAATAACAGATCAGTAGTAGCTGAAGGTGTGGGAAGATTAATATTGGCAGTGATTAAGAAATGGTCAGAGAGAGAGATGTCTGAGACTGAGAGATTGGAGATATCAAGACCTCGGGTGTGTCTACGGGTGTGAGTGGGAATGTTGACAGATTGAGAGAATCTAAGACAGTCCAGGACCATGACAAAGTCGGTCACTTGAGGGGAAGAAGGCAAATCAACACAGATATTGAAATCATCTAGGAGTAGAATTGTGTCAGTTGCAGTCAAGTGCAGATTAGGGAGAGGAATTGCGAGGACTCATAAAGAAAAGTGTTATTCTTTGTTGAACGATAGATTACAGCAAGGGTGAGGGGTATGGGAGAGGGGAGCTTGATAGCGAGATGTTCAAACGAAGAAAAGGCTGGTATTGAGAGAGCTGAGTTAGCAATAACAGCAGTACCTCCACCTCTACCAGTGAGGTGTGGCTTTTCAAAGAGCGAGTAGCCATTTGGGGTGGATAGATGTAGTGAGTTCTTATCATGTACAGAGTGCCAGGTTTCTGCTAGACAAAGAAGATCAGTATTAGTATCAGTTATAAGTTTGTAGATGTAGAGATTTGTTAGTCACAGAATGGCAATTTAAGAAGGAGAATTTACACAGTAACAGGCAGTATAGGGGGAGAGGGAGTTAGAAGCGGTATCTGCAGCAAGTACTTACCAGTGTTCATTCTAGGAGAGGAGCTTTGTCCAGGAGATCCAGACATTTGGTGTTAGAGTAGGAATGAGGCCTCTAGAAGCCATTGGGAGAGGTTTGGAGAAGGTCCTTGCTCCACCTGTCCACGCTCTGACTGCCAGAGCTCAGACTGCCCTTGAACACGTGGCCCTTCGATGGCTGGCGCTTAGAACGGCTGGCATTCTAAGACACTGATTGCCAATTTACAATATCCTGTAGGCCTGGAGCCAAATACTTAACACAATGTTCTCATCAACCTCACAATTCAACAAACTTAATTACAATTTTTAAGTGCAAGCTAGTTACCTTTAGCAGACAATGATTTTGACCATTAGATTCACTAAAATCCACTTACCTATTTTGCCGTTGATTCAAACAGCAGCACGTGTTCCAGCCAGCAGTAGATGTCCACACCACACGTGTCTTCAGGTTACACTCTCAAACTGAATAACTGCACAGATTTAGATGCCAATTTATGCGTAGTACGCCACAGAACTGACACACATGCCCACTACTTAGGAGGACAGAAGGCACGCTAATCGCCGTATACTTTACACAATATTCTCATCAACCTCGGTGTAAAACTAGATCAAATGTGAACTGCAACAGCAATAGAACTACAATCCTTGTTCTTGCCAACCCATCTAATAGGGCCCTGTAGGCATCATTTAGCATCAAGACTTGTCCTTGGAAACCTGTTCTGAATAAGAGAATCCACCCATTAATCAATAATGTACTCCTCAGCCCTATAAAAGGCCAGTTTGTCCACGTCCACTTGTCGTTTTTTATTGCTTGGTTTGGTTTGGTTTTGCTTGGTTTTATATCCCCGCAGGTCATGTTGGTGGTGTCTCTTATCTTTGCATTATGGACTTGACTCTCCAATCATAGACCTAGGGAACGACATCCATTTTCATGCTCTGCAATTTCATTCTGCTGCATTCCTTCATCCTACAGTTCCAGTAGACCAGCGATTACCAGTCCAGTTACTCTGATGCTGAACATCCTCGTTTCAATAAATTCCATGCTCAAATTCACTATGTAGTCATAGTGTAACTACTTCCTCAAAATGTAAGACATTGAGTTCTGGACTGCGACACCCCGCTTGTGCAAAAAGTAACTTTTCTGAATTTGTTTAGTTAAAAAAGTCAGCTCTGTGATGCATATTTAATGTGCCGTCAGGAATACATCAATGTGTTATGGCAGCCGACTGCGACAGCAACGAATGTAGAAGATCACTACTTAACATCCATACACTACAATGAATCTTTCCAAACTCTGCATTAAACTTTCAAAAGGCCATATTCATACACAGTACTCGTTTCAGCCAAAATTTGTAAACTGTCAGCGGGATCTTGGAAGGATTCTAAATCTGTCCAAGTGCACACACACCAATCAAATGCATACAAAACCAGCAATGTTGTACTCAGTATACTATGTAAATAGAAAAAGAAGAGAAACAGCTTATTATCTCTATCTGTTATTGTGATTCTATGTTGAAGCCCTGGTTTTGTTTGGAGGTGACATGACGACTCCCCATTTCATTCCAAACAAAGGGGATGCTTGATATAACATAGTGCTTGATATAACATCGTTTTGTAAATATCTGTAAATAAGTACTTATTTATTGTTTCTTGTTGTTAGACAGTATTACTAAATGATTAAAAGAAGATTAGGGATGGATGGCATATTTTCTTTTAGTTTTCTTCGAATGTTTGCGTTATGATGTTTTTGGCTTATAATGGAGTATTTGTTTATTTGGTAATATAAAAATGTACCATTTTATTTGACTGTTATATTTATGTATGTATTGATTAGTTATTTTATGTTAAATGTTTTATTTGTGACTTTTGAGCGACCCATATGGGTCATGTGATGCATGACGATCATCTAACAGGTCGTCTACTTTGCTCTTCATCAGATGTTTATATTTAAATGCTGTCATACTCTAAACATTATCGAAGGTTCGATCAAGCCCACATTTACTCAAAATCATACATATCAAATCACACTGCCGCAACAGGAAGGAAGCAATACGCCTCTCCAATATGACTGGATATGACTTGTATCTGAGATTGGGTCATGTGAACACAATCCCTGCAGGCAGTGCAGAAGGGTCAGCAGAGCTAAAGGCAGAATAAAATAAATACATAAATAAATAAATAAACCAGTATGGACACGAGACCTAACGCCCTAGAACTCTGAAGAATTTCCAAGCATAACTGTCGAGGCTTTCTTCCTATGCATTTGGATGCAGGATATTTGCTCAGAAATCGGGACTGCCAGACCATATAAGGACTGTTGGCATGCATACAGTATGTATGAAACGTATCACACCGTTCTTGTTTACCTTCCATCCTATGTTGCTGATAATAATAGGTTAGTCAGACATTGGAGCTCTGTTGAAGTGGAACCACACAAACAAGCTTAAAGATTTGGGCAGATGCCTGCGCTGCATCGTACTGGGCTGTGCTGGGCTGCACTGTGCTGAGGTGAGCTGATCTATGCTGTGCTGAGGTGAGCTGAGCTGTGCTGTCTGTGCAGTTCTGTGCAGCGCTGTGCTGAGCGGAGCTGATCTGCACTGTTCTGAGGTGAGTTGAGCTGTGTTGTGTGTGCAGTTCTGTGCGGTGCGGTGCGGTGTGTGCAGTTCATTGCAGTGCTGTGCTGTGCTGTGCTGTGCTATGCTGTGCTGTGTCATGCTGTGCTGTGCGGTGCTGTGTGGTTTTTGGAGCTCATGCGACAGTGGTAATGGATAGAGCAGAAACAAGACATCTTGTATCACGCTGCATATCCCCAAGAGGAGGTAAGAAGTGTT
Source organism: Acipenser ruthenus (assembly GCF_902713425.1). Classification (NCBI taxonomy): domain Eukaryota; kingdom Metazoa; phylum Chordata; class Actinopteri; order Acipenseriformes; family Acipenseridae; genus Acipenser; species Acipenser ruthenus. The sequence goes on along the minus strand of NC_081240.1, from coordinate 4,280,865 downwards.
GGAGCGTGTGCGACAGTGGGAACGGATTGAGCAGAAACAAGACATCTTGTATCACGCTGCATATTACCCTGGAGTAGGTAAGAAGTTTTTACAACTTTTGCTTCCCAAAGTTCTCCAGCAGGAAGTGCTCAACAGTCTGCATGATGATCATGGACATTAGGGCGTGAAGAGAACCATGCAGCTGATCCACCAGAGGGTGTTTTGGCCGGACATGGAGAGCAACGTGAAGCGGTGGTGTATGCAGCAGGAAAGATGTACGCTGTCCAAGACAGTTCAGCTGAAGACCCGAACATTCATGGGGAGTTGACTTGCTTTGAGGCCTCGTCACTGTCCTGGAACCCTCGAGTGATGGAAGAGAACATGTCTTGGGAATGACAGACGTGTTCTCCAGATACACGCAGGCCATTGCTGTAATATCTAATATGCCATTTTCTATACCAATATGTTGATATTTACTCTTGGGTTTTTATTTGTATAATTCAAATAAAATCTACAGTAAAGGTCAGCTGTCATATAATGTACATATCCAGAATTCAGAGACTACAGTTGGATTAATAAGTTCTTGGTAGTAACATGGCAAATAACGGTATATCATTTTAGCAATACAACAAATATTCCGAAAGGTTACAAATGATTAAAATAACTGAATACATCTCATCCATAACAAAGTATAGAAAAGGCTAAAACATTGTCATAACTACAAATATTGAATTATCTAGGTAGTCTGTAATAAATGAAATCCTGTACACTCTTTCTCTGTATCATCGGCACTACAGCCACAGTCTGTTAACTATCTGTTTCAAGGTGAGCTGTCCTCCCTTCCCAAATGCAAATTAACTCCTGATAAATTATGACAAGTAACACGGATTTGCTTTTAAATTCCCACGCAAACAAAAGAAATAGTCGCAAGAAGACCTGCTCGTTAACACTAGAACTGCCACGGCAGTCATTTTGACGGTTTTCACTTTTAAAATTTTAATTACCCTGCATGTGTGAAAGATATGCGGTTGTCGTTCTTGACTTTCCCTAAACACATGTATTAAATACCCTGATGGTGTTTGAAAGACAGGATCGCAAAAATAAAAAGCTATAATCCCACCTAGAACCGCCAGAGTAGTCATTTTGACTACCTTTTACAATGCATGATTTTATTTTGAATACAACCTACAATATTCTATTTTATTTTTATATACAAGCCTGTTGTTATCTCAACTGGACCTGGCAGCAATCAATTATTTTGTTTTGAACAAGGAATGCACCAGGGAAAATATCAGTAGGAGAGATTTCATCTTGAAGCTAGCCACAACTCTTCGGCAGAAACATTTCGATCAGAAAACTGCAAAGCAGCAGGCAAATGCAGCTCAACCTGGATTCAGTGCTGCACCCAGTGACACATGCAAGAGAAAACGTATGTTACTTTCATTTAAAACTAAAAACTACTTTCATTTTTACAGTTTTGTATGTATATGTACCTGTTTACACACTAGTTTCTTTTATTATAGTTTTTCATTTTTTGAAGTAGTGCTTTATCGTGGTAAGTTAGAAAATAAACCTTTTAATGTTTTATTGTTCATTTAAATACGCGTTTCGGCTGTGCAGATGTTTGATACGATGTGCTTGAATAAAACTTTTGAGTTGTATCCGATAGTTTCTCTTTCATTTTAATATTGATGTTGTTTAAAATGTAACCATCATAATGACTGACAGCGGCGGTTTTAGGCATGAGTATGACCACGGCTGTTCTAGTGTTCAGATATTAACAATATTTTCTAAATCAACATAACAAAATAGGTATAACGACATCCTGAAAATGCCAAAACCAATGCTACATACCGATTTGTTGATTAACACTGGAGTTATCATTTATGAAAATCCTGCCCCCATGTCTTGATTGTGTTTCAAGGTAATGACATTCAACATAGACCTATCAGGCTAAATAATAATAATAAAAACATATTCAAAACACTTTCTTCAAATCGATTGACTTAGGCACAGGTATACTGTTTGGTATTTATTTAATTTATCATTAAATCAGCACTGGGTCTTCTGTTAGCAACAAACGTCAAGAACAAGAGTGGACATTTTCAAATGAGAAATCACCAAAAATATACACAGATCAATTCAATGTGAAAAAGTGTCTCTGCTTCTAAGCAATATTACACAAGCTGAGGGGATTAATCATATTTTATCATTATTTTATCATTATTTTATCATTATTTTATCATTATTTTATCATTATTATATAGCACCTTTTGTGATAAACCTCCTCAAAGCACTTTACAGATAGGAATAACTCAAATTAATATACAAAACAGGAGGCTATTAATATACAGGAGGCTGTGTGGTCCAGTGGTTAAAGAAAAGGGCTTGTAACCACGAGGTTCCCGGTTCAAATCCCACCTCAACCACTGACTCATTGTGTGACCCTGAGCAAGTCACTTAACCTCCTTGTGCTCCGTCTTTCGGGTGAGACGTAATTGTAAGTGACTCTGCAGCTGATGCATAGTTCACACACCCTAGTCTCTGTAAGTTGCCTTGGATAAAGGCATCTGCTAAATAAACAAAACGATATAAAAAAATAGTAAAATATAAGATGATAAAGTACCCATTTAAATTACATACATTCAAATACATTTTAATTCTTACTTTAAAAAGCAGTCACAAGGATAAGTAGTATAAAATAGGATGATCCCTATAAAATACATGTGCTAAATTATAAAAATGTGTTTTAATCTAATTTAAAAGCAGCAAGAGATTGTGCCATCCTTACAAATCGTGGCAGATCATTCCATAACTTTGGGGCTCTAAAGCTGAATGCTCTGCCATGTGCTTTCTTTCTCTGTATCCATGGGATACTAAGTAAACCATCCAGTGATCTGAGAGAGAGACTAGGGCCATAAGGGGTCAGCAAATTTTGTAAATATAGTGAGCAAGGCAATTTAAATCTTCATAAGAGAAACAGAAACTTAAATCTATCCTTAACCTTACAGGAAGCCAGTGTAAGGCTGCTAACACAGGGGCAATGTGTGTGTGCTTCTTTGTTCTGATTAAAACTCTGGCAGCAGCATTTTGCACAAGCTGCAATCAAGAAAAAACACAACTTGAAATACCAGAGAAAAAAGCATTGCAATAATCATTACTAGAGTTTATAAAAGCAAATCGCCCTGGTCATCTGCAGTCCTCCTGGCTGATGAAGAAGTTGCAGCTGTGAGGCAACATTTGAATCAGGCATTTCAAATGGGAAAGGGTTGATTATTGTATTCAGTGTTCCCAGACACAGAAATATATTATTTACTACTTACAGTGTAAAAATAAAAATAAAATAAAAAATCCTACACTTTGCATGTTTTCTAATTCATTGGTGACTTTGATGAGCCATGTTCAAATGCAAATCCGTACTCGATGATCTCTTTGTGTGCTTTGCAACAGCAGCAGGTGTGCGGGACTGATTCAATCACATTACACTCGTCAATAGTCATTTATAGTGCAAAACTAGATAAAATGTTAACTGGAACAGCAATACAACTACATGCCTTGTTCTCATCACCCCATCCAAGAGACACAAATAGCAAAATCATAGACAAAGAAAAAAAATAGCAAATATAAACGGGACCAAAAACAAAGTACACAGAAAGAGTACTTGGAACTGCAAACGCAAGTCAAAAAGGAAGTTAGAAAGGCCAAGAGAGAGGTAGAAATGAACATTGCTAAGGGGGCTAAAACCAATTCCAAAATGTTTTTCCAATATTATAACAGTAAGAGAACATTCAAAGAGGAGGTTAAAAGTCTAAGAGACACAAATGGCAAAATCATAGACGAAGAAAAAAAAATAGCAAATATATTAAATGATTACTTTTCACAAGTTTTTACGAAGGAGGATACGGACAACATGCCCCACATGTCGACCTGTTCCTATCCAGTTTTAAATAACTTTATAACAGAGCATAACAGAGGCAGAAGTGTTAAAGGGTCTTGGAGCTCTTAAAATAAACAAATCCCCTGGGCCGGATGAGATCCTCCCAATAGTAGTCAAAGAAATGAAAGAAGTTGTTTACAAACCGCTAACCATGATCATGCAACAATCTCTGACACAGGGGATGTATCGACAGACTGGAAAATTGCAAACATAATACCAATCCACAAAAAGGGAGACAAAGCCGGACCAGGTAACTACAGCCAAATAAGCCTGACTTCTATTATATGTAAACTTATGGAAACTGTAATAAGATCCAAAATGGAAAATTACCTATATGGTAACAGTATCCTGGGAGACAGTCAGCATGGTTTTAGGAAAGGGAGATCATGTCTAACTAACCTGCTTGATTTTTTGAGGTTGCAACATCGACAATGGATAATTGCAAAGCATATGACATGGTTTATTTAGGTTCCTAGAAAGCTTTTGACAAAGTCCTGCATAAAAAGATTAATTCTCAAACTGAACGCAGTAGGGATTCAAGGAAAAGCATGCACATGGATTAGGGAGTGGTTAACAAAGTATTGATTAGAGGAGAAACCTCAAAATGGAGCGAGGTAACAAGTGGTGTACCACAGGGATCAGTATTAGGTCCTCTGCTATTCCTAATCTACATTAATGATTTAGATTCTGGTATAGTAAGCAAACTTGTTAAATTTGCAGACGACACAAAAATAGTAGGAGTGGAAATCACTGTTGCAGCAGCAAAGGTCATTCAAAATGATCTAGACAGCATTCAGAACTGGGCAGACACATGGCAAATGATATTTAATAGAGAAAAGTGTAAAGTACTGCACGCAGGCAATACAAATGTGTATTATAAATATCATATGGGAGATAATGAAATTGAAGAAGGAATCTATGAAAAAGACCTAGGAGGTTATGTTGACTCAGAAATGTCTTCATCTAGACAATGTGGGGCAGCTATACAAAAGGCCAACAATATGCTCGGATATATTGTGAGAAGTGTTGAATTTAAATCAATGGAAGTAATGTTAGAACATTACAATACCTCACCTAGAATATTGTGTTCAGTTCTGGTCACCTCATTACAAAAATGATATTGCTGCTCTAGAAAGAGCGCAAAGAAGAGCAACCAGAATTATCCTGGGTTTAATAGGCATGTCGTAGCAGACAGGCTAAAAGAATTGAATCTATTCCATCTTGAACAAAGAAGACTACGCGGTGATCTGATTCAAGCATTCAAAATCCTAAAAGGTATAGACAATGTCGACCCAGGGGACTTTTTTGACCTGAAAAAAGAAACAAGGATCAGGGGTCACAAATGGAGATTAGATAAAGGGGCATTCAGAACAGAAAATAGGAGGCACTTTTTTACACAGAGAATTGTGAGGGTCTGGAACCAGCTCCCCAGTAATGTTGTTGAAGCTGACACCCTGAGATCCTTCAAGAAGCTTCTTGATGAGATTCTGGGATCAATAAGTTACTAACAACCAAACGAGGAAGATGGGCTGAATGGCCTCCTCTCGTTTGTAAACTTTCTTATGTTCTTATGTTCTTATATTTGTAATCTTTCTTATGTTCTTATTTTCTTATCTCAGTCAAGAACCCTCATGATTTAATCATTAATTCAAAGAAATGTATTTTATATTAATATGCTTATATCAATTCTTATCTAAAAAATAACACTGATGAAGGCACTTGACAAAACATCTCCTAAGGATTATAATGTACAATTATATAAACATTTAATACATATTTAATCCTTTAAGGACCAAGTGTTTTTCAGTGGAATGCTCCCTAGAACCAGGAGTTTTTTGGCTGTTTTGACTATTTTCCTATAAAAATTCACTAAAAATCTATTTTTTACAGTAGCATCTTGTAATTGGTGTCTTTTTGCGATTACCTGGCTGCAGATATGGGATGGACCCCACTATCTCGAGTCCCATCGGGAGGAGCCATGCCTACTCAAGCACCACAGGCAGTAGGCACATCCATGTCAGAGCCAAAAGGAGAGCTGCACCAGTCTCCGAGGGAGATCCCGGTCTGTCACTCGCAAGCCATCTTGCCACAAGCAGTCACAAGAATAAGTAGTATAAAATAGCATGATATATGTGCTAAATTATAAAATGTGTTTTTAATCTTATTTTAAAAGCAGCACGAGATGGGGCCTCCCTTACAAATCATGGCAGATCATTCCACAACTTTGGTGCTCTAAAGATGAATGCTCTGCCACCTGCCTTCTTTCTCTGTGTCCATCACCATGATCTAAGAGAGCAACTAGGGATATATGTTCTCAGCAAATCTTTGAGATACAGGGAGCAAGCCCTTTTAAATCTTTATAAGTTAGCGACAGGACCTTAAAATCTATCCTTAACCTTACAGGAAGCCAGTGTAAGGCTGCTGACACAGGGGCAATGTGTTGTGCTTATTTGTTCTTGTTAAAACTCTGGCAGTAGCATTTTGCTCATGCTGCAATCGAGATAAAACACAACTTGAAATACCAATGTAAAAAGCATTGCAATAATCAATACTAGAATTTATAAAAGCACATGTCCCTTTTCATTGACAGTGCTCCTGACTGATGAAGAAGTTGCAGCTGTGAGGCAACATTTGAATCGGGCATTTCAAATTGGAAAAGGTTGATTATTGTTTTCAGTGTTCCCAGACACTTTACACAGAAATATATTATTTACTACTTACAGTGAAAAAAATAAAATAAAAAAATCCTACACTTTGCATGTTTTCTAATTCATTGCTAACTTTGATGAGCCATGTTCAAATGCAAATCCGTACTTGATGATCTCTTTGTGTGCTTTGCAACAGCAGCAGGTGTGCAGGACTGATTCAATGACATTACACTCATCAATAGTTATTTATAGTGCAAAACTAGCTAAAATGTTAACTGGAACAGCAATACAACCACATTCCTTGTTCTCATCATCCCATCTCAGTCAACAAACCTCATGATTTAATCATTAATTTATACAAATGTATCTTATATTAAATGCTTCTATCAATTCTTATTAAACAAAAAAAGAAAATTTACACCAATGAAGGTACTGGATGAAAAATGTGTCTTAGGATTATAATGTACAATTATATAAAAGTATGATACATATTTAACCCCTTTAAGGACCCAGCATTTTTTCAGTAGGATGTTCCCCCAGGACCAGGCATTTTTAGGCTGTTTTGACACTTTTCCTATAAAAATTCACTACAAATCTATATTTTACAGCAGCATCTTGGGATTGGTGTCCTTTTTATCGGAACAACCTGAGGAACATTATAAAGTACTTTAGAAACCATAAAACACATGTCTTTTTTGTCAACACTATTTGTAACAACACAATTTTCTTTTAAACATTAAGTATTTTTTTATTGTTGTGTATTCCAATATATCTTCCACATATATCTTCAAAAAGATATATGTGTAAAAACATCTGTTATTCTATGACCTGAGGGACCTTGCAATACTTCCTGAAAATGCTGTTGATGTTTGCGTAAATTAAAAGACATTGGGGGCAATTTCCATGGAAAAAGAAAGATAAGTCTCACTTTTCTCACTCTATTTTGGCAGTACTTTTGGGTAGTGTGTGTTTCCATGTAGTTTTCCTTTAGTCAGATAAATTATCATTCCAAATGCAAATAACCAAATTAATATTAAAATATGGGAGGGTATATTTAAATGTTTGTGTCTGAGTTCCAATTTAACCTTGAGCGACTTCTGATATCGTACAGCTTGCTTAAACTGAGTTTCCACCAATTGTTGAGTTTGTGTTGAAGCACTGCAAGGGCAGCCTGTCTCATTAGTTGTAAAATATCTCGAAGTACCAATTTTAAGACCATCAAACTGTGAAATAAGCCCTGCTTCACTTTGAATAAAATACAGCTCTCACCATAATCTATATACTCATTTGGATAATTGTTTGACAACAGCAAAAACAAAGCTAAGGTCATGCACAAGGTGCTAAATGCTGAGGGAATGTTCCAAATAATTAACTTTTGACCTCTGGTGTTCACACATATTAACGAACGAGATTGCGACGTACACCACAGAACAGTGGTGATGAAGAAAAATTACACCAAATATGTCCGGGTATGTCAAGAGAAACCAAAGTTATAGCCTGTAAATATTGTATTTTTTGTTTGGGTTAAAAATGAAATTTAAAAAAAATTGTAAATTAAAGTATGTGCTAGATATGGCAGGGCTGGGCGGTCACACTTCCCTCCCTGCATAATTGAAATTGAATGTGCAGCAGGTGGCCAGGCGTCAATTGAACAACTTAGTATTAATTGCCTTTAAAATGTGTGTGGAAAGCCAGGATTCATTTAAGGGAATTTTATTCCCAACAGAGTTGATTTAGTTTGTGCAGTGAAGGTTCCTGAAGTGGGACCTCCATTTTAGTGGGAGCAGCGCACGGCCCGAGCTTGGCCACCTTTTGTTTGTTAGCTGTTTTCTCACTAGGTTTTGTTTTTGCCTTTTTGTATTTGTAATTATGTACACATGTGTGTATGTCTGTCAACACTAGAGAAAGGATCCTTCAGTTGGTACAGAAGCATTTAAACTAGAAAGGAAGGGGGGAGAAAACAAAAAAACAGAAGGGAGACTACATCAAAACAAGGGCAACAACTCAGGTAAGACCACTATTAAATGTATTTATCTTAATGCTAGAAGTCTCAGAAACAAAATGTTAGAACTTGAAGCTACTGCACTAACAAGTAACTACGATGTGATAGGTGTTACAGAAACTTGGTTGTCTGAGAGTGATGGAGACGAATATAATATTAGTGGGTACACACTGTATAGGAAAGACAGGCAGGACAGAAGAGGCGGAGGGGTAGCGCTATACATAAGAAATAGCCTTGAAGCCCAGGTGTTAAATCAGGACAAAGAAAACAATGCAGAATCAATATGGGTCAGAATAATGGGCAAAAATTCAAAGGGCATAATAATAGGAGCATGCTATAGACCGCCAAATTCAGACGCTGAGCAAAATAAGCTGTTGTACAATGACATTCGAAATGCGTGTAGAAAAGGAGAAACCATACTAATGGGGGATTTCAACTTCCCCTGTATAAAATGGGAGAACCCAATGGGGGGCACGACGGACGAAATTGAAATGGTGGAAATGACAAATGACTGCTTCCTAACGCAATTTGTCAAGGCACCGACTAGAGGGGAGGCATGCCTTGATTTAGTCTTTTCAAATAATGAAGACAGAATAACTAAAACAGAGGTCAGAGAGCCATTGGCAAACTCAGACCACAACATGGTCTCATTTGAAATATTTTTTAAAACCCCAAAAGTAATGACTAAAGCTAAGGTTTACAATTTTAGAAAAGCAAACTACGAAGGTATGAAACAGAGACTAATAGAAGTAGATTGGAGTAAAATAGAGAAAACATCCACAGAAAAAGGATGGCTGTTTTTTAAAAATGTAGTACTAGAGGCACAAAACAATTACATCCCACAAGTAGACAAATCTAAATCTAAAACAAAATGGCCAAAATGGTTTAATAGATCAATTAAAAAAAATATTCAGCGAAAAAAGGCACTTTACAGAGTGTTTAAAAGGGACCAAAAACAAAGCACACAGAAAGAGTACTTGGAACTGCAAACACAAGTCAAAAAGGAAGTTAGAAAGGCCAAGAGAGAGATAGAAATCAATATTGCTAAGGGGGCTAAAACAAATTCCAAAATGTTTTTCCAATATTATAACAGCAAGAGAACATTCAAAGAGGAGGTTAAATGTCTAAGAAACACAAATGGCAAAATCATAGATGAAGAAAAAAAAATAGCAAATATATTAAATGATTACTTTTCACAGGTTTTTACAAAGGAGGACACGGACAACATGCCCCACATGTCGACCTGTTCCTATCCAATTTTAAATAACTTTAGCATAACAGAGGCAGAAGTGTTAAAGGGACTAGGAGCTCTTAAAATAAACAAATCCCCTGGGCCAGATGAGATCCTCCCAATAGTACTCAAAGAAATGAAAGAAGTTATTTACAAACCGCTAACCAAGATCATGCAACAGTCTCTTGACACAGGGGTTGTACCAACAGACTGGAAAATAGCAAACGTAATACCAATCCACAAAAAGGGAGACAAAACCGAACCAGGTAACTACAGACCAATAAGCCTGACTTCTATTATATGTATACTTATTGAAACTATAATAAGATCCAAAATGGAAAATTACCTATATGGTAACAATATCCTGGGAGACAGCCAGCATGGTTTTAGGAAAGGGAGATCATGTCTAACTAACCTACTTGACTTTTTTGGGGATGCAACATAGAAAATGGATAACTGCAAAGCATACGACATGGTTTATTTAGATTTCCAGAAAGCTTTTGACAAAGGTCCCGCATAAAAGATTAATTCTCAAACTGAACGCAGTAGGGATTCAAGGAAATGCATGCACATGGATTAGGGAGTGGTTAACAGGTAGAAAACAGAAAGTACTGATTAGAGGAGAAACCTCGAAATGGAGTGAGGTAACCAGTGGTGTACCACAGGAATCAGTATTAGGTCCTCTGCTATTCCTAATCTACATTAATGATTTAGACTCTGATATAGTAAGCAAACTCGTTAAATTTGCAGATGACACAAAAATAGGAGGAGTGGCAGACACTGTTGAAGCAGCAAAGGTCATTCAAAATGATCTAGACAGCATTCAAAATTGGGCAGACACATGGCAAATTAAATTTAATAGGGAAAAGTGTAAAGTATTGCATGGGGGCAATAAAAATGTGCATTCTAAATATCATATGGGAGACAGTGAAATTGAAGAAGGGAACTATGAAAAAGACCTAGGAGTTTATGTTGACTCAGAAATGTCTTCATCTAGACAACATGGGGAAGCTATAAAAAGGCCAACAAGATGCTTGGATATATTGTGAGAAGTGTTGAATTTAAATCAAGGGAAGTAATGTTAAAACTCTACAATGCATTAGTAAGACCTCACCTAGAATATTGTGTTCAGTTCTGGTCACCTCGTTACAAAAAGGATATTGCTGCTCTAGAAAGAGTGCAAAGAAGAGCGACCAGAATTATCCCGGGTTTAAAAGGCATGTCGTATGCAGACAGGCTAAAATAATTGAATCTATTCAGTCTTGAACAAAGAAGACTACGCGGCGATCTGATTCAAACATTCAAAATCCTAAAAGGTATAGACAATGTCAACCCGGGGGACTTCTTTGACTTGAAAAAAGAAAAAAGGACCAGGGGTCATAAATGGAGATTAGATAAAGGGGCATTCAAAACAGAAAATAGGAGGCACTTTTTTACACAGAGAATTGTGAGGGTCTGGAACCAACTCCCCAGTAATGTTGTTGAAGCTGACACCCTGGGATCCTTCAAGAAGCTGCTTGATGAGATTCTGGGATCAATAAGCTACTAACAACCAAACGAGCAAGATGGGCTGAATGGCCTCCTCTCGTTTGTAAACTTTCTTATGTTCTTCTTATGTTCTAGTGGCGGCCACCAACCACTGCACTTGCCTGAGTGATCATCAATAAATCCTGGATGCCTGAGTGGTGTTTTCAAATACAACCCTCTTTGTTTCTCACCTGTCAGTGAATACCCACACAGTAACAGAACACCCCAGTTACATAGCCCATATGTTACCTCACACCTGCTCTAGAGCTGTCTGTCACATGGAGGTCGGAGTTATACATTAGGTGATATCTCAGAACCTGCACCACTTTTTAAGTCCACATTAGTGATTGTCATGTTTCTTAAGCTGAGGGAACACAAAGCCTCTGGTTTCAGGAGATTAGGGTTCAGACCACTGCATGGCACACCAAGGGAGACTTGAGTTTTGATACAGCAAAGTTACCTCAAACTAGATCTCCTGGGACCAGGTTTCAAGCTACAGTTCCTGAAAAAGTAGCTGTATGTTGCCTCAGCTTTTGGGTTCCTCTAACAGAGAATATATGTTGTATAAATGAATACCATATGGAGAGCAAATCTTACAGTTCCAGTTCTGGCTTCCACACTACTAAGGGTAATTTTAGGGCAGCTGTGTGGAGTAGTGGTTAGGGCTCTGTGCTCTTCACAAGAGAGTCATGGGTTCAATCCCAGGTGGGGGACACTGCTGCTGTACCTTTGAGCAAGGTACTTTACCTAGATTGTGCCAGTAAAAACCTAACTGTATAAATGGGTAATTGTATGTAAAAAATAATGTAATTGTATGTAAAAATAATGTGATATCTTGTAACAATTGTAAGTTGCCCTGGATAAGGGCATCTGCTAAGAAATAAATAATAATAATAATAATTTTGAAGGTTATGTTTTATCAATATCATGGATGCTTTGGCTATTACTAACATTATATCATATTTAGGCCAGATATATTAATATTCACATAACTTGACACGTTGAGCTGTCTGCTCTCACCTGATGTTACAGTAGTTCCAGGAACGTGCTGTTAGAAACTGATTTCTATACTTGTCAAATAGCCATAAATAACACATGAGTGACAGCTGCTGGCCATACGAGTGAATGTAAATACTTTTCAGAGTAAATCCCCAAGAAAAAAATACATTCTGAACCAGCTTATTCACCTTGGTGTCAGCATTGGCAATCCACAGCAGATCCCAGTTATCCTGTCAGGATATTCTGTTCTTACAGTGCATGGCCCTCACTGGGTATGAGTGAAATATGTACAGTAATCTCAGGGATGGCAGAAAAAGAACCTTCTGCTTACTGTTTCTCATTACTACTTCTGTTTTTCAGTTTGAGTTCACAGACCAGAGATGCCCACTGAATAACACTACACATCTTGATGAAGGACAGGTTTCTAATTGTATCTGAAGGGAACCCACCTACTGTACCAGTGAAGCAGTGTGTGCTGGAAAGCCTTGTCAGAACATGAGTAAGGTAAGGGCGCATTGGCGTCAAGTAAAACATATTTTTTTGTGTGTTTAATTATGTCTGCGCAGTCGCTCAGACATAGTTAAGGTTTGAACGAAGGTCCTGTTTAAAGTCAATTTTACAACCAGCTCGAAAGGGGGGTAAAACTCCACCAATATGCAGGTTTTGTGTGGTTATTGGCAGGCTCAACAAACCATGTGAATGGGGTAGCATTTGGTTGAATACTTTCTGAGATACAGAGTGGCAAAAAAACAGCTGTTTTTCTTTTTTTTTTTTAGAAATGATTAAGAGGCTTTTTTATACACCTGTATCTCAAAAAGTATAGCAAATTAAGGAAGCACGCTTGGCAAACCCAGGGGTGTAGATGTGCAATGGGGTATTAATATTTTTATAGGGGTCATAGTTTTACAGAAATTGAACCCCAAAGACAATGGTCTGACGTCACTGCTGTCTGACGTCTAGGCAGAGTGACTTGCGACCATTCCATTGCACTAAATAGGGAGACATGGAATATATAGTTCAGCACATACGGGTCACATCTGTTTTTCTGTCTGGATTAAAATTGGTAATCAGTGATAATGTTTTTTGTGTTTGTGCCTTCAGCACTGGGCAAACTAATAATCATTTTTTTTAATTTAGGAAATACAATTTTCATTTTCCCCCTCTCACTTTTGTTGTTATGGTACGGTCGGGAGTTCAATGATACCGTTCCATTCCACAAACACATCTATGTTGCTGTCTGTAGTAAAACTGTTAACTCCTCTGTGCTTTTGAATAATAAAACATGAACAATGAAAGTGACCCTGTGTATAGTGTTACTTATTATACAATTAAGATTCAATTAAAGTGGTTGGGATGCAACCTATAGCATATAGCTAGCAGTTACTGAACATGTTACCAATCTCAAGGACTATGATTTCCCAGTGTTGTATCTGTATGGCCAGTCTTTGGGGAGAATTTGTCATGTGTTTAGTGATGTAATTGCCGATGTCATTGATGATGTCATATGTGATGTCAAGTGTAACGGGAAACATACACATAAGGGTGCAGATCTAAGGTTGTGTGGCTACCTTAACTTGCAATCTCCTAACCTTTTGGGCTTTAGCAACCAAACCTTAACGTAACGTTAATAAAGTTTTTGCCATTGAATTTCCACTTCTTGCAGAAGGCATTGTGGAAAATAAAACAATCACATCTGCCACATAATGCAGTGGTGAAAACACAACGTGAGACACTAAATAGCACAGAAGAAAGAGGCACACACCAAGTATGTAAAGTATGTAAAGAGTTAAGGTTGCATAACTTGCAATTTCCTAACCTTTTGGACCTTTGCAATATATATATTATGAGGGATGGAGACCGTGGGATGTGAGGAGAGATTATCAGGAGTGTGGGGTTCCTGATAAAATGTCCTCATATAAAAAAATGTTCATAGATAAACCTAGACTACAAAGAGAAAAAAAAACTAAAACTCCCATAATTCAACAGGAAGTAGGAAGCTAGCTGACCTGATAGGCCTAAGCAAACGTGGGTGTAGGGGCTTGGAGTAAGTCAGTGCGTATAGCAAACACTAACTTAAAATAACGTGGTTGTTTTTTTCAACTTGAAGAAAGAAGTGAGTGGATTTTAAAGAGACAGCTGATTGGCTACATTTTATGTATTATGCCCTTTTCTGTGTACCTCCCCTGTCTGTTTATGATCCCATTTTCTGTTCTTGTATGTGATACCCCTGGTCAGGTTTGTTCGGTTTGGTTGCTTGTTATTTAATGTATCTATCTGTCTATCTGTCTATCTATCTATCTATCTATCAATATATATATATATATATATATATATATATATATATATATATATATATATATATATATACTGTATTTATAATATGTGAAATATCAATAAAGAGCATTAAGGTTACGAATTTGATTTACTTGCCTTATTAAACACATAAACCCATTATTTGTTATGATTATTATTGGAGATTTATTATTGGATTATTTATTGGAGATTATTATTAGAGATTTCAAACTAGTTTAGAGTTCTGCATTATCCTGTAGGTTAAGGGTTATGGATAAATAAGTTTAAAATTATTAAATAGTTACATATCCATGACAGAACATAATACATTTTCTTGGTGAATAATGCAGGAGACTGTTGAATTGACATTACGGCAGATGTTGACGACACTTTTAAAAAGCCATCAAAGCAATGCATGTAACAAAAAAAGGTTATTACGGTAGTAAGATTTTGTATCTGCATTCCTGTCTTTTCAAACATTATTTTACATGGTGGTGACAATCTTCCATAAATGAAGTAATAAATGAAGACCAACTTTTGTGTTTTGTTGTAATGTAAATAGGATTTTTTTTTTAAATCTGTAACAAAACTTCTTAATTAATGGTACATTTGCAGTGGTTTAATTTTATTTAATAGGCTGTAATACGGTCAGGGATAATTCATTTAAGCAACAATATACTAAAAAGTCTGTGGACCAGTTCAAACCCCAGCTACCAGTGGAGGCTGCAATTTTATGGATATAATTGTTAATTTTCCAAAACTGGGCCAAGTATGTGCCAAATGTGGTTAATATGGCTCCAAGCCGGTTGCCGCATTTGGGCCATGAGTGGGCCAGTTGCACATGTATTTGCCAGATTAGGGCCATGAGTGGGCCAGATGTGCTTCAAACGGCTCTAAGCCGGTTGTCGCATTTGGGCCAACACATATAGGCCAATATTGGCCCAGAGTGCAAAAAGACACCGGGCCAAAACCGGCACCCGGATTTGGGCCAGTTTGGCAGCCGAATCTGGGCCAGTTTGGCAGCCGAATCTGGGCCAGTATTGGGCCAAAATAGTTTGGTTGTCTGGGTTTTGTCTTTGGAATGATTGCTAGTGTGTTTGGAACTAACTGAAGGAGACAAAAGAACTACGTGTGGATCCAGTTGAAATAGAGTGGAGTACTCACCTTATTGGATCATTCCAACTAAATCCCAGGTGGAAATACATCGCTTGGGAGTGAACATGAATATAGAGAGTACAACAGTCTTTATTAAAAAATTTAAAAAAATTATAGCATTAAAAAAGTCTTATTAAAAATAGCGCAACCGCGCTTGAAAAATCAATTTCTGTGTACTGGGTCTATTTTAAAAGGGGCAATGAACGACTGTGAGTGCCGGCCGTGTTACTATATATATATATATATATATATAAAAATTGTGTGAACAAGATGGCAGACGCTGAAAAATCACCACCAATTTTTACAAAATAATATGTGTTTATTTACACAAAACAGGGTTCCCACTGGTCTGTGAAAGGTTCAACACAAAAGGTCAGGTAAGGACACCATCCATGACACAAATACAAACCATCCAAAAAAATGTAAATGGGAGAAATAACAATGACAGGAAGGGGAAAACCTTGTAGAACAGGCAGTCCAGGCAAACAAATCCCAAAGGGCGAGGCAGGTGCAGATGTTCTTCAGCATAGGCAAAACTCAGAAATAAACAAAGTTCATGTATAAAGCACTGGCAAAGACAGCTCCAGCACTGGTTTCAAGTCAAGATAAGAGACCCCAGGTATCCCAATTGTTTCCCTTTTATAGAGCACTCAATGAGGACCCAATTGGTTTCGTATAGGCTAAAGGTGTGCTGCCTACACTGATTGACCATTCAGCAATTCACAATTAATCCTTTCCTAACAGCACCTGCAGCCTATAACCCCACTTAACTCTGTGTTATCATGGCAGGCTGCTTCAAAGCCCACAAGGAACTCCCCCAGTGGTCTGCTATGGTCCAGCCCGCCTTGAGCGCCCCATGTCAGAGAAGCAGTGAGCTGGCTCACTATATATATATATATATATATATATATATATATATATATATATATATATATATATACTTGTTAAAAAAAAAGATTTCACACGTTCAAAAAAGGTCAAGTTACAAGTTGACGGGTCAACCATAAGAAGGTATCTACAAAAAGGAGCAGTTACAGTAAATACAAAACAGGCTTTGCCATGTAAAGATGTAATAATCTAAAAAAAAAAAAAAGTTACCAGGCAAAGCAAGGCACAATTGGAACAAGCAATAACTAAGTCTGGTAACTCTACCCACTAATTGGGTGGAGGTAAGAAAATCACATTACAAATATTAACTGTTAAGTAAGTAATTATTTTTTTTAAAAGGTTATTACACTTTTTGCAATGGAAGAATAATGTAAGTTGTTTGCATCTATTTTTAAAATATATTCTGATGAACAGACACACACACACACACACACAGTTGCTTCAGTTGCTTTGGGTCCTGCAGTACATTCAAGCGTCCTGTTCCAGGTAAATCACAGGCTGAAAACCAACAATATAAACAAGGAACGTCAGGTCAGCATGACACACATCTAGAACACGTGAAACAGAATCTCATAACAAATAGAATAGAGAATCTCATAACAAATAGACTAGAGAATCTTATTACAAATAGAATACAAAATCTCATAACAATTAGAATCACCACTATAAATATCATATGGGAAATACTTAAATTGAAGAAGGAAGCTATGCAAAAGATTTAGGAGTTTATGTTGACTCATCTAGACAGTGTGGGAAAGCTATAAAAAAAAAAAAAGCCAACAAGATGCTCAGATATATTGTGAAAAGTGTTGAATTTAAATCAAGAAAAGTAATGTTAAAACTTTACAATGCATTAGTAAGACCTCATCTAGAATATTGTGTTCAGTTCTGGTCACCTTGTTACAAAAATGATATTGCTGCTCCAGAAAGAGTGCAAAGAAGAGTGACCAGAATTATTCTGGGTTTAAAAGGCATGTAATATGCAGACAGGCTAAAAGAATTGAATCTATTCAGTCTTGAACAATGAAGACTACACGGCGATCTGACTGAAGCTTTTAAATTCTAAAAGGCATCGACAATGTCGACCCAAGGGACTTTTTCGACCTGAAAAAAGAAACAAGGACCAGGGGTCACAAATGGAGATTACATAAAGGGGCATTCAGAACAGAAAATAGGAGGCACTTTTTTACACAGATAATTGTGGGAGTCTGGAACCAACTCCCCAGTAATGTTGTTGAAGCTGACACCCTGGGATCTTTCAAGAAGCTGCTTGATGAGTTTCTGGGATCAATAAGCTACTAACAACCAAACGAGCATACTGTTATAGATTTTTGGTGGCATCTAATATCTGTGGAAACATTTATTTTTTACAGTGTACAAACATGCATTCAAACTGGGATTTAAAAATCATTTTGTCAGTAATAGATGTATTGATAGATTGTTAAAATACCATACCAGGACATTGAAATAGTCACGGCACAAAGCCTTGCTTTCAAAATGCAACGTCAATCCACTGACAACCAGCTCCAAGATGTGGAAAATTATAATCAATGCTTCTATCCCTTTGATTGTCTGGAAACAAGTACACACACACATCTTTAGGCAGTGGAATATTTAAAAATAGAGAGTCACTTGACTGGTAAAGAGGGGGTCCAGGGAACAGGAAGTCTTTCTAATGCAACAAATGCTGTGCTTTCCTGGTAACACTTTACATGAAGTGTCTCTAATTACTGTGTGTTTACATAGTAGTTACTTAGTAAATACATGTGTACTTACACATTACTATAATGTTATTATGCATAGTTACAGTGTACTGCAATGCTATTATGCATAGTTACAGTGTACTTATGTGTAAATGGTTTTGCATGATAATACCCCAATCTTAACCCTAACACGAACACAAACTCTAATCCTAACCCTAACCCTGTCCCTATCCCTAACTCTAACCCTAACCCTAACCCAAATAATTAAATAGTTGGCACTCACCTTTTCCAATTCGGGTGGGTTGGATGAATTGGCAGCAAATGTTGTAATGAGACAAAAAGCAACTGCTGCCCAAAGAGAACTGATAACGTTCAAGGCAAAAGAGAACTTCATCTAGGCAAAAAAAAAACAAACACACACACTGTATATATATATATATTATTTGTTTATTTAGCAGACACCTTTATCCAAGGCGACTTACAGAGACTAGGGTGTGTGAACTATGCATCAGCTGCAGAGTCACTTACAATTAAGTCTCACCTGAAAGACGGAGCACAAGGAAGTTAAGTGACTTGCTCAGGGTCATACAATGAGTCAGTGGCTGAGGTGGGATTTGAACCAGGGACCTCCTGGTTACAAGCCCTTTTCTTTAACCACTGGACCACACAGCCTCACTTTTATATATATATATATATATATATATATATATATATATATATATATATATATATATATATATATATATATATATATACACACACACACAGACGTGCTCAAATTTGTTGGTACCCTTACAGCTCATTGAAATAATGCTTCATTCCTCCTGAAAAGTGATTAAATTAAAAGCTATTTTATCATGTATACTTGCATGCCTTTGGTATGTCATAGAATAAAGCAAAGAAGCTGTGAAAAGAGATGAATTATTGCTTATTCTACAAAGATATTCTAAAATGGCCTGGACACATTTGTTGGTACCCCTTAGAAAAGATAATAAATAATTGGATTATAGTGATATTTCAAACTAATTAGTTTCTTTAATTAGTATCACACATGTCTCCAATCTTGTAATCAGTCATTCAGCCTATTTAAATGGAGAACAGTAGTCACTGTGCTGTTTGGTATCATTGTGTGCACCACACTGAACATGGACCAGAGAAAGCAAAGGAGAGAGTTGTCTGAGGAGATCAGAAAGAAAATAATAGACAAGCATGGCAAAGGCAAAGGCTACAAGACCATCTCCAAGTAGCTTGATGTTCCTGTGACAACAGTTGCAAATATTATTAAGAAGTTTAAGGTCCATGGAACTGTAGCCAACCTCCCTGGGCGCGGCCGCAATAGGAAAATCGACCCCAGATTGAACAGAAGGATAGTGCGAATGGTAGAAAAAGAACCAAGGATAACTGCCAAAGAGATACAAGCTGAACTCCAAGGTGAAGGTACGTCAGTTTCTGATCGCACCATCCGTCGCTTTTTGAGCGAAAGTGGGCTCCATGGAAGAAGACCCAGGAGGACTCCACTTTTGAAAGAAAAACATAAAAAAGCCAGACTGGAATTTGCTAAAATGCATATTGACAAGCCACAATCCTTCTGGGAGAATGTCCTTTGGACAGATGAGTCAAAACTGGAGCTTTTTGGCAAGTCACATCAGCTCTATGTTCACAGACGAAAAAATGAAGCTTTCAAAGAAAAGAACACCATACCTACAGTGAAACATGGAGGAGGCTTGGTTATATTTTGGGGTTGCTTTGCTGCGCCTGGCACAGGGTGCCTTGAATCTGTGCAGGGCACAATGAAATCTCAAGACTATCAAGGCATTATGGAGCGAAACGTACTGCCCAGTGTCAGAAAGCTCTGTCTCAGTCGCAGGTCATGGGTCCTCCAACAGGATAATGACCCAAAACACACAGCTAAAAGCACCCAAGAATGGATAAGAACAAAACATTGGACTATTCTGAAGTGGCCTTCTATGAGTCCTGATCTGAATCCTATCGAACATCTATGGAAAGAGCTGAAACTTGCAGTCTGGAGAAGGCACCCATCAAACCTGAGACAGCTGGAGCAGTTTGCTCAGGAAGAGTGGGCCAAACTACCTGTTAACAGGTGCAGAAGTCTCATTGAGAGCTACAGAAAACGTTTGATTGCAGTGATTGCCTCTAAAGGTTGTGCAACAAAATATTAGGTTAGCGGTCCCATCATTTTTGTCCATGCCATTTTCATTTGTTTTCTTATTTACAATATTATGTTGATTAAAAAATCAAAAGCAAAGTCTGATTTCTATTAAATATGAAATAAACAATGGTGGATGCCAATTACTTTTGTCAGTTTCAAGTTATTTCAGAGAAAATTGTGCATTCTTCGTTTTTTGTGGAGGGGTACCAACAAATTTGAGCACGTCTGTATATATATATATATATATATATATATATATATATATATATATAAAAATTCAAAGATGCTGGGCTCCTGTCAGAAGTCAGCATCAGTAAGAATTGTGCTTTTGATAATGTTTCAATACATTGATAAATACTTACTAAACACATGTCTGGAGTACTTGCTGCTGCAACCGTCAGAAGTCCAGAAATAATGAACTGAAAAAGAGATCAGGGATATTGGACCTTATTAATTTGCTTTAACACGTAAGGTATTTAAGACTACAAAGCCTGTTCTAGTCCACCATTGAACCTCACTGTTGTGTCTATACCAGTGGTTTTCAACCCTGGTCCTCGGGGACCCCTGTGCCTTCTGGCCTTCATTTCGGCTGAGCTCTCAATTACTTAACTAAACCCCTTTAACTAAACCCTTTAATTTAAAATAATTTTCTTAATTAGGCCTTTTTAATTGTTTTCAGCTCTTAAACAGTTGGAGATTTCAACTTAACTATAAAACATCATAAATAACTTGAAATCTGCAATTTTTAGGAGCTGAGAACAATTAAAAGGGTCTAATTAAGCTAATTATTAGCCCGATTAAGGGCTTAGTTAAGTACTTGAGACCTCAGTTGGAATGAAAACCAGAAGACACAGGGGTCCCCGAGGATCGGGGTTGAAAACCACTGGTCTGTACTGTGCCTGGGCTCCACCTCATTGTTCTTTCTATACTATGCCTGGACCACCAGACTTTTGTGTCTATACTGTCCTGGACTCCACCTCACCGTCCTGTCTATACTGTGACTGGGCTCCACCTCACTGTCCTGTCTATACTGTGCCTGGGCTCCACCTTACTGTCCTGTCTATACTGTGCCTGGACTCAATGACCCCAAATCTCATCGAACAGTCTGCATGACCAGATTTCTGAAAGCGCTTGTTTAGTAATAGGACTTGCTGAGGATCCCATGTGTCAATGTTTACATGTCCTGAATGGAGTAAATGTCTTTGTGAACGGTCCTCTGTGGAGAGAAATCCAAATGTCAATTACTATTTTAAATCTACACAACAAAACTCTGCTTACCACACTGCTAGGCACAGTTGATATAGCACTTCCTCTCTGGTGGGGTTGTTGGTACAGTACAATACAACACGCTAGATGCACTATTCCAATCAGAATTTGAACAGCCTGAAACAAGGAAAAAGAAAAGGGTTTCATTATGTGTTTATTGTATTGGTTCCAAACAAAGAGTGTAATGGTTATATAGTACAATAAATACCAACATTTAAAAAGATTGCTGTGATTGGTTGAGATACTAAAGTGTTCCAGAACCCCCTGCAGAAACACGTTAAGGTCTGGACACACCAGCACATCGCGTTGCGTCGCTTCACCTAGCGGCATTTTTTTATATAATGGATTTCTATGTACCCTCACACACTAGGGCGTTACGTCGCGTTGCATTGCATCTAGGAGAGGCGCGTCCAGATTTCTCCCAGAACAATTTTGGATGCGCAGCTCGTCCAATGCGAATCGACCAATAGCAGTCAACTACTGAGTGGCGTCAACAGAAATAAAAACTGCCAAAGAAACTTTGAAGAATGGAGGAAATATTAACTACTAAAATACAAAAATGTTCTGTATTACACAGCCTATCCTGTGCCAGCTACAAGGATACAGAAAACATAAAAAAAGTTTGGAGACTCATGCTTTGGAGATGGAGATTCCTGGTGAGTTATTTCAGTCATTACTGTGAATTATCGACATCCCTGTCTGATTCATATACTGTGTGTTGATGTGTTGTTTATACAGAGTTCTGTACACTTTTTTTCTTTTTTTTACATAAAGTATATATAAATAATCCTGGTTGAAATGAATTCTGATGTTAAACTAATTTTCCTCTCTTTCCATTTCTGGCACAGAGAGGATCATATACCTATATAATCATATACCTGAGTCAGTAATCATACAGCAGAGATCTGCAATTGTATAAATAAATACAACAAATTTAAAAAAAAACTACATTTTGTATACAAGATTATCTTTTTCACTCAAGTGTACGGAATACAGTGAGTCTATGTTATAGCATTGTAAAATGTGTTATACAATGACTTAGAAGATCGATCTGAAACCTAGCATATACAATTGATTCAGGAAACGATATTCACATTGCGCAATTCATTTAGTATGATTATTTGTATGTGCTTTGTTCTGCTGATTCAGTCTTTATTAACCCTAAAATATCAAGATGTACCGGTCAGATCTTTTGCTGCATAATCAGTTGCTGTAAAACTGTGGTCTAGTAATATTATGGACTGTTTACACACAACATGTATATACAGATAATATGTACACCCACAACCACATACACAAACACGCATGTACAAATACACATAAACACATACTGTGATTGTCTGTCTATGTTTAAATAGGCACGGTACTAAAGATGATTAAAGACAAAGGTTCTTTATTTCGGAAGACTATCTAAACTCCATTTTTAAGAAGTTCAATTCAAATGGAAATTTATGTTCAAAGTTATGTACAGTACAAATCTCTTGGGTATATACTCGCTGGTGTGGCAGTGTCTACCGCGTGTCAAAAAAAACCGAAGCGACGTGAACCAGGGATCGGGGACAGAACCAGGGATCGGGGATTCAGAGCCAGGGATCGGGGATTCAGAACCGGGGATCAGGGATTCAGAACCAGGGATCGGGGATTCAGAACCAGGGATCAGGGATTCAGAACCAGGGATCGGGGATTCAGAACCAGGGATCAGGGATTCAGAACCAGGGATCGGGGATTCAGAGCCAGGGATCGGGGATTCAGAACCGGGGATTAGGGATTCAGAACCAGGGATCAGGGATTCAGAACCAGGGATCGGGGATTCAGAACCAGGGATCGGGGACAGAACCAGGGATCAGGGATTCAGAGCCAGGGATCGGGGATTCAGAACCGGGGATTAGGGATTCAGAACCAGGGATCAGGGATTCAGAACCAGGGATCACGGATTCAGAACCAATCCCCCGTTTTTAATCCCCGATCCCTGGTCCCTGATCCCCAGTTTTAATTTCCTGCAGTAATTTACAATGATTGTATCATTAATTAAGTAATTGAGGTCAGGCGTTACTATGAATGGTACGGGCTGTGTCCATTTACTGCAGCCTGCTGAAGGTAGTTTGGCCAAAATGTTGCTTTGTTTTTAACCTTGTTCTTTTTCAATAATTAATAATAAAGAATGGAAATGTGATCTATGATCTAATGTTATGGTGTTGCACCTCTGTTTTTCATCGATTGTGATCAATGTTGGGATATTTGGGAAACTGATCCCGGAGACAACACCCAGTAATGGAAATAATTGTATTGTAAATTAGTCAGTGTGCGATATTCACTACAAGGTATGGACTCAAATATAACGTTGGGACACAGTGAAGGTAATGTAACGTGTTTCTTATAAACACTGCAGGGGGTTCTGTATCACTTTAATGTGACTTTGACGTACCTTTCCAGCAGTGCCTACATATATTAAATCCAGTTTCATTTTAAGAAGAAATAAGTCATCTTAAGTAAAGTTTTGGGATGGACTTACCCCCAAGGCTTTCGGTTGTCCTTTCAGGAATAACTTGTAGTAATCACTAAATTTGCAGCTGAATGTCTCAGGCATGTATTTTTCACCTCTCTGGAGATCTTTCAGCTTTCCCAAAGGGATTGTGATGATCATTCTGTTGTCTGCTGTGTATGTTGGAGCCATGATCTAAATGTACAGCACATATCAAATATTACAAAAAAAGGAAAGAAAAACGCACATGAAGTCAAGTTAGCAGTGGCTTGAGGCATTATTATCCTGAGTGTTGAATTGGGGTTCAATGTAGGTAAGGGCAGGCTATTTTAATTACTCACTGTGAACTCCAGGCCGACGGGATCACTATTTGTTATAAAGCAGGATTTTCAACACTATTTAAACCCTTTTAAAAGTTGCTTTATCATTCAATGTAAAAAAGACTGCTATAGTCGAAGCGTTTGTCACTGAATTGAAGTTCTTTTAGTATTTCAACATTCACCACTGTTGATTGTTTAATAGTTAGTGAATGCTTGAATTTACCACGATTAACACTTCATACAAAATAAAAATGATTATTCTATAATCCATCATTAATTAAAGGTTCAGGGGAAAAACAAGTTAGAATCAACCACTTAAATGACATTATTCTATTGTAATGATGTCCCATTGTGAACAGGTATTCTATTCAGTCGACAGGGATGCACAATGACTCTCTTCCTTGAGCTCTGCTGTTATGTTTTGATATATGCTATGTGATATATGAACTTTTGTATTTATTTTATATTCTTTTGTTATATCTTACACAATACCATATATAAACTTAAACATATCTCTTAAATGTAATATGGATGTAAAATACAATTTAAAAAGTGTATCATAATGTAATACTCAAGTATTCAGAATGATCGCCTATTGTGTGTGTGTGTCTGCAGAGCTGAATTACGTATATAAGTCAAACTAAAAGAATATGGTGATTACACGAACAAACAGCATTTACAATGACAGAAGAATATCTTATTCATATATGTTATTGGCAGATGAATTCATTTTTTTTAACCTCAAATTAATTTTGGGAAGCAACTGAATACTTTAATTGTGTCAAGGAAATGTCCAGAACCCCTAAGTAACCTCTAATATTAATACATTCAGCTAAAGGTTTGGTGCTTTATTCCAATGAAGACGGCACTGGCTAGAATGTGTGTCTGCTTGACTGAGTCGTTTCAGTAGTTTTACTGTAGAATTCTTATTGAGAGTTTTGAAGTTATAGATAAGGCAGACTTCTAGTTGAAATGTTTTATTTATGATGTTATATGTTTCTTTTAGTATCACTGCATACACAGTACCACCATGGTTTAGTTCATGTGAATTCATTTCTTTATAGTTAATATGTAATTGGATCTTCATACGGATGCATTGTGAATTAAAGAATCTAGTCTGCAATCAGGCATAAGTTCTTTACACCGTTATATAAAGGAACTTGAAATAAAAGCAATAGCAAAAGTGTTTTACAATGAGTGTCTTTGTGTTATTAGAGATTTATTTAATAAGTCACTCTTTAATTTTATATACCAGCACTGTAAAAAATACTGTTTTTACAGTAAATGTACTTTAATATTTACTTAATAAAACTGTATTTGTAGATTAATTCTACATACTAATTTGACATAGTAATATTCAAACAATAGCATCCTCTGAAAACAGTACAACACCATCTGTTTACATTGTCATTATACTATTTCAACACAATGTACAGTAAAGCCATTTACCTTACATACTTCTATATATATCTTAGTATATTGCATACTTCTCTTTGTCCATCTCACCGATTGGTGAGGCTCTTTGAGATGCACACAATACTGTCAGAAGTACTGGTGCATGTCTAATGGAGACCTTTAATGTACAATTACAGCACTGTGCACATGTATTAGAACACCCCATTGCTTCTGTGTATAATACAGCAGTGTGCACATGTATTAGAACACCCCATTGCTTCTGTATATAATACAACAGGGTGTGCATGTATTAGAACACCCCATTGCTTCTGTGTATAATACAGCAGGGTGCACATGTATTAGAACACCCCATTGCTTCTGTATATAATACAACAGGGTGTGCATGTATTAGAACACTCCATTGCTGTTTAAGTTTTAATTTGTTGTGCTTATTAAATCAAACCACTGTAAATGAAAATCTGGGAAAATTGTTAAAATAAGCAAATTAGTGATTGTCTAATTTAATCGATAACTTTAATAGGCCACACATGCAATTCATTTAAAATAGTAAGAGGAAAGTAACACATACTGTAGCCACAAAAGATAAAATGCATGAGACTTTTTAGAAGTTGTTTAAGATGCCTAATTAAAGCACAACGTGATCTAACATGTTTACACACAAGTGTCTATTATTTCTATATCACTCATTACTGAGTGGAAAATGAAATTCTCACACTCAGAGGTGTTCATGCAGGTAGGTATATAAAGGATATAAATGACACATCTTGAGGTGTTCTGATACATTTGTACAGTGCTATATATAAATCAATTAGTTTTTTACCAAATAAATTAATTGACAGAATAATCATTTCATTCAATTGATAATATGGTAAGAGAAATGCAGTTAGCAGCTTACCTCTCTCCTGACAGCCTTTTGAGACACACCTTTGTATTCGTTTCTGCTCTTTGCTGCACGCAAGTGGGAGGGGAGTCACAATGATGACAGCTTCATTTGGTTTAATACATTAAACACGTAAAATGTGAACAGTATATTTCATTAAACTGTATTTAAGGGTATTTAGTCTTTCTTTGTGTGTTTTCTGTAGTGAATATAATCTTTTTTGATGATTCCTAAGATTTAAAATATTTCCCTTATTCAAATGAATTTTTAATGAATTACTGTTATGTTTTCTGATAATTGACTTTAGCAATATTTACATTTTGAAAATAAAATCGCTACACAGAAAACAAAAGAATTATGTTGAAAGCACAATTAATACAAAATAATTACAATTTAAATCCCACATCATATTAACAAGCTTAGAGGAAGATTTCCAAAGCATTATCTAAATGAGAAAAAAAAAAAAAAATATATATATATATATATATATATATATATATATATATATATATATATATATATATATATATATAGTTTTAGAAAAGTAGAACCAAACAACACAGACCCGTCATTACAGCAGCGAGGGAGACGAGGGTCTGCAGGGAACTTGATGCGCTCTCTTTGGTTTGAAGGTGCTGATTTTCTATATAAAAGTCAATTCAGTGGCTCTTTTGCTCTTTTGCTAGAGTTTGATAAAGAATGAACGCTTATTCATCCATACTGTATTGTTTTATCACAGGACAACACGATCTGGAATCCCAATGGAAGGGAATGCCAGAGAGAGGATATTTTAAACAGCGCTGTGGAATTTCATTCAAACCATGACACCACTATTGGGATGTGTTTGCATCTATTTATTATTCTTCTTTTACACAAAAAAAAGCCAGAATAAAAAAAAAGAAAAATGAACGTCTGGTTTCACAGCCCCTGATCAGCACTAATCTTGGATGACCTCTTGTTATTTTAGGGAAGGCAATCCAAGATTATTGCGATTAAGGTCTGTGAACACAAGCATCTATTTGAAAATCAGAACCCTTAGCCTTCAATCTTTGGTCCCGTTAACCGGTTATTTGCAATGAACTAAAAGCACAGTGCAGTCGTGTAGGCGCTGTGGATGAGATAGTTTACTATAGATAACAGTACTAACAGGGATAGTTCACATTTAAAATTCAGTCCATTGTGACATTATTAAAACTTTATGCTAAAAGCCTCTGTCTGCTGGATTTTTTTTGTAGAACTGCTTATTATTATTATTATTATTATTATTATTATTATTATTATTATTACTATTATTATTTATTTATTTATTTATTTATTTCTTAGCAGACGCCCTTATCCAGGGTGATTTACAATTGCTTCAAGATACTGCTTGTTTAAAATGTATTTTTAGAAGGACACGCACTATCACTAAGGACTATTTTTGGATTGAGTGTTTAACATTAATACTGTACTGTCTTTCTCAATGTACAGTAGTTCACAAGGATTAAATCCACAAGGTTTGAATTATCTGTAATTATAACTTTTTTATGTCATGTATGGCATTTACAACTTTACATAGACTTTTTCATGACATATATATCATGTGTTTGTTATTAAGTTTCTTTGTGTTACTACTGAATATATTTTTATTGTTTAAAGTTATGAATAAACTACAACAAAAACATACATCTACATTCAGTTAAAAGTAAATATATAAAAAATAAAACCAACTGTGCAGCTAATTCCTGAGACAAAACGCTATTTGTGTTGATTCTTGATGTGGTTTTTGTACACAAGGGGGTTTGCATATTTCTTGTGAAACCGCAAGGCCTAAAATATGCCCTGCCTCACAGTTTGGTTAACTGACCATGAGAGCAGAGAGCCTCACAGTGACGTCTCCTGAGTGTGACACGATGCTCTGAAGCACACCGCTGTGACCACACTGTGCACATTCTCAGTGCTGTAGCTCATTAGTGGTTAATGTGACTCTTAGATTGCTGCAGGGCTGAGGCAGTGCTGCTAGGAACCACATACTGATAGAACACCATTATATTCTCACTCTGCAGCACACTGCTGTGACCACACTGTGTACATGTATTCAATGTGCAGCTGCATCAATGTGATATTGTTACCCTGACACACTCCTCAATGCAGT
This sequence comes from Acipenser ruthenus, assembly GCF_902713425.1. NCBI lineage: Eukaryota > Metazoa > Chordata > Actinopteri > Acipenseriformes > Acipenseridae > Acipenser > Acipenser ruthenus. The sequence goes on along the minus strand of NC_081240.1, from coordinate 4,251,836 downwards.
CTGCTCAGGCCTCTGTTCTGTGGTGGGAAAAAAAAAGTACTTGTTGCTGTTTCATGCTGTTTGAGAATAAGAGTATCTACCTGCAAAGTGCAGGGGCTTATTGTGAATATATTAAAAACACATCTCTAACACACAAGCACTGCTTCCAGGTTATTTCTTTGAAATCTATTGATTTTATAATTGGTAAGATCTTTTTTAATATATAATTGATTTTAACACATGCAATGCCTGCTTTTTAAAAGACCATGTTCTCATATACATGGGGTTTTGAGAAAATAAACACTGCAGGTCAGTTACACAATCTGGTCACAAATTGGTGTTTAAATGTCATTACAGACAGAGCTGAGAGGGGGGCAGCTGGGCTCTATGCAGCTGCAAAACAGTTTGGATTTATTTTGGAGATCTGGTGTGGTTTGAGAGAGGAGCCATCATGGAGTCAGGAGGATTTAAACCAAGCTACCGGTATGCGACCTTAGACCCCTTAGTTAGTGACCACCTTGACGATCAAATTGCCAGCAAATTGAAGCTGTCATTACCCTATCATTGCAGTCTCCTGGTTAGATAGTTACATTGAATTGTCTGGATAGTAGCTGGTAGTTGCTTGGATGACAGATGTATCTGTGTCTCAGTGTACTGCCGTGACAGCACACAGCGTGTACAGTGAGAGCTGGGTAATATCCCTGGTTATGAGGGGGAGTACAGTGGCTCTCAAAAGTATTCACCCCTCTTGGACTTATCCACACTTTATTGTGTTACAACATGGAATCAAAATTGATTTAATTAGGAGTTTTTGCCACTGATCAACATAAGAAAATTCCATGATGTCAAAGTGAAAAATAAAATCTACAAATTGTTCTAAATTAATTACAAATATAAAACAGAAAATAATTTATTGCATAAGTATTCACCCCCTTTGCTATGACACACCTAAATAAGCTCTGGTGCAACCAATTGTCTTTAGAAGTCACATAATTAGTTGAATGGAGTCCACCTGTGTGCAATTAAGGTATTTCACATGATTTCAGGTTAAATACACCTGTCTCTGGGAGGTCCCATAGTTGGTTAGTACATTTCCTAACAAAAACTACATCATGAAGACGAAGGAACATTCAAAGCAAATCCGGAATAAGGTTCTTCAAAAGCACCAATCAGGGGTAGGATATAAGAACATTTCCAAGGCATTGAATATCCCCCGGAGCACAGTAAAGTCCATTATTAAGACATGGAGAGAATATGGCACAACTGTGAATCTGTCTAGAACAGGCTGTCCTCAGAAACTGGGGGGTGAATACTTTTGAGAGCCACTGTAGATTCACCTGGGAGTGCTGTCCACACACCTCTTCAAGGGCCGTCCATTCTCTATATGTATGAAGAAAGGGGAGGTGGGGAGTTATACAGGCACAATAATGATATGTAGAGCATATTATTATTATTAATATTATTATTATATTAGGTGTATAATAGGTATAAAGTAAATATATATGGAGTCAAAAAATGTTTAGCAAGTATAGTACACACAGTACACAATGCTTTCTTATGGAATGTTTTTTTTGGGGGGGCGGGGGGGGGGGGGGGGGGGGGGTATAAGTTGCGGTGCTTCAACACAAACTAATAACTTTACGGAATGCCAGTTTAATAAAACTGTAGTCCTATAAGGACAAATTGGAACTCAGACAGAAACATTTAAATACACCCTCCTGTATTTTAATATGAATTAGGTTATTTTCTTTTGGAAGGAGAATTTCTCTGGCTAAATGAAAACTACATGGAAACCCACGCTACCCGAAAGGCACTACCAAAATAGCGTGAGAAAAAGGTGAGACTGATTTTCTTTTTTCCATGGAAACCCGGCCACTGACCAGAGGACAGCTAGAGATGAAGCTGAAATAGACTGAGGACAGAGAGAAGGAGACACTTCTTCACACAGAGAGTGGGAGAGTACGGAATGGGCTACCTAGTCACTGAGGCAAAATCTTTTGGATCCTTTAAGATAACTTAACAACGTGTTTGAGATCAATTAGCTACTAGGAACTGGATGAGCTTAGATGGGTCGACTGACCTCCTTTCATTCATAAATGTTCTTATGTTTTAACTCTGATCACTGACCCACCAAAATCCTTCCACTCTAAACCCCAGTAGGGTATAAATTCTGCTACTCATTTTCCCTATTAATGGAAATCATAATATATAAGGGACCAGCACATATATTTTAAAATCAAGTTTAAAGACATTTTTATGAGGTACATCGCTTCTCGGAAGGAGTTTTATAAATCTTCACTATATTGTATATTGTACTCTGTGAATGTGTCTAGGGCATTAATATTACAAAAGAACAGTGAAACGTTATACCACCGAGTTAGGTGCCCTGTTGAATTGTGTTTGCTTTTATGGATAGTTTAAATGTATTTTGTTTTGCAATGTATTAATACAACAAACAGAAAAAAGGTAACTTTTATTAAATTTCAAAATGATTAACAGATTTAAGGATGTTCAATTTCAAAGTAGTTGTTTACTTGTATCTGACATACTGAAGTACTGTATTGAGGTGATGTCTTGTGGTTTAGAAGCTCCAGCCTCCCTCTTTACACACAGCCCTACTGTTTGCTGTACCATTGTTTGATAGATTCTGGTTTGCAGGTTCAGTATGCTGTGATACAGAAAAGAAGTGATCCTGTGAATATCATTTCTAACCGGTAAGTGTTCTGTTTTTTCAAGTTTCAGTTTTTCATTAAGTATATAGAAAACTACAAAGCAGTTTGTAATTCAATATGTTAATGTAACATTATTCAGCAGGTTTCATTCAACTTTATGAAGCAACATGTGTTAATTATATGGGGTGAGGCAAAACCTTTGGCCACAGCTATATAGTACAGTACAGTACCGTACAACTTAGAGACCATGAAGACCAGGCAAGGCATGTATTTACTGTATTACAGATTCTGATTAGTAATCAGAACAAATCAACACTCAGGGTCCAGTGTCCACTGGGTCTGATCAGTACTGTTTACCCTTCACATCCCTCGGTTACCGCTTTTTAAGATGCTCAACACTAGCCATCATTAATTTCAATGATGAAGTTCAAACAGTAAAACTGTACAATAAAATAGAAGGTACATTAATTGCATTGTGTCTAGTTGAAAATGAATGGCATGCCATAACGTGGGGGATTATATGTACAGCTATGGCCAAAGTTTTAGCATCACCCTGTACAATTAACTAATTTTGCTTCACAAAATCGAAAGAAACCTGCTGTATAATGTTACGTTAACATATTGAATTACATATCGCTTTGTAATGTTCAAATATACTTAGCGGAAAACTGACAAAAATTACTATATTATGGCTTTCTGCAGACTTTTGCGACTTCTCGTTTTGTACTTTTTTGATAACATGATTTTAAATAAAATATCAAAATTCTGATCATATATATATATATTTAATTATGTCCCAATTCTAAAATTGTAAGTGCTGCAATGCTTTTGACCACAGCTGTAGTACTAAGCCTCAATGTAACATCTTTATAAAGGGTTGTTGTAATTTTAAGATTTCAGATTTGAATTCTTTCTTGCACTCCTGGATCATACCCTTTCAAAAAGAAAACCACCTAAGCCAGGGGTTTTCTAATGGTCATAGGGGGTAGCTGCCAGGCTGCTTTCTCATACTGGTCGTTCTCAACACATTACTCCAGTGCTTATGTCCTTACAGTGGTTACCAGTGAGCTACCAAATTGATTTTAAAGTTGCTGTAATAACTTCTAAGACCCTTCATGGATTAGGACCATCCTATCTCCAAGAACTATTAATTATGTATGTTTCTAGTCGTTCTATGAGATCAGAAAATGCAGAACTTTTAATTGTTCCAATAAGTCCTCTAAAACAGAGCTTTTTGCTGTTGTGCTCCTCGGTTGTGGAACTCTATTCTGGTTACCATTAGGCAGCCTGAAACACTGGATTCTTTTAAACCTAAATTGAAAACATACTTTTTTTAATGTGCTTGGTTATAACTGGAATGTATTGTATACATGCACTGTTTTATTTTGTTTTTAACTTTGTACAGCACTCTGGGGTACCTTGGCGTGAAGGGCGCTAATAAAAATAATGTTCTATTGTTTTGTATTGTATTACGCAGGAAGGCTCAGAAATGCATCAATGTAATTGAAAGAAAATAATGATCTTGAATTATTTTTTTAACAGTATTCTATATATCTATAAACCACTGTGCATAAATATTTCATTTTTGTTTAGCATCTCCAAGGTTAGTCTAGTATATTTTCAGAAATGATCTTCCACCTGTACGATGCGTGATTTCGATTGAGCAGATTGAAGCAGGAGTCTGGCAATTCTTCTATGGAGAGCTCTGCCCATCAACTTTGCAGTTCTCATCTGCTTGTGGATCGGGGTTTCGTGTCTTATTGTTTGAACAATACCAGTGTCGGGCCGGCGAATTTGAAGAACAGGAATGCTAGTTTTTTTTGTTGTTTTGACATTTGGGTGTAAAAAAAACTAGTAGTTTAATAATAGACATCGCATCCTAAAATATATCGTTACAGGACACTTTTGCTATTCAATTCATGGAACAGGAAAACTTTGCTTTATTGCATGTTATGTATATAGAGCTCTGTTTTAAATATGGTTCATCATTTGCAAACTATATAATTCTCACCTTTCAGACAAAAAGGATCTCATGTGGCCAAAAATACAGTTTTTATCACTGTCTGCATAGAAGAATATTGTATATTCAAAAAATAACATACGACTGATTTTAAATATGTGTTATGATTATTATCGTATAGGTATAGGTTTATCGTTTGCAAACTATATAATTCTCAGCTTTGAGACAAAAAGGTACCGGATCTGGGATCCGTGTGATCCGGTACAAATTAACCCCGAATTACACCAAAGAATAAAATAGAGAATGACCAAACACAGAACCATCTGATACTTTTCATTCTGCTACTCAATTACCCTCCTTCAGTCATCTTTAAAAAAAACATTCTTCATTAATGTTTGTTTTTGGTTGTTTTGTTTTGTTTTTAATTGAACAACACAGGTTATCAAGGATGTCAGTGCCTATAAGAGATCACTTCATTACATAATTTAATATGTTTTAATGAACAGCTTGTGTTACAGTATTGCAGTTTTTCTAGTTATATGTTTTGCTGCAGCCTGTTTAATAATACCCATATATTACTGTGTGTAACACCCTTTATAACGCATTTATAGAAGCCTTACCTTTAAGCTCCTCAAAAGAAACAGATCTTTTCTCCTAAGACCTGATCGAGGTTTATTTATTAAAATACCGTACACTATAATAGCTCAACAGTTTCATGTAATTGATTCTATTTTTACATTTTACATTTTTACATCCATAACATACTTCAAGTAAGTTGAGCACAGAAAACAGTAATTATAAAACACTCCACTGTACACTAGGCAAAATTACTAAAAGAAAAAAAAAGAAAGATGATTTGGCAAATGTTTTGAAAATAAGTTTTCAGGCATTTGTTTAATAATGTAATTAGTTTCTTTCAGTGTTTCAATATGTGTTATGAATATTAAAACGTTAAATACATGTATTCAGAAACAATGATTTAAATTGTAAAAATATCTTCATTGTCAAATTATGTTAAATAGTTTGTAATGAGTGACAGTTTTCAATGTATCATCACAAATATTCTCTCAAAGTCTTTAAGACACGGGTGCTTTCCATAGCATTTTATGCTACAAATTATTGCATAATTATTTATTTAAATGACCGATTATCTTTCAGGCAGTGGTATTTATTAAATCTTGATTAAATCTGGTAGTGCACTTCTGAAACTTTTTTTTGCATTTTTACTTAACATGGAAAATAGAAAATATCTTGGTAACACTTTAAATTAAATCTCTCTAATTCCTGTGTATTTGCATTGCAGTTGCATAGTAATATATATGTGTCCTTAAAGTGTTATTCTGCATAGTTATAATGTACTTAACATGTACATATTTTTCACAATATATGTAAATACACAATTGTACATTGTAGCTATGCATAATAATATTGTAATTGTGTGTAAGTACACATGTATTTATTAAGTAACTACCATGTAAACACACGGTCAGTAGATACACTTAATGTTACCAAATTCTTCAAACAGATTTATATTGTACCATTGAAAATGATTTATTACTATCTATAAACCAGCTCTTACAGTACTGAGGTATACATTATCACACTACTGGGGGACATGTAGAAAATTCTGTTTTGGAATTGTTGTCAGTTAAGGTAACACTTTAGGGATCCGATACAAGTGATAATAAACAATCTATAAACATGGTATTAATTATGTCATTAGCAATGATAGAACATGATTGGAAATACTAAGACTATTATTATACATTTTGCTATTGTTTATAATCGTTTTTAACGGATATAGTCTGTCTGCCTCTCTTTTCAGATCTGATTGCCTTGCTATGCCTGTCTGTTTATATTTCAGTTTCACCAATTATTTAGGGCTGCTTTTACAATACAGTTATTGTACACTTTTGCCACTTTTTTTTTTTGCTATTGTTTATAACCACTTATAACGGATCCCTAAACTAAAGTGTTACTGAAATGTTTACTGTACGATGCGGTGAAGGCTTTCAGAAAGAACCATTTATTATGTCATCTCCAGCAGAAACACTCACACTGTATGTATATATATATAAAATTTGTTGAAGATAGTAACTTTTTGACTAGAAATATTTATCAATATTAATTTATAGAAATTAGGACAAGAGCACAAGTAACTGTTAGTGCCTGAAAATAGTATAGAAAGATGAAGAAACCAAAAGCTGGAAGATAGTCTAGACATGTTGAAAACAAGTTCATTAACATGTTATAACTAATCTGTGTATTAACAGGTTAATTGGTTTTAATAAAGAAAATGCTGTTAATTATATGGCAGCATTGTTAAAAGAGCATGTTTCAGTAGCTGAGGTTTAAAATCAAGTCAAGAAGATAAATTATCTGTTTTCGTAGTAACTGTCAATCTGCAGATAAGGACGAGTTGTTGCAAGAAATTGCAAATTGCTATAAACAATTAATACACAAGTTAGTACAATCTGTTGTTCCAAAGAAGAGTCCAGTTACAGCAGGTCTCCACTACACTTACTATATAATAATGATTTTATTTTCAGATCTAAAAAAAAGTCATCAGTTATTAAGAGATATAAAAAATATAAACATCAACACATTGAATATGTAATTGCTGATTGTAATATAAAATGCAGTATGGGGTATTAATTGCTAATTTGACAATGGCATTTTGAATGAATTTGAAATATTTTAAAGTATTATAGAATCCTGTGTTGTTTATATTTTATTATTCACACATCATAGATAAATAAACTACATTTTTTCAACAAGTATTCAGGAGCATTGCAGTGTATCCCGGTCACGCTCCCTCCTGCATCAGTGCTGGTGCTCTGATTCAAATGAGTGGTGTGCAGTATTGTGGGAACAGAAAAGCAGCATGTTGCAGGGGGGAGTGTGATCTGGATACAATGCGATCCTGAAAGAGATTTCTTTCTCCTGGTGAACACTCCACAGTAAATGTTGAGAAATGTATTACCCAGTTGATTTATGGCTCATAGGGTGTTATTTTCAAAGGAGATCCGCTGGAGGATAATGCTTTATGCCATCATTTTTCCAACCGATTTTCTATTTTCCAGAATTAGTTATTCTGACGCTTTCTTGATGGCGGACTACATAATCTAAGAATCCATGCTTATTTTCCAAAGATCAAAGTGGTGGAAAATTTAAACTTCCACCAGTTTGCTTTCACCTGCTTCAGAATGGTCAATAGTCTATCCACCAGTAAGGAGTGACAGCACTTCAGATCACTACCGTGCCCCCCTTAACTTTTTCAGGCACCCAATATGCCCCCCTCAAAATTCAGGATGTCCCATTTTCATGATAGTTATAGTGTATTTTTTTTTTTAAAACAGTACAGGCTGTGTAAAACGACTTCATTCATATCATATTGTTGTTTTTTATGAAGAAGTTTTCACTGTCTTATTTACAATGTAGCCTGTCATTGTGTGTGAACCCATTGTTCAGAGTCAGGGCTTTGTGTTTTTTACATGTTTTTTAACCTGTAATTTAGTCCTCTAGCAACTCGATGTCGATATAGCCTCCACAGTAAACCACGTACTGAGCAATCATTAAGCAATCATCCCATTACTTTAACCATTTGAATTACTCATCCTAGTACTACAAAGTACTTATTAGCAGATTAATATACAAAATGCTGGCTACTGACATTTATTTAACCCTCACATCCCTGTGAATGCGTAATAAAGGATTTTAAAAGTTTTTTTTCAACATTATTTCAGAGAATTATTTATAGGTTCAAATTTACCAGTACACTTTTGCGCAAATCATTTGTTTAAAAAAAAATGATTATATTTCTTTGATCTGAATCTCACCAGGCACAAATATGTAATTTGTCAACAGAAGGGGAAAATGATCTGGCATTTGATAGATTATGTAACATTATGTAAAGCTGTGTGTTTTATTATTTTTGTAGTTTTGTTCTTTGAATATATAATGTAAAAAAGGTTGTTTCGTAAGGAGCCCATAATATTGTGCATTATATATTTTGCTGTTAAAATTAAGCATTATCAGCTGGTTAAGCTGGTCTTCCTTCGTGGATTGACGTTGCTCTGTGAAAATGTGTCTGTCATATGAAGAAACACTTCTTTCAGCAGTCACAGAATTGGTAACAACTAAGAAATGTTGGTAACACTTTAGTTTAGGGATCTGATATAGTGATTATAAACAATCTATAAACATGTTATTAATTATGCTATTAACAATTATAGAATAATTCAATAATATGAATATAGAAATAGAAATAAGAGTATTATTACACACTTTTGTCATTGTTTTTTTGCGCTATTGTTTATAATCGCTTATAACGGATATAGTCTGTCTGTCTTTACAGGTCTGTTTGTATTTCTATGCCTGTGTGTCTCTCGGTCTGTCTGTCTTTATGTCTGTCTCACCAATTGTATGGGGTTGCATTGTTTTTGCAATACAGTTATGTGGTAAGTGGTACGTGCAGGTGCAGTGTAGTAATCCAGTAATGAAGAGACAAACAACAGAGTATGGGTGAAAATGGGTTCTGTTTATTTTAAATCCAGGGGTCTGATGACCAAACAGAAAACAAACAAGAGAACTGGCAACACAGCAGCGATGTGTATTGCTTAGGAATATGGAGGGGTGCAGTCCCGTAAATAATAATACAGTCCAGAACACCACACACAAACACGGTCACCTCTCCCAGTGAGTGCTGCAGTGTGGGCGGTGAAGGTACAATTATTTGTGACAAACAGTTAGTGCTTTTGTTGTCCAGGTTTTGTGCTGGCCATGGGCGACAGTGTTAGCCATCTAGTCTAACAAACAAGACAAACAGTAGACCTTAGACACACTGACAAACAAACAAAAAAACACTCATGGTTACTTTACTCGGGTCCAATTTGGTCAATATCATAACAATATCAATTGCAAGGAACAGATTGCATAGCTACATCCCCTATTTATACCGTTGACCTTGACCCCTTGGTTAACTAGCACATCTCCTCCTCTCCACAGATGCCACGCCATTAACCTTCCGGGTCAATGGTTTAGTGTACCGTAGCTCCGCCCCCTTTCTAGATGGCCGACTTCCACCGAACCCTAGGAATAGATTGTTTGGCCAACTAGTCCAAGGTACTCTGTTCCCTTTACACAGCGCCCTCACAGGTCAGGGGGAGGTCTAACACCAAGAATAATTTTATCTCTGTCACAAGTTATTATACACTTTTGCCATGGTTTTGTTTTTACTATTGTTTATAACCACTTATAATGGAATTTAAATATTTCTTGCATTTCTCAAAATTTCAGTCAAAGGAATTCCACTACCATTTCATTTTACATATAGCTAGGCTTACTACTACACCCACCCCTTGTTATATTGGCCCTCGCTATACTACGGATTATCCCGCTCCTGGAGTTCTGCTGTAGCCTGGCCCGCTGTCGAATAGACCTCCCTGGCTGCTTCAGCCCGCCCACCTCGGTGCGTTGGGCCTTCAAAAAAAAAGTGTGTTCTTCCTTCTGTTCTTTTCTCAACTAACTGAGCTCTCGTCTGATCAAGCTTTGGCCTGTGTGTCTCCCCTGGTGCATGCTGCACGCTGACCAGGTGGCTGGCTACATAAGAACATAAGAACATAAGAAAGTTTACAAACGAGAGGCCATTCAGCCCATCTTGCTCGTTTGGTTGTTAGTAGCTTACTGATTCCAGAATCTAATCAAGCAGCTTCTTGAAGGATCCCCGGGTGTCAGCTTCAACAACATTACTGGGGAGTTGGTTCCAAACTTTCACAATTCTCTGTGTAAAAAAGTGCCTCCTATTTTCTGTTATGAATGCCCCTTTATCTAATCTCCATGTGTGACCCCTGGTCCTTGTTTCTTTTTTCAAGTCAAAGAAGTCCCCCGGGTTGACATTGTCTATACCTTTTAGGATTTTGAATGTTTGAATCAGATCGCCGCGTAGTCTTCTTTGTTCAAGACTGAATAGATTCAATTCTTTTAGCCTGTCTGCATACGACATGCCTTTGGTTGCTCTTCTTTGCACTCTTTCCTATTTTTGTGTCGTCTGCAAATTTAACAAGTTTGCTTACTATACCAGAATCTAAATCATGAATGTAGATTAGGAATAGCAGAGGACCTAATACTGATCCCTGTGGTACACCACTGGTTAAATCGCTCCATTCTGAGGTTTCTCCTCTAATCAGTACTTTCTGTTTACTACATGTTAACCACTCCCTAATCCATGTGCATGCATTTACTTGAATCCCTACTGCGTTCAGTTTGAGAATTAATCTTTTATGCAGGACTTTGTCAAAAGCTTTCTGGAAATCTAAATGAACCATGTTGTATGCTTTGCAATTATCCATTGTCAATGTTGCATCTTGAAAAAAGTCAAGTAGGTTAGTTAGACACGATCTCCCTTTCCTAAAACCATACTGACTGTCTCCCAGGATATTGTTACAATATAGGTAATTTTCCATTTTAGATCTTATTATAGTTTCCATAAGTTTACATATAATAGAAGTCAGGCTTATTGGTCTGTAGTTACCTGGTTCGGTTTTGTCTCCCTTTTTGTGGATCGGTATTACGTTTGCAATTTTCCAGTCTGTCGGTACAACCCCTGTGTCAAGAGACTGTTGCATGATCTTGGTTAGCGGTTTGTAAATAACTTCTTTCATTTCTTTGTGCCTTTTTATTGGCCATTACCTCTGCTAAGCGGGTCAGTGAGTGCATAGTTCCTTTATTATTATTATTATTTATTTCTTAGCAGACGCCCTTATCCAGGGCGACTTATAATTGTTACAAGATATCACATTATTTTTTGCATTTAATTACATTATTTTTTACACATTATTTTTACATACAATTACCCATTTATACAGCTGGGTTTTTACTGGAGCAATCTGGGTAAAGTACCTTGCTCAAGGGTACAGCAGCAGTGTCCCCCACCTGGGATTGAACCGACGACCCTCCGGTCAAGAGTCCAGAGCCCTAACCACTACTCCACACTGCTGCCCCTTTATGCGCATTTGGGATAATGGAAACAGGCTATCGTTAAATTCTCTCTGCCGAGTGAGGGTACTGACAGGTTATATGTATTGGACGGAAGTGCTGCGTCAGTCTGACCAACTTTTCTTTTCCTATGTTGAAAGGACCCTGGGGCAAGCCATCTCGAAGCAGCGACTGGGCCACTGGATTGTGGACACAGTATCGACTGTGTATAATGAGGCCGGGAGGGTGGCCACGCATTCTACCAGAGGGGTGGTCAAGTCATGGGTGCTCTTTCGAGGTGCATCATTGACTGATATTTGTACTGCAGCTAGCTTTGCTACTCCGCATACAATCACCAGGTTCTACCGAATCAATGTGGTAGATCCTTCTATGCCTTCATTAAGCACAAGGGTCCTTGAGGGTGCACGCGCGCACCACCAACACCGGTTGGCAGTAGCGAGGCATCCCTCGTATGCTGTCCGCTCATGCTCCCTTTCGACGGCGCTGGTATACTTTCTCAAAAGTATTGGTTGGTGGTCATCTTCGAATTGGAAGTGAACGTTAGGTTACTTACCGTAACCCTGGAGGGTGTGGTTTATTGTATTTTTAGATGGTGTAGAATACGTGATTGTAAACCAGTGGTGCACAAACATTTTAAATGCTACCCCCCCCTTTTTAGCATACATTTTGTTGCCCCCCACCCCACACACACACACACATATTAAAACATTAGAACTTAACAATTTCATGTAAATCGCGTATTTTGTTCTGCTGTTTCTTGCCATGTGGCATCCTTCTTTTTATTGTCGTTATAACCTTTATAATTTATTTAAAATGTTCTATCCTTTAAAAAAACTAAATTACAGAACTGCCCTTTACTCTCAGTCGTTCCCCCCTTACTGACTCTCCATGCCCCCCCACTTTGCGCACCACTGTTTTAAACCTCTAACACTAGTACATACAATATGGTTTTTAGGAACGGTAATATTGTTAATGCCTTCGCCCCGGAACCTCTTTCTGTACAAATTAAGCACTGCATCTAGAGTGTCCAGAATGACAGTGTACGTGTGTTAGAAGTTTGTATAGAACAGTTATTAAAAATGTCATAAATCATTATCATATGAGGAGCCTTTTCAGACAAATATGAGAAAGAGAGAGAGAGGAATTCATTCAAATCATTTTAATATGCATGCTTGTTTGTTTGTTTGCCTATAAAGTTACTGATGCACATCCACGGGTGAGCATATAGAACCTATAAATAAATGTTTCAGATGCTCTATCAGACACAGTATGTGAAATGCAAATATGTGTATACAGTCTTCCTACATATTTTATTTGTATTTAGTAGAAAAGTTGAAACATAACTTTTTGGTTCTTGGTGCATCTAAATAAATAACCATTACTTGAACAAGATGTAATTTTGACAGGAATGAGTGAAAGCAGCTGCTTTACGATCACACTTTTAATTTTAAATATTGCACAGTTAACAACCTAAATATTTTAAATGTAGACAAATATTGCTACCTGACATATTTGCACCCTTCATTTGATTAAAATACTGTAACTGTTTTGTAATTGTTAATGTGGATTGCGACATTGCTTCTGGCTGCCAGAGTAATGAACAGCAATGCTCATTTGTATATAATGCACACACACATTGTCATTGGTAAATGTCAGTACATTTGCCAGTATATTATATATGTGACCATTTACATTTACTACAAACATTCTGTTAAGATTACACTGTTGCATTGTCCTGCAATTTCACAGATTATTTTAACAGTTTACAAACACAAATAATAAGAAAAATAATACTACAAAAATGAACTAATAAAATATATATGTTTGCATTTGCGTTTTGATTTTTTTACCCTGCTGTTTTGGGGCATGTTTCGATTGTGCTTGTATAACATTTGAACCAGAAGCATTTTTCTTTGGCGGATTGCACCGCTTCAATGGTCATTACTTACTCATTTAAAGCTCCTGAGAACCACAGAAAATGATGCATGAAATGCGATCTGCCAGTGGATAAAACAGAGAAAATAGGAGGGTATTTTTTAATGGATTAACAGGTGGAAAAATTCTGCATATGTTGCTGTTTCCACCGAAAATGAAAAACATTTCCAAAATCGAGCCCATAATGTGTCAGCAATATGTTTAAAAGTATAGTTCTGTGATATAGACAATATAAAAAGGGACAGCAGTATGTTTAACCCTTTGCAGTCCATTTATTAAGTGCCCGTCAGGCGCGTCCGGTACAATTTATTTTCACACACGCAGTTAATTTTAGACGCGTTGTTTAAAAGTATTTTTTTTCACAGTCAAACGGGTTTAAAAGGCCCTGCATATCAAAAAAGCACTCACTAGGCATCTCCAGTCCCGCTCCACCCTTTCATTCGCTATAGCTTTCATATATGCTAAAAAATAAATAATAATAATAATAATAATAATAATAATAATAATAATAATAATAATAATAATAATAATAATAATAATAGTCGTAGATACCGATCAATCATCTCCTGATCACTTGTTTTATCACCAAATGCCTCAATAATGCGATCCAAATCATTATTTTATTACTATAACATCTCAAAAAAGCTCTGTAAATGTCTGTGATATTCTCTGAGCGCTGATGCAGTTACAGCCAGCTTGTTTCCTTATGGCCGCCGTTATCTGATGCCGGGGGCAAGTATGACTATTCATGAGATACGTCCTTTATTTTATTTTATTTTTTTCTTTGTCTCGGCTCCTGTCGCTTCCACTCAGCCATTGAATGGTTTTCTCAGCTTTTTCCAGAGAAAAAACGACTAGAAACCCGTTTTTTGCGTCTTTTTGATGATGTCAGACAGGGTCCGACATTGGACCGGATAGGAATAATTGCAATGTCGGACCAGGTCCGACATAGGACCGCAAAGTCTTAAAAGTATAATTCTGTGATATGGACATGTGACAGAAATACAGTGATTCTTGGTGGTAAATCTCCCTCCCGACTTGCGATGGCACTAAGTAGAGAGAACAGAGTACCTTGGATGAGTTGGCCAGACACGTTATTCCCAGGGTTCAAAGGAAGTTGGCCAGCTAGAAAGGGACGGAACTCCGTCACATTAACTCATCGACCCGGAAGGGAAACGATGTGGCAGTCGCAGATTGGAGGGGCGGCTGCACTCATTTACCAAGGGGTCATGTGTGACGGCATAAAAAGGGGATGGAGAGACGCAATCTGTTCCTTCGCTTTGGTTAAGAGATATAACCCGGAAGGACCGTGTGAAACCAGTGATAAAAGTATCGTGAGTGTTTGGTTGTTTTGTCTATAATTGTTCTTGTTTGCTATTATTAGACAGCTAACACATTCCGGAGCTGTCGCCAAGGACCAGCACAAAACCCAGAACAGCACTGCACTTTTGTCACGTATAAACTTGTATCACCCACCATGAGCACTACAGCATGCAGCCAGGACTGGTGTCTGTGTTAGTACATTGTGGGAAGGATACATGTGTTTATTATTTGGGACTGCATACCCGTGTTTATTTGCCCCGTGCATTACACATTGTTGTGTATTGCCGGGGATCTTTATTTGGTCACCAGACCTGGAATTTATAAAATAAAAAGAAACCACTTTCCAACTGGATTACAAATCTCTGTCTGTTAATTACGCACGCATCACTCCTGCACCTGTACACTGCAAACCACTTTGTCACAGACAATATAAAAAGAGTCAGCAATATGTTTAAAAGTATAATTCTGTGATAAGGACAACACAGCAAAGGTAACGCATTTCATTTCTTGTATACTTTGCAGGGTATTTTGTAACACTGTAAGCTGTATAAATAACTCAAGGGGTGAATTGGTTTGTTGTTTAACACATATTATTCAATCATTTGACAGTTTTGAATGTTTGTCAAATTTAATATAGTCACCAGCAACGGGACTGAGCAAAGTGGATTTCTATAATGAGACGAGTAAAAACAATGCACCTCACTTTTCATGATCCCTGAATTAACAGAGAGCTCATGAAATTACAATAGAATAAAACAGCTTTTTTTTCAGATGATGGCAAGTTTCGTGGACAGCAGCATCGATATTGATACCCAGGATGAAGAAGATTCTGAGAACATACTGCAACGATATGAACCAGCTTGTTTGATTCCCAAGAAACCAGCAACATTGGGGAAATTTCTCAAGGTGGAGCCAACAGCCCTGGGTGTAAGATACCCACTGTTTTTAAATATGGTTTACGTTATTTGTTATGTTAGTACTTACACATAATTACAATGTTATTATGCATAGATAAAATTTACTTTTGCATGATATAACCCTAAACCTAACCCTTTTCTGATACAACTGTATACTTACTGTACCTATATTGTGCAAAAAGAGTTACACTTTAAACATTGTAATTATGTGTAAGTACATATACTTTTACTATATTACCACTATGTAAATACACAGTAATTAGAGACACTTATTGTAAAGAGTTACCCATTATTTTTGGGTCATGGGTGGCGAAGTCTCCAAATTAAAAACAGCAAGATGATGGTATTTAATGTTAGTTAATATTCTGAAGCAAAAGGGATAATAAATTATCCATTAGTATAATGAGAACACGTTTACAAAGAGAAAGACCAACTTCTTCTAAAGTATTACCCAGTATTGTTTTTTTCCCTATCAATTCTTTAAGTTGTTTGACAGTTGTGGTACTGTGATAAATTCACAAAAACCTTTCTGACTGTAATGCCAAAAGGAACATGTGCTCTTCTGCAGATATCTACTTAATAAATGCATTGCTAGGATTCAGTATTAACTATTTGAAAATAATATATACAACCAGCATCTTTACAATACTCAGTTAGCATGTTATGTGGCAAACTTTGACCACTAAACAGTTTATAATACAAGCTTTGATGCATTTCACTAAAGAGGCCCTACCGCATTGCTAAAGGGAGAACCTTTAACACTGGATTTAGAGGGAGTGTTCAGCACGGTTCTGATCTATGTAACTCTTGACTGGGTTTAGAGGGAGTTCAGCATGGTTCTGATCTATGGAACCCTGATTCCTTTAAAGCAATAACTGATATTTAAATAATAAAAGGGTATTATTTAACACTAGAAGCCCTGCGGCAGTCATTTTGGCGGTTTTTGGTTTTAAAATGTAATTTTCTCCAGTTGTGTAACACATATGGGGCTGTGCGTTCGTGTACCTTTCTGTCCGTATGTATTAAATATTCTCACAAAGCATGAAACGCAGGAGTGCAAAAATAAAGGAGATATATTACATTATACCTAAAAGCCCCGGGAGCAGTCACATTGACGGCCACACAGAAAACAATTATATTGTGATTATACAGAACGGTATTCTACTTTATTATTTTTATTTACCAGTCTGCAATGTGTTTAACTGTAATCAGATTAGTCTCTACTCTCTTCCTGAGTGAATGACTGACAGTCTATTGTTTTCAATCAGCCTTTTGAAGGCTGTCGCCTGCTTGCCAGCTGCGCTGCTTTGGTCAGTCAGTTAGCATAGGGACTAGTGAAAATAAATACCATAGATAATGCAACAAAATTATTATTATTATTTATTTATTTCTTAGCAGATGCCCCCTTATCCAGGGTGACTTACAATTGTAAGCAAATACATTTCAAGTGTTACAGTACAAGTAATAATACAATTAAGAGCAAGATAAATACAATGACTTTGGTTCAAGCAAGTACAAGTGTGACAAAATACAATTCAATAATACTGCAGATAACAGTGATAGTTACATCAGGATATGATTAAATACAAAATACTACAGATTAAACACTTGGCAGATTACAGTACTCTGAAGTACAGGATTAAATGCAGTAAAATAGGGGGCAGATAAGAGCAAATAAAGCGCATTTAAGGAAGGGTGATAAGCATCCCAGGGGAAAAACAGAGGAGTTCTACAGGTGTTGTTTGAAGAGGTGAGTCTTAAGGAGGTGCCGGAATGTGGTCAGGGACTGGGCAGTCCTGACATCTGTAGGAAGGTCATTCCACCACTGCGGAGCGAGGGTGGAGAAGGAGCGGGCTCTGAAAGCAAGGGAGCGTAGAGGAGGTAGAGCCAGTCTTCTAGTGCAGGTGGAGCGGAGAGGTCGAGTGGGGGTGTAGGGAGAGATGAGGGTCTGGAGGTGGCTGGGTGCAGTCTGGTCAAGGCATCTTTAGGCTAGTACAATAGTCTTCAACTGGATGCGAGCGGTGATCGGTAGCCAGTGGAGTGAGCGGAGTAGTGGAGTTGCATGGGAGAAGCGAGGCAGAGAGAACACCAGGCAGGCAGCGGAGTTCTGGATGAGCTGGAGCGGATGGGTGGCGGACGCAGGGAGGCCAGCCAGGAGGGAGTTGCAGTAGTCTAGGCGGGAGAGTACCAAAAATATGGAGTTGACGTTTTGGATCAGATGGCACGGAAGTATTCCGTGAAAGCTGGCTCCCGACGGTGGTCTGTTCAAGTGTTTTACAATGTATTGGACCTCGCAGCCATCAACTCCTGGATACTTTACAAAGAATGCACGGAGAAGAATTTACCAAGGAGATAATATTTTTTACAGTTAGCACAGCAACTTCACAAGAAGCATTTGGTACAGTGGGAGACTGCCAAGCATGTACCCACAGCTGAAGCTGGCAAACCCACTACGAGCAGCAAGAGATGCCAATGCCAGGTTGGCAAGTGCAATAAAAATAAAACTTTGGACAGCTGTGTCCTGTGGAGAAATGCGGCGTAGAGAGGCGCATTATCTGTGTTGATTGAGCCTTAGACTCAAGGTAAAGGAATACCCTTTTGTCAAAAAAAAAGAAATTAGACTTGTTATTCTAACTTCTTGTGCTGTGCACTTCTGTAAATGTAAAATGTTCTGTAAAATGTTTTTTCTAAGTTTATTTATGTTGTTCAGTTGCTTTTGCTCATCTGATAATAAACTGATTGCTGTTGAAAAGTTAAAAATGTATTGCTATAGTTTCAGTTTTATAAATATGTATATTGTAAACCGATGTCTGTTCAGATGTTTATTTATTTACATTTTCGTGTTTTGATTTGTAAAATAAATGTTCATATATATATATATATATATATATATATATATATATATATATATATATATATATATATATATATATATATATATATGCTTCGGTTGTTCAGATGTTAATGTGATGTACTCAATATGAAAAAAAACGAACTACATCTGACTGTTTCTCCTTTCGTTATACTATTTACAGTGTTTTGAATACAGCCATCAGAAATACTGCTGTGGGGCTTCTATGTATGAGTATATCTCCTGTCCTTCTAGTGTTAATCAGTTGGTCAATGCAGCCTCTGTGTTGAGGGAATAGTTGCACACAGCTCTCAAACAGTTATATAGGTTCAGTGGATCACATGATATGCTATTGTGAGTTTTATTGAACGTCTCTAATGTCAGGGACCCTCAGGAGAGCAGGTTACCTTCTGGTTCAGCATTGGTACTCTGTCTTCATCCCTTCATTGCATTGCTTGTTCTTTCTCTTAAAGGCTGCTCAGATCGTGATCGGGTTGATAACCATTGGACTTGGCATCGTTCTGGCAATGTCTCCCCCTTCACTTATTATCATTATCAAATTACCCTTTTTGACTGGTTTCTTGGTAAATATATAATTTTTTATTTCTAAATATTTACATAATATCCCTGTCAAATGTATTTATAATTTTAATATATAAATGTCCATATCTTCTATCACAGATCATACTCGGCAGAGCAATTTCTTTTCAATGATGTGTTCGCTTATTATTATTATTATTATTATTATTATTATTATTATTATTATTATTATTATTATTATTATTATACAGCATAATTTAAAACATATGTACATATGCAGTACATTTCTATGTTGAAAAGCTCATTTTTAGGTTACAGAATGCAATCAGCCAGGACAATATCCATTGCATTCTGCATTAATGCTTGTTTGTGAGCTAAAGTTTTACTTGAATTTGTGTATTTGTATACATAATAAAATATAAAATAATTTTTTTTGGCAGTTTTTGGTGTGTGGATCTCTATCTGCTGCAGTAGAAAAGTATCCAAAAATGTTATGGGTAAGTGGATTATTAAGTATGAATAGTGGGTCAGGTGGCACAGCAAGCAAATTCACAACAGCCTCAGGAGTTAAACTTCTGGGGATCTGTTTTTCACAGGTACCTTGACTTAAACCTCTGGGAGACTGTGTTTCACAAATACCTTGACTTAAACATCTGGGGGCCTGTGTTTCACAAGTGCCTCAGGACTTAAACCTCTGGGGGTCTGTGTTTCACAAATACCTTGACTTAAACCTCTGGTGATCTGTGTTTCACAAATACCTTGACTTAAACCTCTGGTGGCCTTTGTTTCACAAGTGCCTCAGGAGTAAGATCTCTGGGGGTCTGTTTCACACGTGTTTTGAGAATTGTGAAGTAAAATGAGATATGATAAGTGGGAATATATTGCAGTTCGAGGGGGGGGGGGTATACAACTTGCTAGTTGTCTAACTACTTATCCATATTAACAGTCCTTGATAATATTCTGATCAGTATGCTGTTAACAATTACAAAGGTCCAGGTCAGCTGTAGGATTTTCCTATATAAAATTATGTCACAGTAATATACTATTGTCTTTTTGCTCAGGTCTGTTTAAAAATGAGCTTAGGAAGTTCTCTTTCTGCTGGGATCGGAATAGTTTTGTATTCTGTGGATCTGTCCTTTTGGAATTCATACAGCAAGGATCAGCTAAGTGTAAGTGGAAGCTTTCTTCAGTTACACTTTACAGAAGTGTCTTTAATTACTGTGTATTTACATAGTGGTTACATAGTAAATACATGTGTACTTACACATAATTACAATGTTATTATGCGCAGTTACAATAAACTTAATGTGTAAATCTTTGTGCACCATATAAGTAAGTACACAATTGTATCAGAAAAGGGTTAGGTTAGGGTTTAGGGGGTTAGGGTTAGGGTAGGGTAAATAAACAGTAATTAGAGACACCATATAAAGTGTTACCCTTTTATGTGTTTATTATTTTTTTGTTAATTTGAGTCATAAGCAGTGTGATTATTTCCCGTTCTTTTCATTTCCGATCCTTAGGCGTCCTCATGGGGTAGAGCACAGCATTAAATGCAAACTCTCTATAGGAGTACACTGAAGAAGGCCCTCGCTGAATCACCTGTCTACTTAACTTAGTTTTACTTTCGAATTATGACTGAATATTGTGAAATTATGAATTATACGAATAAACAAAAAGCGCTAGAACTAATCATACAGTTTGACTGTTTTCCCTTTTGAAATAACTAAGCAGGGAATTCTAACCCCACTTTATTTCATCTACTCCCCTTCCACTTTCAAGGTTGTATTACTTGCTTTTATATTAGCTTTCATTTTCTTGGTGATGTCTTCTACACCCTATTCATTCACTGATAAGGCATTATCTCAAAGTTTTCGATCAATGTATATACTGCTGGATTAACCACAGCTGGATTTTTAGAGCATTTTACAGCACTGCCCCCCCCCCTCCCCTCCACCCCCCACTAAGAATAAAGGTCTGATCCAATCTGGGGGGGGGGTTACCTGGTGGTATAAAAGGCTCCAAAATAAAACGTTTTTTTTTATGTTCAACACTTGTTTATTTGTCTTCCATGAATCTATTGCTCCTGTTAAACCAATGGTCAGCACTATATCCCATTTAAAAATATTGAAGAAATCCATCACACACTTTTACCAAATTCATCGCACTGTATTCTCCCTGCAATCTACACTCTCCACAGTTGTTTTGCGAGTTCTGATTGATACTGACTTTACAATTCCAACGGTAGGATATTTACCTACAGCCAAGAAAGTAGTCAGTAATACTTGACATCAAGTGACTCTAATTTACAGTGTATTTACATAGTAGTTACATAGTAAATAAACAAGTACTTACACATTATTACAATGCTATTTTGCATAGTTACAATGCACACTATATCTAAGTACACACTTGTATCAGAAAAGGGTTAGAGTTAGGGATATAGCTAGGATTAGGTTTAGATTTAGAGTTAAAGCTAGGATTATAGGTATATTACATTAAGACATTAAGTACATTGTAACGATGAGTAATAACAGTGTAATAATGTGTAAGTACACATGTATTTACTAATTAACTACTATGTAAATACACAGTAATTAGAGACACTTCATGTAAAGTGTTACCCAGTAGTCTCCCCTAACAATGGATGTATTTAAAGATTGACATAAAGAAACACATTTTCTTGATGTTTCAAGAATCTACATTCGGTTTTGGGCACACCTCTAGTGAATACATTCAGGAATCTGCATTCAGTTTTGGGTACACCTCTAGTGAAAACTTGCTTAAAGGTACAATGGAAAGGGTTATGAAAGTGATGGACTGTTCTCTTACCCATATGTCCTTCATGTTGTCTGATTTCAAATCCAAGTCCTGTGTCTGTTTTTAATCACATCAATGTATTTGTTTTAACCCCTTGAGGTACACAAGGAATTGAGCTGCTTTTCAAGCGGTGTCTAATTAAAATGCATTTGAGAGTGACTCAAGTATCACGACGAGAAAACTGGCAATTTGGATGATCAGATCCAACCTGTCAGTAAATTTTAAGCCTGTTTCGTGCACCTCGTTGCATTTTTATTAGTGGGACACACATGTCCTTGTACCTTAAAGGTTTACAAGTTGAAGCTGAGGAAGGTTTATAGCCACAGGCCTGGCTGCTGAAGCCCACTTCAAACAGCCTTAGTTCAGGATCCCACAAGGATCTGTTACATTTATCCAGGTTAGAGAGTGAGACTAATTTGTGTGACCTTCCCTTCTGACAATTGCATTGCATTTTAAAAACCATTGTTCGTATTTGTGGTCCTTTGGCTCCATCTATTGGACAATGTGTAGAACTGAGTGTGAGGGATCAGTCAAGTGCTGATTGTTGAGCTAAACCTCTTATTTTGAAACTGCAAATACATTCAAATCTGTTTGTTTTTAACAGTTCATGACTGCTGGGATTAAAGGCCTTCTTCTCAGTTTTACTGTGCTGGAGATATGCATCACTCTACCCTTAATTATTCAGGGGTACAGGTTTCTGCATGGCAGCAGCACTAGAGAATGGTAAGCTTGTATACAGGATTACAGTTATTGGCTCCCAGTTGTACTGTAGGTTGTGATGGTTTAGATTCAATCTATTTAGATTAAAGTTAATTAAATTGAAGCACATTGAAAATAGAATCATGCCCTGCCCACAATAACCTAAAATATATAATTCCATAAATTAAGAAAAATAACAATATGTACTGAGATTTAATGACACCATAGAATAAAGCATTAGTATCCACCTCAATATGAATTAATGTGTGCATGTATTCATTTTACAGATCACTGCTTCACAGGCTCTTCAACTGGATTTGTTTGGAGATATGAATTGCATTGTCTTAATCTTGGACAGAAAACCAAATAATAATAAACTATTATATGTGATATGATTTAATGTAACCTAATAATGTATTTACATGTTTAATATATCAAGATTGTAGATGCTCTAATGTTTGAAGACATGTGTATATGTATGTGCATATGAAATACATACATTGCTTCCACGTTTTGTATTTTATTCAGTGATAAAGCAGTGTGCAAATTTATTAAAACACCTCAGGATGTATAATTTGTAGCCTTATATACCTACCTGCATGAAAATCTCTGGGTGTGAGAATTTATAATCAATCCGTGCAAGTACAAACTTTTTAATTTTTCTTGCTGTATTGAAAACTCAGCTCACATCCATTGGAAGCAAATACTAAACAAAGACACAAATGGTCCATATGTATTTTATTATCCACCAAAACCAGCCAATCAATACTTTGCACCGACGAAAGCAACCAATCCTGGACCCAAAACTGCCAATCACAGACTGTCAGCTCGCCTGGAGCTCAGACAGCATCTTTCAATAAACTGAGACATGAACAGTTCAGTATTAAAGCTCCATTCAGATATCTGCCACTGTCCAGATAAACTACAAACAGCTCTGACAAGTAAAAAAAAATATTCAATAAAGTTATTTCTTTTTTCTCTAATTATGTATGTCATTCTTTATCAACATTGTTGGGACTATTTTCCTAAAACGTTTCTCAGCGGAAGGGTACCTGACGAATCATTACAAGTTAAAGGTAAATCTATGTTTTAATTTTTTTTTTATTTTTACAGAAATAACGTGAAAAATAGTTTTCTACTAGCAATAGTGCCCTCTCGATGAAGGCTCTACCGTGTGGTTGACTGTGACTTTGCCTTCAGTTCGGGACGCATAACTCCAGTCGTGGTCAACTACCACACTGTAGAGCCTTCATCGACGGGCACTATCACGAAACAAAAAATAAACACACACACATAACATATACAAAATCACACGTGCAGGGTCACAGCCCTACCACACTCACACATTACAAATATCTTGCTGGCTAGTATTGTTTTTGATGTGATTCCTTTCTTTACATTCTTTAAATGAACACACAGTAATGCTGATGTTATCACTTGCAAATTAATTTCCACATAAACAGCCCCTTTCTAATTTGTATTTCAATGCAATGTTTCCAAAGAAATTTATATTTTGACACCATTCTGCATACTTTGTATTGGAAATACACTTTCCCACAAGGTATTTCGACCAGCCCACCACTCCCTTCCTATAAACATGATATTATATGCTTACAATCGCATCTATACAAAGTATAGAAACTGTAAAGGTCCAAAAATGATATATTAAAGTACAAAGCGTGGGAGTTGAGGTGCAATCATAAATACAATAAATTAAACGACATCGCATCATTAACAAAACTAGTGAAAAGTAGTGAAAAACTAAAATGTTTAAATTGACGGAGCTTGTGATGTGTTTCAGTAACGTTTGATATTACAAAATAAACCAGAGGGAGCTAAAGGTGAACAAACAAATATTTATTTGCAGAGTTAAACAATTCTTTTCTCTGCTTTGCCCGTCTAACACAGTGGTTCTCAAGCCTGGTCCTGGAGCACCTCCTGCCCTGCTGGGTTTGTTCCAACCGAGCTCTACCTAATAGAACCCTTAATTAAAATAATAATTTGCTTAATTTGACTTTGTAAATTGTGTAGCTTATAAAAGTTGGAGAATTCAAGTTCCTATAACTTAACTTGAAATCTCCAATTGTTTAAAATAACTAAAAAGCTCTGATTCGTTGTACTTTGGTCATCTGGCAGTGGGCGCCGGACTTATACCTGTCCTTTGGAGTGCCCTGTACTAAAATAAAGTGTGTGTAACACATACAGCATTTCACGCAGTATGACTTGCAAATTAATAATTGAGATTGCCGTATTAATGTGAATAGAGCGGTCATGCCTTCCTTTTTGCACGCAATCTGGGTTCCCTTGCCTGGAGCAAATGGACATGGGCTTGGAAGTCTAATAATCCTAACCATAACAATAGTGTTGCTTGGACCCCTAATAATAGCTGGGAGACCTTTTTAAAAGTCTGCAAATAGAAATAATCATTCACTTCCAGTCGTATTAGTGAAACAAACACACAGAGAGCGACAGAGACAGATTATACTGCAAACTAAGCTTTATTGGCCACAGGCAAGGCAGAAAGGGGGAGTGGGGTGTCAGGGATGGGTTGGGTGCAGTCTGTTTGCATAATGCTGGGTAGCATGTGCGGAGGGAGGTCCTGAGTTCAGATCAGAGGAGGGTCTAGAGAGAGAGAGACAGGGGGGGGGGGGGTTAATGCAATATATAGACATTGCATACTACAGTACATTACCAGTGCAAAGAGAGAGAGAGAGTAATGTGGAGTATTCACCTGGGCTTATTGTCACTGTCATCTCCCCACACACACTGGTCTCTAATGCCTAGAAAGAGAGAGCGAGGGAGAGAGTTGTATATGTCTGTTAATATAATGTTCCTGTAATGTAACTTTTATTGTATTTATATTACTGCCCATTGCACTGTTCTACTGTATTTGCACTGGACTGCTCTGTAAACGTTTAAGCAAAACCAGTGCAACCTTGTCATGCTAATACAGCTCTTTTTGAATTTTGAATTGAGAGCGAGAGAGAGAGAGAGAGAGAGAGAGAGAGAGAGAGAGAGAGAGAGAGAGAGAGAGAGAGTGCAATACGCAAATGCAGGCTGAGAGAGAGTGGGGTTAATACAGACACAGAGAGAGAGAAAGTGGGGGGTTAATACAGACACACAGAGAGAGTAATAATAAATAACAACAACAATAATAAGTATATTGTATAAATGTGTTTGAAGAGGAATAATGAGTTGGTTCTTGTGTCACATAGAATAACATTAACAATAATAAATATAATATGAGTTGCAGACAGACTTTCTTGCGTTGTTCCTGGGTCGTGTATTTCTTCAGAGTCCAGATCATCTTGGTAAGAGCAGCTTCAGAAGTTATGTCATATCCAGACAACACCCCAGCCTCTCTCAGACCCTGAGAGAGAGAGAGGAGAGTGAGGTGGGAGGGAGAGGGGAGAGGGATAGTGAGGGAGGGTGGAGAGGGTGAGGGATAGGAGAGAGAAACAAAAAGGGTGAGCACAGCACTGCAATAAGATTTACCAACAGACAGACAGTGTGTAAAAACAGACACACACACTGCAAAAACACTGTATATTAGAATTAGAAAACAAATCTATAAAATCCTAGTCATTTCCAACCTAATTTAAGCAACATGATCCGCCAATGGCATTTCAATTCTAATTCCTAAAATTAGACTTCTGCTCACATTTGTTTCAGTTCAGTTTGTTTTTCTGCAAGTACAAAAAAAATAATTCTAAAACAAAACTCCCATAATAAGAGCAAATATCTTGCCAAAATAATGCAAGATATTTTTTTCTTTATATCCACATTTTTTTCTTACATTTTAATGGCCTCTTTTTAAATTACCCTTAAGGGAATTATTTGCCTAAAATAAGAAATCAGAGTTTAGCAAGATTTTATTGTTTACAGTGAATCCCCCCCCACACACACACAGAGGAGAGAGAGAGAGAGAGAGAGAAAGAAAGAGAGAGAGAGAGAGAGAGAGAGAGAGAGAGAGAGAGAGAGAGAGAGAGAGAGACGCACACACACACACACACACACACACACTCAGAGGCAGAGACACACACACACACAGAGGTAGATGTATTACCTTCGAGGTGAGCTTCATGCCTATTGGCCTGTTTCAGAGCTTCAAGGAACCACTTATCATCTGGGGCGTTCCCCGACCCGTAGGTCTCCAAAATCACACCCCCCGCCCCGGACAGCACGCTACGCACCTGCCACGACACACAACACACTCCTGTTTGTAATTGTTTTCGCATTATATTATATTGTACTATACTGCACACTATTATTATTATTCATTTCTTAGCAAACACCCTTATCCAGGACGACTTACATTTGTTACAAGATATCACATTATTTTTACATACAATTACCCATTTATACAGTTGGGTTTTTACTGGCGCAATCTAGGTAAAGTACCTTGCTCAGGGGTACAGCAGCAGTGTCCCCCACCTGGGATTGAACCAACGACCCTCCGGTCAAGAGTCCAGAGCCCTAACCACTACTCCACACTACTATACAATACAGTAATGTAGTACTGTACTATATTATAATGTGCTGTACTGTTCTGTCCTGTACTATACAACACAACACAGACAGACAGGCACACACAGCGACACACAGAGAAAGACACAGACACACACAAGACACACACACACACAAACACACAGTGACACAAACACACACGACACACACACGCACAGTGAGACACACACACTGTTGATTTAGTCTTTTCAAATAACGAAGACAGAATAACTAAAACAGAGCCGCCCGCTTTTTTACACTCTGCAGACTCACCGTGCAGCCGCCTAAGAGCTACAGCATCGGAGGACAACGCAGCTCTGGACAGCTTACAGGCTAGCCCGCAGGCGCACGGCCAGACTACAGGGGTCGCTGGTGCGCGGTGAGCCGTGGACACCCTGGCCGACCTAACCCTCCCTCCCCCCGGGCGGCCCGCAGCCAATTGAGCGCCGTATGCCCCACATGTCGACCTGTTCCTATCCAGTTTTAAATAACTTTAGCATAACAGAGGCAGAAGTGTTAAAGGGACTAGGAGCTCTTAAAATAAACAAATGCCCTGGACCGATCCTCCCAATGGTACTCAAAGAAATGAAAGAAGTTATTTACAAACCGCTAACCAAGATCATGCAACAGTCTCTTGACACAGGGGTTGTACCGACAGACTGGAGAATTGCAAATGTAATACCGATCATGGTTTATTTAGATTTCCAGAAAGCTTTTGACAAAGTCTTGCATAAAAGATTAATTCTCAAACTGAACACAGTAGGGATTCAAGGAAATGCATGCACATGGATTAGGGAGTGGTTAACATGTAGAAAACAGAAAGCACTGATTAGAGGAGAAACCTCAAAATGGAGCGAGGTAACCAGTGGTGTACCACAAGGATCAGTATTAGGCCCTCTGCTATTCCTAATCTACATTAATGATTTAGATTCTGGTATAGTATGCAAACTTGTTAAATTTGCAGACGACACAAAAATAGGAGGCGTGGCAAACACTGTTGCAGCAGCAAAGGTCATTCAAAATGATCTAGACAGCATTCAAAACTGGGCAGACACATGGCAAATGACATTTAATAGAGAAAAGTGTAAGGTACTGCACACAGGCCATAAAAATGTGCATTATAAATATAATATGTGAGATACTGAAATTGAAGAAGGGAACTATGAAAAAGATATTGTGTCCAGGTCTGGTCACCTCGCTACAAAAAGGATATTGCTGCTCTAGAAAGAGTGCAAAGAAGAGCGACCAGAATTATCCTGAGTTTAAAAGGCATGTCGTATGCAGACAGGCTCAAAGAATTGAATCTGTTCAGTCTTGAACAAAGAAGACTACGCGGTGATCTGATTCAAGCATTCAAAATCCTAAAAGGTATAGACAATGTCGAGCCAGGGGACTTTATCGACCTGAAAAAAGAAACAAGGACCAGGGGTCACAAATAGAGATTAGATAAAGGGACATTCAGAACAGAACAGAAAGTATAGTACACACACAAACACACACAGTGATGCACACACAAACACAGTGATACACACTGCAAGAAATCTGTATATTTGAAGATCACATAACAATTAAAAAATTATAAAAAATAAATAAAAAAAACTCCTGCACACTGCATTCTGCAAAACCTCACTTTTTATTATTAAAACAATAGAAAAGAACTAACGTTTCAGTCATCAGACCTTCGTGTTTTGTTTTAATAATAAAAAGATTTTGCAGAATGCAGTGTGCAGGAGTTTTTTAAATTATAATTTAACATAATTTAAGCAAAATGATCTGCCAATGGGGTTAGAGCATTTGTCTTAAGATTTTAAAAAATAAGAAAGTTCAGCTTATTTTGAGAAAATCACCAACTTTAAAATATGGGCAAGAATTAAGAAAAATAGTGCAATATTCTTAAAACAATTTATTATTATTATTATTATTATTATTATTATTATTATTATTATTATTATTATTATATTCTTTAAACAAAAAATCTGCTCTTATTTTTTTCAGTGCAAATCAACCCAGACGCTTTTTTGTTTTCCTGTGAGTTAAAAAATATATATTTAATTGTAAAACAAAACTCCTGAAATAAGAGCAAATATCTGGCCAAGATAATGTAAGATATTTGCCTAAAATAAGAAATTGAGACTCACGTATTCCTCTTTAATTCCTGGGAAGAGTCTCAGCACTCGGACATCAGACACATCACAGAGCGAGAGGGAACAGAGAAGGGGACAGAGGCTGGTAGGGAGGTAGGGAGAGAAGCAGGGAGAGGGGGAGGGAGAGGGGACAGGTGAAGAGGACATTGCATTGACTGAGAGAGAGAGAGAGAGAGAGAAAGAGAGAGAGAGGAGAGAGTTAATACAGATACACTGCACTACTGTCACATAGAGAGAGAGAGAGAGAGAGAGAGAAAGAGAAAGAAAGTCCACAGAGCTTTTAATGCCATCAAAAGTAGGTTTTATAAAATAAATATACCTGTCGAAATGGGATAAACATCCAATGGAAACCCTGCATGCTGAATTCTGTAAAATCATACTGCAAGTACAACGAAAAACACCTAACAATGCATGCAGGGCTGAATTAGGCTGCTATCCACTGCTCATCAACATTCAAAAAAAGAGCACGAAAATTCTGGATGCATTTAAACAAATGTGAATCAGACTCCCTCCAGTACAAGGCCCTTCAAACCCAAGAGCTCAGCCCAGAAAAGAGTCCCCTCAGCGAGCTGGTCCTGAAGCTCACTACACTAACACACACTAACACTTACCAGCTTCAGAACAGCACTGCTACAACAATGCCAATTATGGTCAACCAAATTGTAAACAAATGAAAAGCTCCTATTTGAAAGAGGAGAGAGAGTGAGAGAAGGGGATTCCTCTCACCCTTGATAGTCACTCCCAGCTCCACCAGGGGCAGACTGTTGGGGCTGCTGAAGGCATGGAAAGCAGAGCAGTCAATCTTCGTCACCCTGTTCCCCTGAAAAACCATGTTGTCAAATAACACTGACACCTGGAGAGAGGGAGAGAGGGGGAGTAAGTCGTAGCGGAGGGATCCAGCAGAGACAGAGCGAGAGAGAGTCTTACCAGTTGTAGTGAAGGGGTCCAGCAGAGAGAGAGAGAGAGACAGAGCAAGAGAGAGTCTTACCAGTTGTAGTGCAGGGGTCCAGCAGAGAGAGAGGAGAGAGAGAGAGAGAGAGAGAGAGAGAAAGAGTCTTACCAGTTGTAGTGCAGGGGTCTCGCAATAGCAGCCGGCGATGAGGAGAGATCCCAGGATGTTCTCCACTGCGTCACTGCGAGGTTCAAACACTGAGCGCTGAGAGAGAGAGAGGCAGATGGAGAGGGAGAGACAGATAGAGAGGGAGAGAGAGATGTTAATACAGTGTATACACACTGATGGGACACTACAGTACATTAACACTCACACTGCAATGATTGATATTTGTATTTGCTCATTTTGATTTTGTTCTGGATTTTATTCTAAACTTTTTGGTTTAATCGTTTTCGTGCTTGCGGTGCAATGACGCAAACATAACGCAGTCTTAAAAGCATCTTTTTCTTGACGATCATCGAAAAAAGTGCCCTTCGCTAGTCAACCGCCAGGTGGCACAAGGATGCAAAAAAGAAATGTGCATTTTAAAAACGTTTGTTTTTGAACAGGCTAAACTAATAATAATCAAAATCATAAAAGTTATTCACTGAAAAAAATATACTGTCACAATATTCCTCATTTTGCACTACAGTACATTAACACACACACACACTGCACTGCGAGGGCAGTACACTGGACTGTCTGGCCTGACACTTTGTTCCTAGGGTTAAAAGGAAGTTGTCATTTAGAAAAGGGGCGGAGCTTCAGTACATTAACTCATCGACCCAAAAGGGGAATGATGTGGCAGCCGTGGACTGGAGGAGCCACTGCAATCGTTTACCAAGGGGTCATGAGTGACAGTAGGGGACAGAGCGACGTAATCTGTTCCTTTGTTTTGGTTAGAGAAAAGAACCTGGAAGGACCTGTGTTTTGTGTATCCATATCGTGAGTGTTTGTTTGTTTGTCTCTAATTGTGTCTTGTTATTAGTAACACGTTCCGGAGCTGTTGCCAAGGTCCAGCACAAACCCAGAACAGCACTGCACTTGTATCTTGTATTTGCACCACGAGCACTAATTCACGCACTAACGGACTTGTGTATGTGTTTTGTGTTTTGTGTGGGTGTATAAAGAACAGCACTATTTCGGGACAAACCGCCCACATACTGATGACCGCCCACATACATTTCACTCCATTCCTCTTCCGTCGACGTGATTAGTTTAATATCATTGCAGTCAAGTGAAAGCTTGTGCACAACAATTGAATGCGAGGGGTAATTGTGCCTTGGTTGAGTCAGGAGAAAGAAATAAAACACAACATTCGCAACAAGACTAAAACAAGTTTAACATACTACATATGTATTCCAAACAGATTACAGTACTGTGGAATGTAATCTATATAAACTGGAAACATGAAAAAAAACATTTTTTATTCAGTGAAATGTGGCCCAGTTTACAGTGGCCTAATATACACATAAAGCACCTGAGCGTGTACACAAGGAAAGCATAAGAAAGACTAAAAATATCAATGGTACCCTAACCCCAGAATCACAGGAGAGAACAGTGTTATTGACCCTTCGAGTTTAACCAGTTTACTACCGTGCTCTTTGGGTTGCATGGAGCGCCGGCCACTTTCCAGCGGATGATGGATCGCATTTTGCGGCCCCATCAGCAGTACGCCGCTGCTTACATAGATGATGTGGTTATCCACAGTGAGGACTGGCCAAGTCATCTGGGTAAGGTAGCGGCAGTGCTGCAATCCTTGCGGGAGGCCAGGCTCACTGCTAACCCAAAGAAGTGTGCAATTGGGAAGAGTGAGTCAGAGTATTTGGGGTATCGGGTAGGAGTACCGGTGGTGCCATTCTGAGGGGGAGGGTATGTGAGAGGGGAGGGATCTTGACTGGCCATCAGGCGTGAGCTTGTAGGAGGTTAGGACACCCATGTATTCCCACGCTGTCAGGCAATGTCTTATTGACAGGAGTCAGCTTTGAAGGAATCGGCTGATGTCATTGGTTGGGGGGTGGGACTACATGGGGTGAACGAATGAATAAAAAGGGAATGTTTTGTATCCTCTCTGGCTCATCCAGGAAGTCTAGTGAAGTGTGACTTCAGGGCAGGATTCTGAGACTTTGAAGCAAAACAGAAACTCTGGAGCAGCGAGTCGGGAAGACAGTGTGACATCTCCAGCGTCAGACAGACCCGGTGGTGCAAGCAAGCCAAGCACCGGTTTTCTTTTCACTATCTCACATAGTTAGCTTAGTGGGACTGAGCCATCCCACAGTATATAAGAGAGGATACTGAGCAGTGCCTGTTTCTCGGGGCTTCCACCGCTAGAGGGAGCAACGAGCCATGGTTAAAAACCAGCACACTTTATTTTGTAGTTTTTCCTTAAAGTGTTTTGTTTTCCTTTTTTCCTTTTGCTTATTCTTTTTTTGGTTTACATGCCTGCGTGTGTGATTCATGAAGACGGGGCACAATAGCATTGCTGGAAGAGTGCCACTGAACTGTCACAGAAGCATCTGCCAAATGAGCGTGGAATAACAAACCTGGGCACCTGTGCTGGCGTTTCATATTCAAACTTTGTGTCTGCCTTGTGTTTTACCACACCCTTCTACAAGCCTATCGCACCGAGACAAATAATTACTAGATACTGTATTTTTACAGAAAAGTGCAAGGTGAGTAGCATAACTGAAATTAAGGTACTGTATCGATCAGTATATACACATTTATTTTCAATCTGGTCTCCAACCCTGGTCCTGGAGAGCCCTATCCAGCAGGTTTTATAGGTGTCTTTACATCATCAATGGTTAAACTTGACTAATTACGCCAAAAATTGGTTCAATTAAGTAACTGAGAGATTGGTTGAAACGAAAACCAGAAGCCTCAGTAGCTCTCCAGGACCAGGGTTAGAGACTCCTGGTACAGATAGTATACGTCCTAGCAAGGGTTGATTCATGGAGGGTGTATTTTGAAATGACTCGTGGAGAGAGGAGGAGTGACACACCTTGAGGAGGAGGAGTATGCTTCTCCAGCAGCAGTGGCATTTAGTTTGAAAAAAAGAAGGAATTAACAAAGTGGGAATGTCCCTACATTGCCTTTTTGTCAGGAGTTATTATCTTTGTGGGGAACATTTGGTCAAATTTTGGCCCCACATTGACAGTAATATCTGTACACACACACACACACACACTGCAAAAAATAAAACCCTGCTTAGCTCCAATTTCTGATTTTAGGCAACTCCCATTATAAGGGGTAATAAGAGCCCCTTCAAATTTAAGAACAATCTTGGTAAGATATTAACTCTTATTTTGTGAGTTTTGTTTTGCAATTAAACTGATCTGTACTGAAAAAAATAAGAGCAGAAGTCTAATTTTAGGAATTTGAATTTTCAGTTTTCTTGTTTTAAGAATATTGGGCTAGTTTTCTTACTTCTGATCCACATTTTTTTCAAAATAAGCTGAACTTTCTTATTTTTAAAAATCTTATTAAGATAATTATCTTATCCCATTGGCAGATCATTTAGCTTATATTATTTTGGATATGACTAGGTTTTTATATATATTTTCCAATTCTAAGATATGAATTTTGTGCAGTGCAGACACAGGCAGAGACACACCCGAGGTCTCCCCCTGTGTCGTCCCCCCCCCCCCTCCCCCCCGAGCCTGCTCTGTGGTACCTGCGCTCCTGTGATCACCACTGGCTTCTTGAAGTCCTTGAGGAGGAAGGAGAGAGCAGAGGAGGTGTAGGCCAGCGTGTCCGTCCCATGGAGGAGAACAAAACCATCGTAGCGTGTTTGTTTCTTCTGAGGGAGGGGGGAGAGAGAGAGGGAGGGGGGAGAGAGAGGTTAATTCAGTATCTACCATACATGAACTGCACACAGTTAAAGAAAGAGAGAGAGAGAAACAGACAGAAAAACAGACAGACGCAGACAAAGATACAGTATAGACACAGTACAGTATAGAACAGTAAAGTACAGTAGAGTGGAGTACAGTACACTAAGAACAGTATAGTACAGGACAGTAGAGTATAGAATGGAATAGTAGAGTATAGTACGGTATATAACCGTAGAGTACAGTATAGTAGAGTACAGTATTGTATAGAACAGTAGAGTATAGTAGAGTACAGTACAGTATAGAGCAGTATAGTACATTAGAGTATAGTACAGTAGAGTATTGCATAGTACAGTGTTGTATAGAACAGTAGAGTACAGTACAGTATAGAGCAGTATAGTACAGTAGAGTAGAGTACAGTATTGAACAGTAGAGTACAGTATAGTACAGTACAGTATATTATATTATTGTATAGTACATTGTATAATTTTGTTAGGGACTCTTCCTCATCCGACGAAATATCATTAGTTCAAGGTAAATAGTTTAAAGAAATAAATGTATTTCTATAGCAATAGAGCCCTCTCAACGAGGGCTGTACAGTGTGGTAGATGAGCTTGACTTTTGTTAGAGTTTCGCCTACTGTACGGCTCGGGACACATAACTCGTCACGGTCATCTACCACATGGTAGAGCCTTCATCGACAGGCTCTGTTGCTTAAGTAGAGTACAGTATAGTAGAATACAGCACAGTGTAGTAGAATACAGTACAGTAGAGTACAATACAGTATAGTAGAGTACAGTACTGTGTAGGACAGTATAGTATAATAAAGTACAGTAGAATACAGTACAGTGTAGTACAGTAGAATACAGTACCAGACAGAGCACAAGGAGGTTAAGTGACTTG
Organism: Acipenser ruthenus; assembly: GCF_902713425.1. Taxonomy (NCBI): domain Eukaryota; kingdom Metazoa; phylum Chordata; class Actinopteri; order Acipenseriformes; family Acipenseridae; genus Acipenser; species Acipenser ruthenus. The sequence continues at coordinate 4,216,836 of NC_081240.1, read as the reverse complement.
CTCAGGGTCACACAATGAGTCAGTGGTTGAGGTGGGATTTGAACCAGGGACCTCCTGGTTACAAGCTCTTTTCTTTAGCTACTGGACCACACAGCCTCCTTGATTTCACTTAATTACAACTATAGTATAGTAGAGTACAGTACTGTGTAGTACAGTAGAATACAGTAGAGTACAGTATAGTAAAATACAGTACAGTATAGTAGAGTACAGTACAGTATAGTAGAATACAGTACATTGTAGTACAGTAGAATACAGTACAGTAGCGTATAGTAGAGTACAATACAGTACAGTAGAATGCCGTAGAGTACAGTATAGTAGAATACAGTACAGTGTAGTACAGTAGAATACAGTACAGCACAGTAGAATACAGTACCAGTATTTTATTGGTGAAGTGCTCCCAGTGTTCTGGAGTGATTTTGGAAGAGTCGATGGGCTTCTTTACCTCTTCCACTTGATACTTCACAATGAATTGTTCCGGGCAATCTGCTGTGGCCTTTGAACTGAGGATAGAAGGGTCATTATTATTATTTGTAATAATAATAATAATAATAATAATAATAATAATAATAATAATAATAATAACTAGAACTGCCAGGCAGTGTTATGGCTTCCTAGCTCAGTACCAGTACCAGTTCCAAAACTGTAGGAAGAGTCTATGAATTCTATTGATGCGCACCAGGCTTGCACTTAATTTGCTGAACAGTTTGTGAACAGAACCAGTTTGAAGTTTGGGCTGCATCTTGAGGCAGCCATCTTGTTTATCACACAAACACCATTTTTGAAAATGTGAATTATGTTGACACAGGGATGATGCTTGTCAAGTTAAAAATCAACTAAACTGTTTTTCAACTAGAGCGGTTTTAAATTGAAGCAGAAAATGTAGGTCTGGTGGCCATCTTGTTTTCCAAAACAACAATATTTTGCCATATTTGTATTCTGTTGTTCCCGGGATGATGTCCACCAGTTTGGAGTTAGTTGGCTACACCGTTTTTGAACAGATGCAGTTTCGTGTTTGGAGCATGTTTCGGCTAATTTGGTAGTGGCCATTTTAATACATCAATTTATCCCAGCAACTCATGCTTCACAAACTTCAAATGGGTTTGGATGTTGATGATATTTGCCAAGTTTCAGAATAATCTCATCACCGGTTCCTATGAAAAGGATTTTGAAAGGTTTTATAAAAAATGCATCGACGAGCATCTTGGTTTTCCAGACAAACACTATTTTTCTGTTCAGTTAGTCAATTGTATTGCAACAAGGATGATGATTCTATGGTTTGGAGATAATCAAGTAAACCGTTTTTCAACCGAAGCAGTTTTAAATTTAAGAAGAAAATGTAGGTGTGGCGGCCATCTTGTTTTACACAAGAGCACCATTTTGTCATATTTGTATTTTATTGTTCCTGGGATGATGCCTATGAAGTTCGGAGCTAGTTGGCTACACAGTTTTCGAACAAAAGAAGTTTGATGTTTGACCATTTTGATACTCAGATTTATCACAGCAACTTATGCTTTGCAAACTTGAGGAAGGGTTGGTTGTTGATGACATAATGTCAAGTTTCAGATCAATCGCTTCACCGGTTCCCAAGAAGAAGATTTTGAAAGCTTTTTCAAAATAATGTGTCAGGCGGCCATTTTGGTTGACGTAGGAGCGCAGGTTTTTAGCATCTGAATGGCAGTCTAGCTGGGTTGATACCAGCCAAGTTAGACCCTGTTCAGTTCTACTGTGGTCAAGCAGGAGCAGTTTGATGTTGACGGAAGAAAAAAAATAATAATAAAAAAAAGAAAAAAAACGTTAACAATAACAATAGGCTTCCCAAGCCAGCAAAAGACAACAAAAGACAACAGCAACGTGACTGACTGCTGAGAAAAGACAAACCAAGCTTCCTGAGGAATTCCTAGAGAAACATTTACAATTTTAGAATATCTAACAAACAGTACCAGCTTGGACAGATCGGAAATGCTGATCAGACCCCCGTATTTTTCGACATGCCAAGCAATACCACAGTTCAGTGCTGTTGTGGTTGCTGGGTTACATGTTGCCTGATGCTGTGGAGTGTTGTGTCATGCTTGCTGTTGCCAGGGTTTGTTATGCTGTAAGTGAGTGGTGGTATGAAATAAAAGACTTATTTTCTGTGTTTCTTTGTTATTTTATATTAATGCAAACCATTCACTGAATAGCAGTTGTATCAAGATTTACAATCTTTTAAAATTGGCATACTTTCAACAGGTTTGCCATATTACACTTTGCACAATATTTAGGTATCAATACAACTTATGAAACAGTAATAACACTTACATCAGTAATACTTAGGGTAACGCGAGGAAAATTGCTGATTTAATGATTGATGCAGTTTAAACTTAAGTTGAAAATGTTATCCAGTTAAAATGCCTTTGAAAAAAGCAGGAATGAAACTGTGTTAGTTAAGAACATAAGAACATAAGAAAGTTTACAGAGAGGAGGCCACTCGGCCCATCTTGCTCATTTGGTTGTTAGTAACTTACTCATCCCAGAATCTCATCAAGCAGCTTTTTGAAGGATCCCAGGGTGTCAGCTTCAACAACATTACAGTCTTTAAATAAAAGTTTGAGTTAAATTATCTCTTTACTACAACTTATACAAATATTAATTTTGTGACCTGGATTTGCACAGTATGGCAATATCAAGAATGGTTCTGTTGTAATAAAAATTCCTGTTTTGGTATACAAATAAAATAACCATAACCATCATAGTAAAAAAAAACAACACTTAGCATAACTGTACTTTCGTTTTGAAGAAAACACATTACAATGCAATTCTGACAAGGCCTCTCTTTTTCTTTGCTGTAGCTTAACTTACGGTATAGTTAACTTTCAAATTGTCCTTACCAACCAGTACATAACAAGAACTCCCTTGTTTTTCTAAAGAAAAGATCCTGCGCTGGTCATTTATAAATATTAACCACGGTTTCCATGTTGAATCTCCTTTATATTTAATAAAGCACAGTAGGAAAGAGGTAAGTTTAAAATAAAGCACATATGGGAAAAAAACGTGGCATATTTAATTATATTTAATTAAATCCCAGTGCATTGCAAAACAACTGCAACTCCCAGAGTGCATTGCAAAACAACTGCAACTCCCAGAGTGCATTACAAAAGAACTGCAACTCCAGAGTGCATTACAAAACAATTGCAACTCCCAGAGTGCATTACAAAACAACTGCAACTCCCAGAGTGCATTACAAAACAACTGCAACTCCCAGAGTGCATTACAAAACAACTGCAACTCCCAGAGTGCATTGCAAAACAACTGCAACTCCCAGAGTGCATTACAAAACAACTGCAACTCCAGAGTGCATTACAAAACAACTGCAACTCCCAGAGTGCATTACAAAACAACTGCAACTCCCAGAGTGCATTACAAAACAACTGCAACTCCCAGAGTGCATTACAAAACAACTGCAACTCCCAGAGTGCATTGCAAAACAGAGTGGGGGAATTTATTTTGAATGGTCCAGGTCAAGTCGCGATTAGACGCAGTACTGATTAGACAAGATGAGCTGGACAAGGAGAGGGAAAGAGAGACAGCTGGACAGGATGCCTGAGAGAGAGCTGAACAGGGAGACAGACATAGAGATGGAAAGGGAGAAAGATAGAGCTGGGCAGGGAGACAGAGATAGAGGTGGAAAGAGAGTCAGCGAGAGAGAGCTGGACAGGGAGACAGAGATAGAGGTGGAAAGAGAGTCAGCGAGAGAGAGCTGGACAGGGAGACAGAGATAGAGGTGGAAAGAGAGTCAGCGAGAGAGAGCTGGGCAGGGAGACAGAGATAGAGGTGGAAAGAGAGTCAGCGAGAGAGAGCTGGACAGGGAGACAGAGATAGAGGTGGAAAGAGAGTCAGCGAGAGAGAGCTGGACAGGGAGACAGAGATAGAGGTGGAAAGAGAGTCAGCGAGAGAGAGCTGGACAGGGAGACAGAGATAGAGGTGGAAAGAGAGTCAGCGAGAGAGAGCTGGACAGGGAGACAGAGATAGAGGTGGAAAGAGAGTTAGCGAGAGAGAGCTGGACAGGGAGACAGAGATAGAGGTGGAAAGAGAGTCAGCGAGAGAGAGCTGGGCAGGGAGACAGAGATAGAGGTGGAAAGAGAGTCAGCGAGAGAGAGCTGGACAGGGAGACAGAGATAGAGGTGGAAAGAGAGTCAGCGAGAGAGAGCTGGACAGGGATCCTGAGAGTACTTAGAGTACCGCCACTTTTTTCCATTTCCTGGTCACAAAAGCAAAGTTTGTGGGGAATAATAGCCATTTTCTATACTTTTGAGGCATAAGCAATTAGGAAATAACACTTACTACCCAGGAACAAAAATTGTGTTACATAGTGAATCAGCAGCCAACCTAACTTGCAAATGTTGCATTTGAAGATGTTGGATGTACAGTAGTATTATTATAAGCATCATCATCATTATTATACAACATACCGTCCTCAAATAAACTCCGTGGCTTAAGCTTGCACACAGAAATGTCTTCATATTGCAGACTTAATAAAATGATAACGTAGGCTACCTGTATATATAATAGTACAAACGCATTGCACAGTTTATAAAGTTGTATGCTAGGTTATTACAATATTTACATTTGGTTAATGTTCCAAAATGTCTACACCAATTTGTTGCAAATATGTATTTTTAGATATTTAAAGAAAATCCATTAAATATATTTAAAATATATAGCTAATTATATTTAAATAATGTATTTAAAATGTATGACAAATGTAAGGCAAAAACAAATATATATTTATATAAATATATTGTAAATATATTTTGAGCATTGTAAATAAAATGTATTAGTAATGTATAAAAAATACATAACAAATATATGGTGCATTTGGCATATATTTTGTATATATGCTAGTCTGTAATCCATATATTTATTTTGTATTTTAAAATCTAACAGTAGTGGTAGTGTATATGTGTGTGACTCACGGTAGCACAAACCAGTCCCCATCTTCCTTGTCAAAGAGCTCTGGATGTCTGCGCAGCTCTGCGGTGAAGTCTCCCGGATTCGCAGGTCCCTCACCTCAAATACACACGCACACACCAATTATTCATTCAAATAACAATAAATAAATAACACTAATAATAATAACCCCTATTCCGTAACAGCAAAATAAATTATTATTATTATT